>NC_079371.1:24364094-24701594 GCF_021018895.1 Seriola aureovittata | reverse complement strand
ATTCTCACCACAGTGCACTTGTTTGTAAGTACACCTGGACGTTTACTCCTGTGGTGGACTAAAAAAAATTTTCAACCTTTGCGGTTTTGGCCAAATTATGAATTTAATATTGAACAATTATGAATATTTGCCAACAGTACTCGGCCTCACACGGGGCACCATTATGTTGGGTCTGAGCTCTATTAGTAACTGGAAATCATTAGTACTCGGCCTCACACGGGCGGCACCATTATGTTAACAGTACTCTACCTCATGAGCTGGACACCAAATGTGTTAGATTTCGGTTGTTTATCAATTTATTAGCTATCATAAATTAAGGAAATATTAATATTAAAAATATTAATATTAAATAATATCTTTAAAATGAATTAAAGTTCACGGGGCACCAGCCTAAACTAATAGGCAAAATAGCCAATATGGTTTTAGTCTCAATTTATTACCATTAATCTGGAACTCTGATTAATCATTAGCTTACTAACTATAACCAAATTACCAAATCAATAGTAAGTTACAGTTGAAGGATTGGAATTCTACCGAGTAGAGGTTGGCAATATTCACGCTTGTGCAACATTAAAGACACCAGTAGTTATACTTAAAAGGCATTTATTTACAATGGAGCAGAGTAAAGTACAATGTCTAATCTAGCATATACAGGTGTGTGTGTGTGGGTGTGTGTGTGTGTGTGTGTGTGTGTGTCTGTGGGGACACAGACATAGGCAAGATGGCCGACTCAAAGTGGTCACTGTGACCACATGACCTGAACAAAGAAGACTACAAAGATGGCGGTAAACAAAGAAACTACTAAAATGGCCGCTGAGACCACCTAGTGTGTGTGAGAGGGAGGGTGTGAGTTTCTTTGTTAGCCTAGCTCATGTAATCTAATGGTACCAGGTTAGAGGGGGAAGGTTAGCTTCATGCAGGTTCTAGGACTGAGACGTACTGCTATGTGTGTGAACATACGAGTACTCGATTAACTGTATGACTGACCACAACCTAAGCAAACATTACAACAACAAGACATCAATCAACAAGTACATTAACAAGTTAAGGCTTCTGCTGATTAGCTATGCTGTGCTGTGCTATGCTGTGCTGGGAGAGGTTAGGCCCAGTCCGTTAACGTTACCCGATTCTTGGAACAAGCAAAGAGGTCCTTTCCAGTGGTTTGTAAAATCCAGTGAGTTTGGGGGGTTTCCTGGTGGAATAAAGTCCTGTCTGGCTGTGTTGCTTGCTGGTATCTCCTTTGTTCCCCTCACAGAGTTAGCTGTTCCATGCTAACTCTGCTACGACTCCTGTTGCTTGGAAAATCAGCTGGCCTTGTGTTGTAGCCGCTGATTCTGAAGAGGATTTGGTTCACTCACAGTTAATCCGAAGCAGGTCGCTGTTGTGGAGGAGAAGAGTGTTTGCAGGCTGCTGGTTGCAGGCCGGCGAGAGAGCTAGTTTCTCAGGTAGCAGAGCTGACCTGGGCTGGGGCCTTGTTGCCCTTTGAAGAACCGAGAGGAGAGGGCTGGAGCTGCTCTCCAGAGCAAGCCAAGAAGGGAAGAGAGGGAGAAGGGGTCTAGAAGACTGGTTTTGTTTGTGACACCTTAGGGGGTCACATGTCACACGCTGGCCCACACTGGCTGGCCAGTGGGGTCCATGGGGGGGAAGGGTCATCCCCAGGTGTGAACCGTGAGGAACTGTGGGGTGTGAATTCCTTTGTCCAGTGGAGCAAAGAAACATTTGGTCTATTGAATGACTGAGTCCCAACAGCTAATTAGCACACAACACAAAGTACAGCTGATGTTGATGGGAATGTCATGTTGATCTAATGATGGAGTTAGATGGAAAGCCAAAAGTTCCTAAATCCTCTGGGGACTACGAATGTGTGCACCAAATGTCATGACAATCCACCCAAGAGCTGGTGAGATATTTAAATAAAAAACAAAAATGTCAACCTGCTGTCATCTCTAGAGGAAAAGTCAGAGCATCACCACATTACTGTTCATCATTTGTGGACCCTGAATGTCTGTGCAAAATATCCATCCACAAGGTCTTTATGTAGACTAAGAAGTGCTACTTTTGGTCACTAAGGCTACAGTCACCTGTTACTGCTTCACAGTAACACATTACAGCAGATGGCTAGTGGAAACTGTCCTTTACATTTAGACATCATATTAAAAATGTCATCACGAAACTCAGATCACATCAAAACAGATCCAGCTTCCCCTTGTTTGCATTACAGGAATAGCATAGTTAAGGCAGTCTTTCTATCAGTCCTAGAGTTTGGTGATATCATCTACAGACATGCTGCTTCCACTCTGAAACCCCCAGACTCAGTTTATCATTCTGCCATCAGATTCATTACCAGTGATCACTCACTGTCGCATTCTGTATAATGCAGGTCCTCTTTGGTGCAGAGGCATGATAAACACTTGTATCTTTTCATCCACGTAGTACGGTGGCCCAGACAGGTCAACACAAATGCAAAAGCCCCAAAACGTTTTCACCTACTTGTCAAGCTGCTTGAGACACGTTCCTAGTCAAACTAATATACCCAGCTGAGAGTGTCTGGGTAGCCGAGTGGTTAGGGTGTGTACCATTTTCTGAGCAGCTAGTCTCCATCTAACTCAGTGACATCACTTAATGAATTCTGTGATATAGCTGGGGAAGTTGGAAACATGCACTCTTAGATGTGTTACAACCATCCCCGGTCTCCCCGACCACTGAAGCTATATCCTCAATAGTGCGTTTTAGTTTTAAAACACATCTCTTTTGGTACGTTGTGGCTCGGCGTCCACATTACTCTGGAGTTTTTGAGCATCTAAAAGAAAGACTTTTGGAAACGCTTGCTGGCCCTGCATCAACTACCAGCATCAAGCAACTTGAATGATGAAATACAAGCGTTATTGACCTTGTCTCTTGCAGTTAAATTCTGCATTTTAATCCTACAAAAGTCTTTGCTGTTCCTTGTTCGTAGTATTTTCTGCAACTAATCAACTGCAGAGTCACCAGTTTGCTTCCTGTTTACACTGGCACACGCATCCCCAGTGTACATGAGCGGTCATGTATGTACTCATTTTCAGGTGTGTTAGTATGGACAGATATCATTTCTGATACAAAGCTAAAACTGTCATCTGGACGAAGATCGTTGGACGTAACCTGATTCACAGAGAAAGAGGATTTCGCATTTTCATAGACTTAGACGAGTTAAACTTTCGTAACGTGAGGGTTGGATATGTGGTGGTATGAATCACTTTTGATAAAAGAAAGAAGTGGATGGAGACGAATGAAATTTTTCACAACAACAACACGTCCTGCTTCTAAGTCACATGTCGCTAAATTAACCAATCATAGATGAGGAGGACTCAGACTGAGGTAAATCAGGGGAAAACTAGAGATTGATTCAGGAGGTTACCATAACTGTTTTTCAAGATGCACATGTAAATATTTTAAACTTGTAAATAATTCACTGTATAAACACTGAATATATTTTCTAGTACATTAACTCATATATACAATATATAAAAAAAGAAGTCATGATTTCACAATACTGTAGTGAAATGACTTATGTTAGATGTTCAAAGTGTGAGCGTTCTGTCAGTTTTGGTTGAAAAACATGCATCTTGTCGAGAAAGTCTTTGCAGCTTTTATATTAATACACACCAAAACTTCAACTAAAACCATTTTGAGATTAGAGATGTGTAAAACATTTTTTTATTCTGTATTTAAACCACATAATATCCTCTCAGTTTAACAACCCAAATGTGATTCACATCCAAATTTCACACCACTGTCACACCCCAAAACAGTATTTTGGCTTTGACATGCAAGTCACCTCTAGAAGCAAATGTCAACTGTAATTAGGTCTTTCAAGCTGTAGCTGAGATGACTATCAGATCGGAACAGTGACGATAGTAGCTATTAGAGACAATTAGAATGATAATTAGAAAGGCAGGGGGAGACTTCTCCACAGTGTGATACAGAGTGTGTTATTGTGTATGTCAAATGTGGAACTTGGCGCCTTGCAGAGACTAACTTTGTGTTGCACAAGCTTCATGGTGGTTAATTGAAAGCATGGCCTGGTGGCTGAGCAGTCTCAGCAAACGGCACTTCCTGTTGACGTTCCCCCTCAATCTCACCCCTGTTTTTGTGTTCTCACAGTGTGTTTTTTCTTTTTTGTTTTGTTGAGTTTTACTGTTTGACTCGAATAGGAATAAGCAGCAGCGTGATGTGAAGTTTCCCTGCAGTGCCACTTTGTGAATTAGCATCACAAAATGGAAATTCACAGTTAAACTAGATTTCTGCTTGAAGATCACTGACTTTTGTGACTCACTTACATATATTGATTCGTTGGGAGGGTCTAAGTTCATTCTTGGCATTTGAATCAATTGTTTCGAGGTCACGACTGAACTTTGAACTCCAGCTGATCAGATGCCCACTAACTGCTCCAAAAATAGAAATTTTAAGATCAGCCATGACAACTGAGTAAACTCCATCTGCTGGTGAAGACCACATGATATGATGGGAAAGCTGCTCAGCGGCTACTCAACTGATCTTTTTTGGGTGAGATTGTTTTCTGACTTTCATTTCTTGAATCCCACACCCACCTGCCTCTGTAGAGATTTACATCGCTCCCACCCTCAACACTTTCAAACAAGTCATCACACCAAAATGATTCAACAGGTCATTTTGTCATCAGCTTCCACAACAACCCCACATAAGCACTTTCTGATCGGGCAACACAATTGGCAGGACTACAACAAAATGTGACTCATCCAAAAATGGTTTGTAATCGACGACCTCTATGTTTAAGGTCCGTTTGGTTTCAGGAACTAAAACTTGTTGGTTAAAGACCCTCCCTAATCACGTTGTCTTTAGAGCGTCATTACTCCGCAACGGACTGAAGTAGAGATAGAGACGTACGTGAGTCACTGGCTTCGATTAAGACACTGACATTAAAAGTTATGAAATATTTGGAATAGTCTTACCGTTTGTCTGGCGCATCCCTGCTTTCTGTCTGTGTGTTTATTGATCTGATTCTCATCCGCATTCTTTGCCAGTGACGTCCAGAGTCACGTCACTCTGTCACAGCCAATCAGAGTGTCTGATTCAGAGGCTTGACCTGCCTTGGCTTTATACCCAGACTAAATGTGAGCATTTGCTGTTTTATTCTGAGCCCACAGTGAGGAGTTGTTCAGAGTTTATTGAGGTGACAGAAAAGGATGTGACAGGCAGATATTTAGTGCAGCGGAGGCTTTGCAGCTGATTTTTCAAAAAGACAAAAAACACTCATAAATACTGTTCCAGAGAATGAACAAAACTTATGCGCAGATAAAGACAGAAACTTCAAATCACTTCTAAACAGTCCAAACAAATGTGCAACTTTGTTATAGTTTACAGTCCTTTTATATATGAAATAAGGAACTTCCAAGGTCTTTTTTTTTTTTAAATGGGCTATTAACCTCTATTATTAACTGTCTTTATTGAGTGACATATATAATTAACTGAGGTTATGCTGATTCTGAATATATGTAGCACTTGGTGAAACTTTTAAAAATGACACCTTTATTAGGAAATACACTAAGGTATGAAAAAATGAAAAAGTCCTATTATTGGCCTAAGAGGTCTCAGTAAGATCATTGTTGTGTTTAAAAGAAACTGCTTTGTTAATTTAGAGTTGGACCCAAAAGCAGACAAAACAAGGTGGAGTTGGTTTAAGGCTGGCAGCTGGCATAGGGGGTGAACATGGACCGGCTGGAGATGCAGGCAGGGTGGTTTGCAGCGGTGGTGGTGTGGGCAGCGTAAGCCGGCTAGAGGCAGGCACCGGGATTCTGGGCAAAAAGAGACACAGGTATGGATTAAAGCTCGAGGAGAACAACACATCAACACCCTAAATAACTTACTCTAAGAGCAAGAATGGCCGAGCACGCTGCCGCTCACTACACTGAAACAATCTGGCGATGAGTGGAGGGTAGCCGGGGGCTCTTGAACCGGAGCTTGATGAGTAGATGAGTCGCAGGTGTGGAGTGAAGCCAGGAGCCAGGAGTGAGAAGCACTCGTACATTCACACAGACAGAGGAGGAGGAGGAGACACCAGAAAGAAAAACTAGTGTAACGGCAGAGCTGTAACAGATTCACAGTCTATGCCGACAAATACTTTGTTACACTTTGTGGTGCATCACGTGACCGCCACCTTTGCTTTCTGAGATTATTTCGGCCTAAAAGTCAAAAGGGATACACCCTCCAAGACAGCTTTCTTCTACCTGAGACACATTGCCAGAGTGCACCCTTTTTTTTAACGCAACAGAATGCGGAGAAGCTCATTCATGCTTTTATTTCAACCAGGTTGGACTATAATGCTGTTTGGACTGTAATGCTTTGGTCTCCTGAAAAAGTCAATTGAGAAACTACAGCTAATTCAGAACTCCGCTGCATGACCTTTAACAAAAACAAGGAGGAGAGACCGTATTACTCCTGTACTGGCCCACACTACATCGGCTCCCTGTATCTTTTACAATCAATTTTTAAAGTCGTTTTACTTGTATACAAAGCATCATCACTGATTTTCTGTCGGTTCATCGTCCTTCACGAACCCTTAGATCATCCCTACCAAGAAATATTAGAGGGGCGGCCTCAGTGGACACAGTGGACGACTGAAAACATACCTGTTCAGCTTAGCTTTTAATTGGCTCTTAGAGTTTTTATGTTTTTGTCTTAAATGTTTCCCCTGTTTTTTAATGATTTCACTGTTTTAACTCCCTTTCTCTGTTAAATTTGTCAAGGCACTTTGAGATTATCATTGTCATTATTATTATAATTATTATAATTACGATTATTATTATTTGCATTACCACAAGAGGTCACTTTTCAGAAAAAAATGTAAACATACATCATTGTGGAGGATAGGTTTGTATATTTTTAAAGTCTACCTTCATGAAAGAGTTCTCTGTCTGTGTAATGTCTCCTAATCACCACACTGAATTGATCCAGTCCTAATGGTACAGCACTATAAGAAATGTTCTGTTCAGCAGACACACTTGAATGTACAATGTTTGACTTTCTTTGTGCTCTGTTTCAAACCTCCCGACAGGAAGTGGATCGACCACTTTGAACGCACACAATGGATTACTGAGATACTGGGAGGTGTGTGCTTTGGCTCCTCTGCGAGCCTCTGCGAGCCCCTGTAACCTACAGTTACCCATAACACCCTTCTCCGCGTATGTTTGCACAGACGTTTACAAGCATGTTTGCGGAATCAGAATTCCAGCTTTAAACGGATGAAGCCTGTTGGTTTGTTGCAGATTCTGTGGCTCAGCGGCGTATCCTTGTGTCACAGCTCAGCAAAGAAACAAGCTCCAGGAAAAAAATACAGATGGAATTTTTGTTTTACATGAATATATTATTATAGACTGAACAGCAATGCCACAGTTCTTATTGACAGGTGCGTAGTTCAAAAACTCTTGCCTTTATTGATCGACTGCGCTCACGTTGCTCACGACATTTTGTGTCTTAGGCTTTATTGATGTGAAATTACTGATGAAAATGTTTTTCTTCACTAAGATAAATTGAGAGATATCAAACTCTAACCTGTGTTTGAAGCTGTTTATAATTTGGTAAGGTTAGTCTTGTTATGCACAGGTCAAAAAAAGACACACGTGGTCTTTATGGAGTGGGACCTCAACGTGGATGAAACATTGTACATCCTGGCCCTGTTTCTCTGATAGTTTATATTGTTCCCCATAGCAACAGATGCTGGAGTGTCTCACTGCGGAGCACCAGTAATAGCACCAACTGGGTTTGGATGAGAGCGGCATTTTGTTTTAAGTTTCAGTTTATATGTAGGCCAGTAACATTAAAGCATTTGATGCTGTATTTAGAGACAGCTAAATCAAAGTAAATATATTCCACACCCCAACATTTATGTTGTGTCCGCGGAGTCCCAGCACTGTCACAGCCCTCTTCTTCCCTGCACTGCATATTTCGCTCACAGTCACAGTTTGTTAGTCACAGCAAACTGACACATCACGCTCAAACACAGAACATGCCTGCTCACTCCATCTTCTCACACCAACACCCACTAACACTTTTATGAACTCATGCGAGGACATTAGGACAAACACATAAGAAAAAAAAAAAAATGAACAAAGATACATGTTTGTCATGAAAAATGACGCTCTGTGGGAGCTACTTGCTCTCCGGGAAGCAGCTTGGGGTCTGAGAGCGTTCGAGGAGGACTCCGCTGCAGAATCATCACACACACAAGTTGTTGCGAACATGCACCGCTAATCAGGATACTGACAAATAAGACGGATTACAGGCTGCATTAACTGTGTAAACCAATATATCATGGTGACACGCCCGTAAACACGCAAACACGCAGAGTACACACGAGGCAGTCAGTTACAGAGCTGTGAGGAGAGTCTGCGTCATCTGTCTGTCCACACAGTGTGAAATAAGACTGGAGGACTAGGAGAGATGAGGAGTAGCAAGGGTGACCGACAAGGACCATGTCTTTACTCCTCCTCCTCTTCGTCCTCTGAATAATAATCTTTTACAAATAGTGTCTAAATTATGATTATATTCGTCTGATATATGGGGGGGGGGGGGGGTCAGCCAGTAGCATGTGAGTATGTTTGTTTGACGTTTCATCAGCCACTATAACTTAACTAACTCTAACTACTAACTTATTTCTTGCCTTTTACTTGAGCAGGTAACATTCATTTCCTCCCTGTGGAATTAAAAGGTTCCATCTTGCAAGGCATGAAAAGATGCTACGTTTTTCATGGAACATGAAGAGCATACTAATATTTTTAATAATTTTTATCACATTCTTCTCGTTTTATGATGAATCATCTCTTTCTTATTCAAAGAAGCATTGCAGGTTAAGTATAAAGGTCAGTGCTAAACATTGTACAGTGCAGAGACCAGTTGTAAGGAAGGAACCATTAGCTTAAGTTTCCTTTAGGTAAGACAGCAATTAAATGTAGCAGGTTAGTATAGAGGCAGTATTAGGTTTTTGATTTATATCAGAAATGTTGAAATTTGTGTTTATCTTGTAATTAAGACTCCATCATTTTCTCTCTCCACTGAGTTTTCTGTCTTGTCTGCCCCTTTTCCTGTTGTAACTGAACAACGGAGAAGCAGAAGCTGATTGGTCGTCTAAGCGCTGATTTGCTCAGAAGTAGAACCTTATAAAACCAAGTTTAACTTTGACTTTGGAGAGAGAACTGTTAAGAGGACACTTTTGGATTTTGGAGTCTTTTGGACACTTTATGTTTAATTGTTTTGGATTTGAATAATGTTCTGTTTTATTTTGAAATCTTTTCCCTTGTGTTTCTAATGTTAATTTACTTCCTGTGTTTGTCTTGTTTCCCTTCTTGTTAATTGTCTGATCTGCCCTGATGTGTTCCACCTGTGTTCTATCAGCCTTGCCTCCCTTGTGCAGTTAAGTCTCTGCCTTCCCCTTTGTCTTTGTCAGTCCTTCTGTTTCTCCTACTGCTGTCATCTTGATTTTCTCTGGTGACACTCAGTTTGGATTTTTATCAGTTTCAAGTCATTTCCGTCGTGCTCCAGTGTTATTTGTTTGTTCTTATTTTTCTATACCTGGTTTTTGGACTCTTGTTTTGTAAGTAAATCACTTTTGAATCACTTTTTCCAAGACAAGAACCTTTTTGTTTTCTAAATAAGGAGTCCAAAGATGCATGCAACTAAAAAACACCTCACATAATGTTAACAAGTTGTCACCGAATAAAAACGTGTGAATAACTAAATTCTGACAAAAAAAGTCACATAGTACCTCATAATTCCTAGGGGTCGATTTGGGTCTAAAATAACCATAGTGGCCTAATAACTTCACTTCAGCCATGTTCTCTTGGTGCTGTTCTTCAAGGTTTAGGTTTGTCCCCTAAATGCTTCAGTTTCTGCTGACGTTTTAGACCATGAATGAACTGCATCTATACAGAGATTTTATACAAAGAACTTTATCATTTTTTTTTATTATAGCATTTTCATGCTCATTGTAGTCAGGAGTTGTTTGTTTGTTCTGTCACATTTAACCTTGTTGTCAGCGTACTTTCAAACAGTTTCACTGTATACAGTGAATTATTCATTATTCTTCCATTTATTATTCTTATTGTGAAAATATAAAACAACACAGCTCTTTGTTCTAAAAGCTCCAGGTTAGATTGGTCTGTACCAGCTTGTTGCTCTACGGTAGCCCAGAGGGTCAAAACACAACAGCATCTCACACAAAACACTTTGACATTTCATAAAACATAAAACACAAAACACAACAACATTACACAAAACACAACACTTCAGAAAACACAACATAATGGAAAGGGTGGGACAACACTTGTTGTTTGTGATTAGTCAAACCCATTCAAAGTTTATTAAATGGCTGTGTTGAGGTCGGTTGTTTTTAGACTCGATCAGCCAGAAGGACGCTCTAGACTCTGATTAGGTGTTTCGCTGTCAGGCAACTGATGACACTCTGGACATGTGTTAAACTTAACAACAATGTCAGCTACTCGGAAGTTGCTCAGACGACTAACTGACCAGTCGTTAAGGCCTTTGGGAGTCACTGAAAAAGCTTCGCCTTTCAATCTCCCCTTCCATCCTTTCAAACTCATGCAAGAACATTGCTGAGAGGTGCAGAGTTCACACAGGAAATGACATTGAACTGTCACTGGGGACTTGATTTCTGTCCAATCACAAACAAGTTGTTGTCCCACCATTTCTGTAATCTGAAAATGTTGTTAAGCTTTGAACCTCAGGGCTACTGTATTACTCTGTTTGTACAGAGCCAAAGTAGACAAAAGAAAGAGCCATGTTGACAGCACTGGCCTAATACATATAGCACAACATGACCTAAAGGCATTACATCAGATTGCATTCAGCATTGAAAAATTTTACTTTACTTTACACTATGGAGGTGTTTCTTTATGCTTATATGTGACACCAACACTGCACAAAAAGTCCATGGAGAAGTCTATAAACACTTTAAGGGAATATAAAACAGTAGAAAAGCTGGAATACATTTCTTTCTTTCTTTCTTTCTTTCTTTCTTTCTTTCAAACAAATGCAATGTCAACAAAAATGCAACCACATATTGCATATTGTTTTTGTGGCAACAGGAGATTCTTTCTTCTTTCAACATGACAACACTCCCATCCAAGAAAAGTTTTATGTGACTTTGCTAACTTCAACCCCATCTAAATCCCTGCAAAATACTATACTGTGCACACAGATTAAAAACAACCAAGCAAACGATCATCTTTTAGGACTTTGTACATGTTGGTTTACTGCCAGGTGTCCACATACTTTAAATGCAACTTTTTATTTATATCCTGTGCTGTATATATGAGACATATGTTGTATCGCAGTCTATTTTTTCAGTGACTCAACAAACATTGTAATTTTCAAATTTTTCAAATGTGTCTGCAGCAGCAATGAAAATCTCTATCAAGTCTCCAGAGTGTCGCCCAGAGAGCTGACTGTCACCTCTGCACATAAGGTTTTCATGATACATCTTCAAAATGTTCAAAAATATTATATTATAAAAATGTTCATTTCGTTTGATGTTGACCCACAGGTCGCCTCCTTTGAAATGCATGCTGGGTGCAAGTACAAAGCGGTACGTGCTAGAGCCACCAGCACAGCCTGGCAGCTCTGCTGACTCTCATAGGATCCACTGGTTGCAGGCAAGGATACAGTTCGCCTTAGGACGTTAAGTCAAGGTTCCCCTCTTCAGACATCACTCTTTTTTTCCCAGCCGGAGCCTGAAGCGAAACAGCCTAGTTGATGGCGGAACATTTAAAGGATTTAGTATTTTTTTAACTGTGTCATCCCCTCTGCTGTGTTTAGTCTTTTAAAAATAAAGCCTGAAGGAAAAGCCGGGACACCACTGCTGTTACATGCGCATCTTTGTTTATCTGCAATCACACTTGCTCCAAGATGTTTGTCATAATCTGGAAATGTATTAGACCAGACACATGCTTGTCCTCCCTGACTCTCCATAATGTGACTGAGGGGGTATCATGTCCTTGTTTTGTTGTTTTAGGACAGTATGTTGCATGGAGGCATTTGCTCGAGGATTTCAAACATGTCATCCATGGGTGAATGAACACACCGCACTTCTACCACATATTCATGTCTCCATATTGATGTAATTTACTTAAATGAAGTATTTATGGGACAATTTTTTTAAGAACTGGCTGAGGATGATGGAATCTTGGTATCTTATTCATTTATGTCTAAGCTCTCTGGAGCTCTAGGAACAACAGGTCAGTGAGCCAATCAGAAAAGAGGAAGCTCTGGGCCTCTCTTCTGATTGGCTGACTATTCCTGAGCGATCAAATAAAAATATATCAGATTTCAGGTAAACACACAGGGAAACCAAATCCTGCAAGGTTGTATGGTGGGTCCGGGTGGGCGGGGCTTGGGGCGTCGCTGACACTAGGGAGTGCTTTGTTGTGACATCACAAAATTACAGGAAGTCCTGACAGCTGTTTTTAAGGCTCAGTTTCTGAATACAGGCTGTGTGCATTTCTCTGTGGACTGAGCGCTTTGATACTTTCACAGTATTAATATAGAATAGAATATAGACCTGCTTTATATTCAAATGACACATGGACATCTACCTTTATACTATATGGGAACTTTTTAAAACAGCAACAACAAAAAGGAGTTTAGTATTGTGGGTCTGGGTGGTCAATGCTGGGGACATCAATAAGTGTAGTAACTGCATAGCTGTGACATCACAGTTACTGTAGCCTGAATACAGGCTGTGTGCATCATCTGGATTGAGCATTTTAATACTTTCACAGTGGTAATATAGCAGTTCGATCTGCTTTATAATCAACAAAGACATGGAAATCTCACATTCTACAACATGGGACCTTTAATGGTGAATAAAAAAAACACTGAACTTGTACTGAAAAAAATATTCAAATTTTCACTTCGTTTTATTTTACTTCTCCCGCCGTTATTCAGCTTATCTGCCATTCTTCATTCTCCCACCTCCAATTGACTCACACGCTGTAATAAATTAATTTTCGCAACGTTATTCAAAAATTTAAGGCAGTCATAACAGAAATTTAATTCATGCATATGCGAAGTAACCTGAAATGAGCTGGAAACACATTTGAGTGTGGCAGCCCGCGGTGTCAAGGCTGCTGGCTGGATGGCTTGTCTGATGTAATTGACTTTCCACAGTCTTTCCTGTCACTCTCCACTGTAATTTGATAGGCTCATGCAGAGAGGAGCTTTGAGAAAAAGTACACTCGGTAATGAAAAAGAAAATCTGTGTCACAGGTAGAGTGTGTTGATAATCTGTGAGTAATGGTGCATATGAAGCTAGGAGAATAGTTAAACCTGTGCTTCTGCTGCAGCAGTCCACTGGAGCGAGCAACGGAAGACGAAAAAATACTTTTCACACCCTGCAAATGAAGGAATGCCAATTTTTCCTTAACATAAACTGAGCCAGTAGATGGTGCTATTCTGTAGGTGTGACCTGTTGCTTGCAGAGGAAATACAATCCCTGCCTCATTACTGTTTGCAGAACTCCGTATAAGAAGCTGAAAGAAAACTCATTTAAGGTAAATCAATTCAGATAGCTGTTGAGAATCGTGGTGCATTTCATTCAAACTACACTGATTGAATGTTTGGATACTTGGGGCCAGCTGAACAAGCTGTAATCACCTTATAAAGTTGGTGTGGTGAGCTTGTTAGCAAACAGTTGCTTATTCAGAAATCCCACAGACACAGAGCAGCATTAGCATTCATTCCATTTCATTTCTCTCCCCCTTGAGGAATGTACGTCCAATATTCACTTTCCTTTAACCGTGCATTGCTCTTCACTAACTTTCCACTGTGTTTACCGGCTGATGTCGACCTGTGTCTGTCTGCTGTTTTGTGCTGAGAAGGTGGAGAACTGTGGGGTTTTGAGAGATGTTACTCTGAGACCCGTTGTCCGCTGCTGCCAAAATCGAAGAGACCAAAAGCTGAAACATTGAAATCAGCGAGTGAGAGCTGAAAGATGCTAAAACGCTTCTCTATGTCTTTGTAACTGCAAGTGCAACCGCTTGATCCATTCCTACTATACAGAGATTAAAGGTCCTATCTTACTCTTGCAAGTGTCTTCACAAGTGTAACAATTTTTGAATGATGACAATGCTCATCCAGGTGCCACATGAATTTATTGTGCTGTAAATACAACAGAAAGAGAGTCTTAGGCGAGAACCGCCTACTAACGTACTATTCATACTAAGTGTGACGTCAAAATGAGTATGTAGTGCATTCCAACTGCATAGTTTAAGAATTTTGTGTTCGTGTGAAATACCCGGATTTATACTAGATTAGTAAGAATTTCTGAGTATGCACTGTGAGCATACTGGACTTACTGAACTGCCCCATGATGCATTATGGCTCTTCAAAATATGATGGCGGGCTACGAGGCTCCTGGCACTAACCAGCGACAAATCGTGCACAAATGTGAGTAACCAAACTGTAATACTTGTATGGTTTGTATGTGGTCAGGTAATGTTTGAATGATGATTTTGCATTCATAATGAACTTAACTTTATCGTTGTTGGAATTGCATGTACCGCTCGACTGCCCTATTAGCCTACATACTAATTTAGCATAAAGGTTAGCTAGTTGGCTAATAACAGCGAGTAACTGTGATTAGCAACACTGTACGTTGTCCGTTTCCGCAAGGGACTGATGAAGATACAGGGCGCCTCATTAAATGGAGGGTTGAGAATGAAGAGAGCTTCAGGGGCAGGAGAAATGCTGCAGTGAAAAGCTTTGAGTAAGAAAATGAACCATCAAGTGTTGTCATTTTCATGGTCATAGCACCTTTTATGTTCTGCTCTTATATTTTGCAGCTGAATGATGCTTGGGTGTAAAGTATAGTTAGGGGAGACTGCTCTCCTGAGATTTATAATTGTACATAATTTGCAGGTGACAAAGTCGTTAAGGGATCCTTGCAATGACCATATTGTTGTCAAATTTTTTGTGTAAATGCTCATCCCCTGTCAAACGTTTATACCAATTTGACCAATGTTATGCTTGTGTAGGATGTTAATCAAAGAGGGTGGAGGGAAAGGTGGAGGCTGGGTGGGCAAAAAAAAAAAGGAGAACCTGAAGCTAAAATACAAGGTGAGTTGAAGTATTGAAAGCACTACAGTCTTGACGTTTAGCACAAAAGCAATGTGATGATGATGTTCGCCTGATTATTTTGACGAAAGTAAACATCAGCCAGGCTGGGCTGGGTAACAATATATGATGATAAGTGGTGAAAAGTTTTGCTAAATAAATGATTATCACATGACTGCTGTGCATGTTTTATAGGAGCTGAAAGCGCCACGGACTGATGTGAGCACTGAGGGAGGAGAGGCCACTGCTGCAAATTGGAAGTGGTTTGATGCCATGAATGAGGTGATGGGGTAGAGACCATCTATCACCCCACCAAATCTCATCTCCTCATCCATGGTATCAATTGCTGCAGCAGACCACTGCTCTCCTCCTGTGAGAGAATATAGGTCACCAGGAAAGAGGAAGCGTGGGTCCGAGTGGCTCACATTCCTCACAGAAGTCCAGGAGAGAGGGGTGGGGGTCAGAATAAAGGGAAGAGAGGAAAGAGAGAGAGGACCTAGAGAGAGAAGAGAGGACAGAGAGAGAGAAAGAAAAGAGGAAGCGATAAGGCACATTGAAAGGAGGGACAGAGAGTGGAGAGAATTTGCGTGATTGACCAACGTATAAACTTCCAAATACAATGTTGCATTTAGAGCGTCATTACTCTGCAGTGGTTTGAGACTAGAGACATGCTGTTTTTTTGTGTTAAACTAGCGAAACACAGATTTCCAGCAAGGCCCTGTTTGTCCATGAAAGATATTGACCACGGTCAACACACTAATTTGTGAATTTGTAAAAGATTTTGATTCGCCTGGCACATTGTATAGCATGCATATCAATTCTCATCTGCCATCTTTGCTGATAACGTTTCGAGTCACATTTCTGAATCAGACACTCTTATTGGCTCCAGTGGGTGCCCTCAAAGCCAATCAAGGTGTCTGATTCAGAGGCTTCGCTTAGAGCTGCTAGCATGTTCTGAGCTCGAAGCAAGGAGAATTTGGTTGAAAAGTTTATTTTAGTTAATGGAAAGAGACAAATATGAGAGAAACAATATATTTAAAATATAAGAGAAAAATACGGCAAGCAAGACGCTCAGTGTAGCTGAGGCATTGGAGCTGAAATATCAAGGTGTTGATGTCGGAGAAAATGACTCAGCGCTTGAGTCGTGCTTCTCACAGGACAAGAGGAATTTTGGTGATGGGACAGATCCTTACAAGGACATGTATGTAATGCTATGAAATTATCCAAATTGTGATGGATTTTGTGTGCTGTGTTTTACCTGTAAGCAATACTGACCATTACAGCATGTAAACAGACTATTATTGTAAAATAGTGTATGCTGGAAGTGAATGTGAAACAAACCAAATAGTACTGTAAACTATTTTAGTCATTTCAAACCCTCCAGAAGTCTGTGTGGGTGAACACACAGAGGTGATGGGGGTTGTTGTTTGTAACAGTTTACAGTTGTGGTAGAGGAGGTGGCGGTGGAAAGTAAAACAGACAGTGACAGAGGTGTTTGAATGGAGGGAGGTGGGTGAGACCACTTGGGAAGTCTATGTGTGTTTTGGATAAGGCTTTTGGGTAACTATTATTACCCAGTTACACAGTAGTTTTATTAATTTGTCATGTCTTATAGTGCGGATACTGATGTGGTGGACCGAGTAGGAGAAGGAGGAGAAGAGAAAGGCCATCTCCCCCTGACCAACCTCAGATATCCCCGCCTGCACAGATGTCTCCTCCGGGACCTCCACCTCAGCCCACCTCGTCCAGAGACAGTCCCAAGAGGAGACGGGGAAGAAAAACAACCCCCTCACCCCAATGTCCCTGAACAGGCACAGCCCACAGCAGGGGATGTGATCAAGGCCAGGTTACAAGGCCACCAACCCAGCCAGGTTCTACATCGAAGACGGAGACAGATGCTGACATTTCGCCTGATCTCCCAAGGTTCACTCCAAAGCTCAGTCCTGTTGTGCAGCCACCACTTCTTCGAGTCAACAACACAAGCCCGCTGGAGACATTCAAAACTTTTTTTTTGATGACAGGACTGTAAAAACCATCACCCACAACACAAACGAAGATTCTCCTCGCTTGGATGGACATCACTCCTGTGGAGTTTCTCATAATCTTTGGACTGCTGATATTGAGAGACACGGAGGGCAAAAATGTCCCATTTCCCGTTTCAAACAGATTCATGACCCTCTCATGCATTTTTGCATGAGTGAAAAAAAAGGCACACAGGAATATGATCCCAATATGACTCAATTCAAAATTCCTGTGTACAATCCTCTTCAAAGCTCATCTGTGGATAAAGGATTGTTGCAACAAAAGGCCAAACTCAGACTGACATTGTACCTTAGGCTCAAGTCATCCAAATAGAGTATCAAACTCTTTGTTTATGAGTGGAAAAGGTGTTTTGAAGGTCACTACTGAAAAAGGATTTCAGTCTTGATCTGCCTTTGGTTTGACTGTTTTTTGGACTTTTGGAATTTGTTTGGACTCTTCGTTTAGACTTTTGGTTTAATTCCTGTTTTATTTTGAATCCATTGATCTTGTGTGTTGACCTTTGTTTCACTTCCTGTCATTTCGTTTTTTCCCAATCAGTGATTGTCTGCCCTGCCCTAGTCCCTGTGCTCCCTGTTGTCTTTGTCAGTTCATCTGACAGTTTTGCAATTGTGAAGTTTCCCCTTTATCTCAGTGTTTTGGATTTTCATGTTTTGCTTCTGTTTTGCCCCTGTCAAGTTTGCTAATGTCTCCTGGTGCTTCTGGTTTTTTGGTCCTATGTTTTTGAATTGTGTTTTGCAAGTCACCTTTTATTATTAAAAAACTATTTTTGTTTCTGGTTACAATATATACTATGACAACTTCTACACCGACCCAGCTCTTCTCAAACATACCTGAGGGGCCCGGGCTTTGGCGCATGTGGCACCTACCGTGAAGGAAGATTGGGGACCCCAACAGCAAAAGAAAATGCTCCCACAAAGAAGTCGTCAAGAGGCTCAATAAGGTGGGTAAGAGATGGCAAACTTCTCTTTGTTAAGTGGATGGACACATACGAGGTGACAGTGTGTTCCACTATTCACACTGCATACCTTGGGGAAAGGAGGACCAACGTGGATACGAGAATAGAGCGATTCTAAGACCTACCCCTGTCTGACGGACCAGTAAGGACATGCAAGATTTGGACTTGTCTGACCAGCTCATGGGATATTAGTTGGAGCACCACAAAACCATGAAATGGTACAGACATCGCTATAAACGGCCACAGTCTCCACAGAGAAATGCATGAAGCACTAGGGGCCTCATTTATAACCATTGCATATCCATCCATTATTCGGGATCGTGTCACGGTGGCAACAGGCTAAGCAGGAGGTCCCGGACATCCCTCTCTCCAGCAACACTTTCCAGTTCCTCCTGGGGGATCCTGATGCGTTCCCAGGCCAGAAGGGATATGTAATCCCCCCCAGCGAGTTCTGGATCTATCCCTGGGTCTCCTCCCAGTCGGACATACCCAGACATGTCTATGCTCTGTTTCCTTTTTTCATATACCTATAAATAATGACTTTGGAAAAGGATAATGCTTTCCATGGGAAACCCCTGCATTGTGTACATCTCCACTGTATAACTCGTGTTAACTCTAGCTAGGAGAATAAAACTCATTTTAGATATTCTTCAGTTAAATTAATTCAGACTACAGAGTCTCTGGTTGGATTTTATTAAGGCAGCATAATATTAACTTCCAAATTATATTGATTTATTGTTTGCTTTACATAATTATTTTTGTCCAACATGCACAAACAAACAAACAACTTCCATTCAAAAGTAAAATAGCAAACTGACAGTAAACAGGAAGTAAAACGTATTGTTTATTACATGAGTCTAACCTAGGGGGAAATTAAAAGTTGAACTAAAAGAAAAGAGGAATTAAACAGGTCATGCTACATGCAATAGCTAATAGTGTTTGTGGACACAGCAATCCTTTATATGCTTGTTACCTCTACAAGCTGAAACAGAAGTTGACCTTCACGCTGAGCTGAGGCGTATCAAAGAGGAGCAGCAGCCTCTGTTGGTGCAGAGACAGCAGGGGAGGGTCTGTGGAAGAAACTAATGAAATTCACTGGAGAGCAGTGATCCACTGACCGGCTGCTGCTCCCGGTGGGATCAGAACACTGAAAGGCAATGAAGCGAAAGATCTCTCTGATGGAGGACCAACACAATGCTGCGAGACTGATGCGCTCCGCTCACAGGTCGCCAGCACACCATTACTCTTACCTGCTCAGTCCAGCCCACCATGCTCCAGTGGCCACACATGGAAGCTGAATTCTGCTTTGGTTTTGAGAAAGTGGCGCAGTTTAAAATCTGGGTTTGCTTAAAACTGAGTAGTTCATTAATAATCATAACCATAGGCCAGACTGAGCCTCAGACTGAACTGTTCTTAGTTAAAGCTCAGTTTATCTGGACACTTTAGTAGACTACTTAATCTCATAGATGGTTATCAGCTAGAAATGAAAAACAAAATCACTGCTAAAAACCTTGGGTATAGGCTACTACTTGACTTAAAAACTTCCCAATTTGCCATTATTTATACCTTATTACTTTTTAATAAAATGCTTTGGCCAATTCGGTCCAAGACGGAATCTGTCAATAAGATAATATAATCGCAATGAGTTCTCATCAGGGGTTCCCTCCCCTAAAATTGACAAATAATGTCAAGTTTTGATGTTAATTGTATCATTAAACAAATGTTAAAATGTCTGTTAAAAGTCAGTGCAGTGTATGCTAAGGTGTAAATACTAAGGAAACCTACAGAGTGCTGCAGGGATGACGTATTTTTGTAGGTCAACCTGGATGCTAGCATCACTCTGGTTCACTCCGGCCAATGGGAGTTTTACTTTGGCTTTTGGATTACTGCAGAAGATAAGACCTTTCTTCTGTCTTTAGGGGGATAAGGAATTAGGATAGCCTAAATACCACCAGAAGTAAAAAGCTAATGTTAGGCTATAAACATACTACACCACAGTCACATGACTTCAACGTCACCACCACTAAACTTCCAACTTGTAGTTTGATTAAGCTCTTACCACTTCTACAAAAGCTTTTCCTCTTACAAAGTTAGTAATAGTTTGCAAAAGTACAAGTATAAAATAAGCAGCAACCTCAAAGGCTGAAAAACACAGAAGTACCAAAAACTGTTCTTCTTCAAATGGGTCTAGGGTCTGGCTCCAAAATTGAGTCAATCCCCATAGACTCTCATGTTAAAATGTCCAACTTTACAGCAGACATAAACACGTTTACAGCCTGGAACAAAAACTGGTCTTTATAGCTATTTTCTTCCTTCATGACAACTGTATGGGGGGGTGAGTTTTTATATATATAACTCACTCCTTTAAATTTAATTAAGGCTCAAAGTTCTGCATAACTGAGTGTGTGACGCTTTGAGTGACAGGTGGGTGAGCGTGCCAGAAGCCAGAAGGAACCGAAATTTCAGCTCCACATGTGCTCCTACTCTTTGCCCATTTATGGATTAGCCGGAAGTTCAGTGGAGTCAGGTACTGGCAAGATGGCAACTATGGCAACTGTGGAAACGGCCCACTCTGAGCTTAAGAACTACCCTTCAGAAAACCGATGGGTGATGTTACATCATGTTATGTCACACCGTTAAATGGAAGACAAACATTTTCTGCAATAGCTAAAGTAGGGTTTTATAGATGATCGGTGATCAAATGTCAAGTCATGTCAAATCAGAGATCAACAGACAGAGCACGTCACACAGTTCGGTGTCTGATCCTGCTGCTTTTTATGGTTGTAAATAGAACTTTTGGAGTCAATGAGAGTGAGAGGCAGTTGATCACTGCTCTCTCTTTCTGTCTCATAGGGTAACGTGTCGTAGCGACCCCCCCAACCCCGCCCACATTTTTTTCAAAGTTGTAATATTGATGTTTAAGGCGTATTGATTGCTTTCCAAACACCGATCAAGTATTGAGTAACACGCAAGGAAACATTCCACCTTAAAAGTTGCCTCTGAGCTGTCCAGTGAGTTAAATGGTTAATTAGTAAAGATGGAAAAAAACAGAAGCTAAAGTCACAAGTTAGCATAAAAATTTCCTCATTGCCTCAGCTCAATCAAATGCAGTCTTGAGGAAATTAACCATAGAAAATGACTGCTGGAACATTCTGTAGTCTTAAAGTTTCTGCCTCTAATTTTCTTTGGTTTGTTGGATTGCAATCACAGATAATGTTTGTTCCATTTAGATTTACCCTTCTTAGGCTTAGCAAGCTCCCTCTACTCCCTGAGAGGAATTTAAAGTGCAGTTCTTGTACCAAATGCCATGACTTCAATTATCCTCATTTCAGTCACAGAGTCTCTCATAAAAGGTGGCATCTCAACTGCAATAAGGTGAATCGTTCCTTGTGTGGGCAAAACTAGTCATGCAGTACAGATTAGCATTATGATTTGGTTTTTTTCTTTGTATTTCTTTTGTTCGTTTTTTTTTAAGGTATCTCACGACGACGTCAGAGAACTCACTCTGTTTATAATGTTGCAGCAAATCAGAGAAGGTAACACAGGCCCACAGTGGGATTAACTTGAATATGCATCTAGCGAGATAGTAGATATTGGATACCGCCCTACAGAACGAATTTAGGAGATACAAGCTTGATTAACAGCTATGACATTGTTTCTGGTATTGGTTTCACCTCGTGAGTTTGTGTGTGTGTGTTTGCGTGATCATGACTGTAGCAGGAACTACCACAGAAGTGGTTTTGAGAACTTTGGCAGGTGTTCATGGTGTGTGATTTTTTCACTGCAATAACATCACATCTGTGATAGGCAGAGTCATGAATTTTTACAAGTGAGTAGTTGAGATCAGAATGACGGCCGAGGCTGAAGATGGATGTAGTCAAAACGTCAATATGCTGACAGGTGTCGCGGATGGTGTGATCCAAGTGGCTAGTGCAGTTCATTGAGTGGCAACTTGAGGCTGACTTCAAAAGTGAGTCAATCCCTAAAGATTTATCTCCTTTTTTTTTCTTATATTAAGACCTATCACTGTGATAAGCCAGTTGTAGGAACTTTAATGTTATCGATGGCTGAATACTTGTTGTACTTGCTATCTCAGTCTGATTGTGCGCTAAACCACTGCATCCGTGGCAAAAACTGTAGCATCAATATGTGCTCTGAGAACACATTATCTGGCCTCAGTACCGTTTGGGGGTTGGATGTGGGCCACCAACATTTTTAAGATTTTCAAGTGGGCCATGAGTTGGAATACTCCTTCATGACAACTGTTCCAGGAGTGAAAATTTATAAAACTCACCTTTTTAAATTTGGTTAAGGCTTAAAGTTCTGCAAAATTAAGGGCGTGGCCACTTTAAGGTGGGTTAACGTATGCTTGCCACAAACTGGCATTCACCAAAGTCTCGGCTCCACGTGTGCCCCACCCCTTTGCTCATTTTGGGAGCTATGCGGAGTCAGGCACTGCCAAGATGGCGACAGCGGCGCAGCTAACTCTGAGCTTCACAACCAACATCACGGAGGCTATGTCCATCTTTATTTACCGTCTATGGTGTGATCTTATCGCAAGACAGTTTGGCAGTTTGAAGACTGTTTTTATCTGCATCTTCAGATGAATGATTTATTTTAGACAGTATTTGTCTCTTATTGGGTAGAACGTGTATAGTATGTTTGTCTGTTGCTGTTATTTTCCTAATAACCACATCTCCCTATGTTGTATTTTGTATGCTTGGAAGCAATTTGATTGACCACTGAAAATCATGCATTTGAGGACACTCATTTTTCATTCGTGTGTTCCTCTGTATGCATATGACCTGAAGACTTTCCGATATTGTTGCCTTAATGAAGACATCCCCATGGAAACCTTTTAGAAAGCGTTATTTGCTCTGAGGCTTGAGTACGTGGTGCCTTTGTGACGATCAAAAAATCCATCCCACTTATCATCCACTTTACATATAGAATGTGCTGATGCACATTCACTTTGGAAAAATACACACAGATAACTTAATATCACAATAATAGAACAGTCATCTTGTGGCAGTTATTTATTGATTTGTCTCTCCTCTTCAATGGCATCATTAAGATGTGTTTTTAACAGTATCTTATTTTCAGCTGAAGCAAATTAACATTAATGGTGGAGGTTATGATTGGCGCACACAATAGGTCTTTAAAATCTCAACCGAACCAGAGATCACAGATATAATAACAGATTTAATTGATTTTAAATATTTTGATTGTACGAATGCACACACCAGATGATTCGAGCAAGAACTAGCAACACAAAGTTGGCGTTTATATTGAACCTTTTCAGAGACGCAATTCCAGGGACTTTGGATCTCACAGAGATCACAAGAGGAAAGCAAACATGGAGAAACACTCATAATCAGCTGGCTGTGCTTGCGTGTCCTACGTTTTCCACTGAAAAACAAAATGAGAAAAAAAAAAACCTCGGATCAAGTCATGGCTGAGAGGGTGGAATCAGCATGGCTTATACATTTTGCAGTTGGAGATGAGTTGAAAGTAAAGTTTTATTTTTAGTCTCACTAGTGCAAGCTATTGTGATTTGTACACAGGGGAAATCTTCCACCTTCCACTGCCACAGATGTCCCTGCCTTAAACGTCCTTGCCTGTGCTTGTGATGACAGAAACTGATTCAGGGATCAGCCAAGACTGACTGCAGAGGAGTTTGAAGTCAGAAGGATTGCACCTCTGATAACCAAGAAGGTTACAAAAAGGAGACTTGCCGTAACACCGAGATTCTTGGTTTTTGTTTGAGTTCACGCTGTGACTTAACTTCATTCCCTATGAATTGCATACTAATATAATAGGTTTATTTAACGTTGTGACACAGCAGCAGGTTGGGTTTTTGTTGGCACTCTGCTGTACATATAATGCATAGTCTATATTCAACAGTAACATAATCCTCCCAGTAATACATGATGGCAGATCAGATCAAGTGGAGCTGAGGAGAGTGTGAATAAGTCAGCAAAATCCTGGTGATACATGGAGCTACTTTAGGGTGTGTGCGAATGATGAATGACGGTTCGTCCACTTGTAAATGTGCACCATTGAGTCACCCAATCAGCTGGGTTAGTTTCCTGACTGAACTTGTTCATTTGTGCTTATTTGTATTGGGTGCTTTCTTTTGTTCTTCTCTTTTTTTCTTCTAGAAAGCCACTTTCATCCTTCCATTTCCCATACAGGACTGGAGAAGACTCAGTGACTATTAGTGAGTGAGGCCCTGCACCAGTGTAATACCATATGACATGCGGCGCCGTTTCACTGCTGCGCCCTGTTTTTTTTTTTTTCTTGTTTTGCTCTCTCCCTCGTTCTTCCCCGCTCTCACTCTTTGCTTGTCTCTCAATTAAGAGTCCAGCACCTGTTGACAACTGCCGTCAATTACATCCTGACAATAAAAGGAGGGACCGAGAAGCGGACCAGCTGGCTGTCACTGTTGCCACCCACCTGGGAGTGGGACCTCCTCCCAAACTGATCCATGTTTTCCAGCTTGTGCCAGGCGGCTGGATTTTGTTGTTGATGTTTCTTATTTTAGGCATGTGGGTTGGAGATCGGCAGCAGTTCAGTTATCGTTCTTTTGTTTTTAGTTTAACCCTCCTGTTGTCCTCATTTTCTGTATACACCCCGTGTCCTCCGGGTCAAAATGACCCGTCTTCACTAAACCCCCAATATAAGCAGCTTAATTGAATTTAAACACCAAATTTCCTCTTGCTTGAAGAAAACAACTTGTCATTCACCACAAAATGTGTGAATACCTGAGTTTTCCCTCTTCACTTGTATTTCTATAGCTTAAGAAAAGAAAAAAAATGTGCAAAAGGGAGTTTTGAGTTATGCATTTTTATTCATCCCAATGACTCAGTTTCCTTCTTTTCTTTCTCCAGTGAACAATTTAAGACAATCTACAATACAAAAATATGAAAAATAACATAAGACAGACATTAGCATCAGTGATTATTATCAGTGTCACAGAAAACAGTCAAACAAATCAATAGTGAAAATCACTTTTATTACAAGTATGAAAATAGATTCACTCTAAATGGAACGAGTTGCTCATCCACTGTTACGTCAGGCCCTGGATTGTAGAGGTAGGGCAGCCGCTCCACCCACTTGTCCCAGACCTCTCTTATGGCTGCAAGTTTGTCTGTCACACGTCTTGCTGGTCTTGACTCACGGTCATCAAATCGTAGCAGTCTTGAGTAGGTGTGAAAGAGTTTGAGTGGCATTGTGGCTCGGAAAATTGGCCTTCCACTCTCTGCATCCCATAGACTAGCTGCAGCCTCACCTCGGGACCTGTATACACCGGCTAAGATTAGCGGCCCTAAGTAGGCCTGCAGGTCAGTCTCATCCATCTTTTTCCAGCTGTCTCCATATTTGAGAAAACCCTCCAGATTTGTCATCTCCAGGATTATTTTTTCTATTGCTGGTGTGATAAACAGGTAGAATGTAGAGACAATGTCATGGGCATGAGAAACGACATACCTTGTGGGTCCTGGGGTCATCTTTATGACGTTTTGTTCTGCATGCCTGCCGTGTTGGTCATATGCTGCTGAGGACCATGTTATTTTGCCATTTTTTGAAAGGAAAGTCTCTCTTTCAGCTTCAGGGTTTTCTTCTTCTTCTGAAGATGATTCATCATGCTCTGGGTTGTATTGCTCCCCATCTTCTTCTTCTGATACATCCTCCACTTCCTCTTCTGAATCAGAGTTGTCTTGCTGGACATCTGAAAAAATCAGCTCTAGAGCCTCTTCAACGTTATAACGCACACTCATGGCTTCAGCACAGACAGAATTCGGGTCCTGTCATCTGCAGCACCTTTATAACCTCTGGAAATCCACAGAAAAAGAGCTCTGCAGTCTGTGACAACACCTTTGTGTTGTTTACATCTGCTACTGTCTTGTTCACGTTTACTAGTAATTAATCTGAGACTGATCATAGGCACAGCAGTCTGCTAGAAGACCACCTGATTTGTCTTGTTAACTTCTGCTACTGATTGATCTGAGACACAACTAAAACATTGTAACATTATGTGGTGTGTAAATAACTCTGTGACCATGATTTCAACTCTTTTTGCCTCATGGGTCATTTTGACCCGAAGACCATCTTTGTACCTTTTTTTGTACAGCTTACATGGAAATGTGAATAAAAGAAACATTTCACTTTTTCCACTGTTGGTGCCAAATTAGGCAAAGTCATAAAATTTCAAGTTAAAAAAATATCGTTTAGGGGATTTTTTTTTGGTTTTTAACACAGTGGCGGGTCATTTTGACCCGAGGACAACAGGAGGGTTAAGGTAGTTTTTGCACTGACTGATCGGAGGATGATGAACACAGGCTCATGGAGGGTAAACTAAGGAGCTGTGCAACCTCTCTCACCTGGAAAGGCTCACGACTGGCCCGTGGCTGCTAGAAAAAAACTTTGTGACAAGCTACAGAGCTATTTTGTGACACCTGCAGACCAGGTGCCTTGGGAGGAGGACTATATTCGGAGTGACACAAGGGCAAGTACAAGGTTTGTGAAAGATTTTGTCAATTTTCTACATTATATCTGTCTTTTACAGTGATTGATGTAGTTGAAATCTATAAATAGCCACAGCCTCTGTGCCCTGAACAATAGCATGATGTTAATGTTGTTTGATGTTGACTGAAACAAAAATGCATTTCTATTATTTTTATTTAATGAATACAAAATATGTTTATGAATATCAGGGAGACAAACGATTTAAAAGAAATTGCAACTGCACAGGTATATATTCAAAATACTTTAAAGTGGTAGTAGCATTGAACTGCAATTGCAAAACAGAACAAATATTCCATCAAATAACATTGGATGTGTTTACAAAACTAACATTTTTAAACCTCTTTTGGAATATGTCTTTTATTCTTTGTAAAGAGCAGAAAACTGTTTTTTTTTCTTTGATTGTTTGTGGCTCGATACCTCAATCGGCAAACATCAAACTTCCATTCTTCAAGGGAATCAACAGTTCTTTGTTTTTGCAGGATTGAGAGCTGGATAGCAACATTCCCCATCATTTCCTCTGGTATATAGTTCAGTTGCAGCGGTTGACAGGTTCCCTGTAGTGCCGTCAGACATCTCTGACACGTCATCTGGGCCACGTTATCTATACCACATATATAATGTGTCCTTGATGCATACAAATTTAATCAAACAATTAAAAACGGTTTCTTTACACAATACATTTGCATACTGCAATGGTAATTGCGTCTGCTAGTCTAATCTTCATATGTATATCCAAAGCTTTGTAGGACCGACACACTCGCGCTGAAGGAACGTTGGGTGACATGTCTTTTTAGGGAAATCCAAGGATGTCAAGAGCCACCTCTGTTTCGATGTCAGTTCTTTGTTTCGATGTCAGTTCTTTGTCTCACTACTGGGTTTTGGTTGCAGCAGTGTTTGTTATGCATTCGTAACAAGGTTGCCCTCGGTTACGCTTCCTCAGCTGCAATTATCCAAAACTGAGATAGTATGAAAAAAAAAAAAGAAAAAACATTAGGTAGTTAGTTCTCTTTACCACACAGAATAATACGGGCGTCTGTAAACCCTTCACACTACAGGATCATTTGGGCAGATAATCAGTTCAGACCAGCCTTGAATCAGAAATCATGTTTCTGTACATTTTATTTCCCTGTGGTCTAATGATTGTTTCATTCTCCACTAAATACTAACAAACCCCTCTATGTTTGACAATGTATAAAATAAAAATCAGAATCACCCCAAAGGGTCATGTGAATTGAATGCCTCAGATTCCAGAAATACTGAAACATCATGTTCTCCGTGTAGCTGATAAAGGGCTGAGAAACTGTAAAGTTTCCACCTTTTTTACACAAGTCAAACATCCCTGGACTCAGATTAAAACTTAAATTGGCGTGACCAGCAAAAAGCGTCTCTTCATAAACAACAAACAAGAGCAGCAGCAAGCAGCAGGTGCGACAGTCATGGTCATGGTCAAGTTTATTGTGCGAAGAAAATGAATATCGACTGATACATCATGATGGGATTGTTAAACTCTCAAATATCAATAACGGCCTGAAAGATCCTGTATTGGTCAGGGTCCAGTTGTGACTCTCTGTGATAGAAATCAGCAACAGAATAACTTGAATTTACTGTATTCAGGCAGGATTGGAGGCAGCTTCACCATCTTGAACATGTGATTACTGCCGATGACATTGATGAGGAAGAAGAAAGGAAGTGTTGTGTAAGAGAATGAATGAGGAGTAGTCGAAGCCCGCTTACAGCTGCAGCCAACATTGTTTAAGATGACTCTTCACTTCAGTAAGTATGTTTCTTCAACTCCTTCCTTGCATTTCTTCTTTACATTTCTTCCTTTTATTGGAGCAAATAAAACACAATGTGAGGGAGCTATGAGTTATACATTGGGTGTCTGCTGAGTCACTGAGGTTATATAGTCACATTTATATTAATCAAATAATAACAATAATGTCAAAAAATGGGGGTGGTCTAATTGAAGTATTAATTTAACTTTTAATTGAAATACAGTTTAGAAGTAGCCTATTTTCAAGTTAAATTCCTTCATTCAAAAACCATTTCCATTGGTTCCCTGCTGATATGGAAATGACACACTGATGAATTCATAAAGGGTAAATAGACACATCACCAAATTATTAATTAATAACCAAATTAGTCTAGATGATATTCTAATCACTCGAATATTACTAAAACACTTCCTGCCACTAAGGGAAAAGGCAGTGAAATAAAATACATCAGCAGGCAAAGTGTTTAGAAATTCTCCTATATTCTGAGAAAACTCCACACTGTTCAACTCTTCTCTTCTCTATGCAGTATGAGTAGAATAGAGCAAACTCAGTGTCTGCCTTGTTTTCTGGGCTGCATTTACTCTCCCTGTAGTTTAAGACACACACCCCGTTCCAGACATATATATTTATATATATATATATATATATACAGACGCTCACACAGGGAGGGAGAGACAGATACAGAGATGTGGGAGGACTATGAATGTCATTTTCTTCACGAACTGTGCATCAATCTGTGTCATCTATTTTTCCATCTCCCACACAACTGGGGACTCACACACACATACTTGTATTTCTATCTTTGTGAGGGCACTGGTTGACATAATGCATTCCCCAGCCCCTTACTCTAACCCAGACCCTTACCTCAATTGTAACCATAACCCTAAAACCAAGACGTAACCCTCAAACATCCCTTTAAAGGTGTGTCAGAAGATGAGAACCGCCCAAAATAAAACTGTTGTAATGTGTATGTACTGTAAGGGACAAGGGGACTTGCTAAAGTCTCTTTAAAAGTAAATGGTAAGCAGAAAATGTAATGCACTTTACTAGTATGTGCTTTATTAGTCTAAGAGACTCAAAGCACTTTACAATACTTGTCACATTCACATACATACATACTCATACTCTGATGGAAGAAGCATAAGCAACTTGGGTTTCAGTATCTTGCCCAAGGACACTTCGACATACGCACTGGAGAAGCCAGGGATCGATCCACCAACCTTCTGATCAAGTCCTCATAAGGAAGTTAAGTCCCCATAATGTAGTTGCATAGCTCCCCACAGCATGAGTAATATATGTACCACTCACAAGACTGTGTAAACTTGTGTCACTACTTTACGACATTAATTGAACACCTAAGCTTTTATGGTGAAAGATTGCTCCCAAATAATCTTGTTCAAACAGTGTCATCTTATGTTGTGTAGTTCTGGTAAATAGAAGAAGAAAAAAGGACGCATCATTGGATTTCTGTGGACAGTTTGGTGTTATGAGTCCTGCAAAGGAAAATCACTTAAATCCGACATTACCAACAAAAACTGATAAAAGTGTTAAGATAAATCAATTGAAAAAACTGTGTTTTCATGCTGCTGAAATTAATGCAGACTTTCAATCTCTTGGATAGCTGTAAAATATTACATCCTGATGTCAGAGCTCATAGCTTCTATTCCAATAGACAGGCCTATCAAACCTACTTAAGAATTTACAGTAACTCTTAACAGACAATTTTAGAAATGCAACTCAGAGAAAAAGTCAGATAGATATTAATTTGCAGCACCATTGCAATTTAAACAGTGGAAAGTTAATAACCCTCTATCTGAATATCCAGAAACCTAATAATCAAATTTTCCTGGACATCAATGAGAACACTATTCCTGATATTTCACTCATAAACATGTACAGCATTTTATGAAAATCTCTACAAGCCTCTACAACATTAGTCTTCTCTGCTCATTCTCTCATTGGAGGAACAAAAAGTTCTCCCAAGTTATTTAAGATTTATCACCTCTACTTTTGCAGACATATATCAAACAACATTTGACAATGTAAGTTACCACCTGCATTTAATTATTCCCACATTGCATGAATTCATAAAATAGATAAAGATCCCTATCTGTAGCAACTATCGTCCAATATCCTTTAGAAAGATGACATCATGTAATCGGAAAGCAGATACACACTGATAAAACTTGTTTCATTCATCTGACGACATAAGGAAATAACTTAATATCATTCAATATGCAAAAGAAGCCACCTGACCTGTAGCCATGCATACATAAGATGCTTAAAAAGCTTTTGATCTTTTATTGGCCTTTTATGTTCAATATCCTACAAAAATATGAGTTCGTAAATAGTTTTATGCAGTGGAAATATATGCTTTACTCAAAGCCTATGGCATCATTAAGAACCAGTGACCTCATTGTTTATCATTATTTATCTATCATTTAAAATGAAGATAGAAAACAAGGACATGTAGCTACAAGTCTTTTATTCAAACTAATCAGCTGAGAAAACTATAAAATATGACTGTATTATGATGATATTATCCTCCAACTAACAGATGTGGACTCCTCACTTATTGATATCAATCGGATTATCACTTGTTATGGTTCACTCTCAGGATACAAAGTAAATAGGCATGAATATCAGTTAAAGGAAACACTGCAGTATCACACACAGACAAAATATAAAAGTGAGATGAAAACGAACATAAATAACATATTTAGGATTAAGAATTAGAATATTTAACAAAATGAAGTCAGTTTGTCATGGTCTGCCCTGAAGGGACTCTTTCTTTTGAACTTTGTTTGGACTTATAGTTGACTTCCTGTTTTATTTTGAAGTAGTTTTCCTTGTGTGTCTCTTGTTTTTTATTTCCTGTCTTTGTCTTGTTTTCCCTCCATAAGTGATTGTCTGCCCCGCCCTAATGTGTTACACCTGTGTCTTGTTACCTGCTTCCTCCTGTGTGTATTTAGTGTCTGTGCTCCCACTTGTCTTTGTCAGTTTGTCTGTTTTACTTCTGTTTTGTCCCTGTAAAGTTTCCCCAGTATCTCGTGCTCCTAGGGTTTTGGATTTTCTGTTCTTGCTCCTGTTTCCTCCTGTTGAGTTTGCTAGTGTCTCCTGGTTCTTTTGTTTTGTTGCTCCTGTGTTTTTGCCTGGTTGTTGGATTTTGGATCACTTGCTTTCCCTGACTGGACTTGCTTCCCCCTTCAAGTAAGGCTTTGTGCTTTTTCCTTTGTTGGTCAATTAAATCCCAAACTTCACTGTCCAAGAGTCTGCATTCGGGTCCTTAGCATCTTAAACCTTGACACAAATACAGTTAAATATTCCGATAGTTGTGTAGGGTTTAGTGAATATAGTAGGAGGAATGCTACCTGTCACCATACAAAAAAACTATTTTGAGAAAGTGTTCATACTTAAAGATTTTTCTAGTTTAAACAAAAAAGGTGGACAACAACAAAGGTAGTTGAAACTGCACACTTAAAAAAAAAAAAAAAAAAAAAAAAAACCAAGGCATTTTCTTTGACCAATGTATGAATTTTGAATATCACATAAATAAAGTGGTCCAATCCTGTTTCCTCCCATTGAGAAACTCATCTTTAAAATCTAATCTTTACTATCATTTCAAGATCTAGAAAAATCATCCATGTTTTTTGTTTCCTCCCATCTCGATTACTGCAAATCACCGTTCACCACCCTTAATCGTTCGATCTGTGTCTTGGCTCCAGTTGGTTCAAAATGCGCCTGCCCGGCGGCTGACAAATACCCAGCATAGGTCACACATTACACCAGTGGTGGCATATCTACACTTGGCTACCCATAGAGCGGCAAATTGATTTTAAAATTCTTTTAATCACCTTCAGAGCACTGGCCCCATCTTACATATCAGACTTACGGTGTCCACTGCTTACAGGGGAGATCACTGAGGTCTACTGACCAGCACCTCCTTGCTGTCCCAAGGTCTAGGCTAAGAACTAAAGGAGGCCTCGCCTTTGCAGTCGTGGCCCCCACCCTCTTGAATTGTCTTCCTGTAGCACTAAAAAAATTCTGACTCAGTCGATAGTTTTAAGAAGTTGCTAAAAACTCAGTCAGTGTGTTTTCTGGTATTGTATTAGCATTGCGTATGTTGTAAGCTGTAAGTACGGATATGAGTGATGAGGAAAGGATTTGCTTTGGATGAGATACTGGATTGGGGGAGGTCAGAGATGGTAAGAACAGTTTGTAAATTGTCTTTCTGTGGGTATCTCTGCAAGTCAGTAAAGGGGGGGGGGGGACAAGTGTGGTCTGTTAACGGCTCATGAAGTGGTTCAGGAAAAAATAATTGGTTGTGAACAGTTGATACTGCAACTGGACTCCATCCATTATAAATAATGATGGAAGTACCCAACTCATGATGACGGTGGAAATAAGCGGCATGAGTGAGTTCAACAGTTCATTGTTGCATAATCCTGTAGAGAGTTTAGTTGAGAGTTGGGCTGAGACCCGCCTGATATTCTCAAGCTCCCATCGTCCTATTTGTAGCATTACATCTTGTGATGACTGTAGCATAAACCAGTAAATTGTGCTGTACAGACAAAGAATTAGTCAAGATACCATGGCTGGGATGAGCGGTATAATCCAGGGAGAGAAATAGGAGAGTGGCATGTTTTTATAGGACACAGTTTTTGTGGATGTGTATTTTGTATTAATATGGGAAGGAAATTCACTGGGTATTATACTGTAATGCACCTTTTACCTGCTTTGATTTATTGATCACAGAGAAACATTAAATTAAATTGGATTCATGTATATTCACTCTCTTTTACCTCTGTTTTGGTCTCCAGCAACTCCTGAGGGAAATATCTGGCTCTCTAGATTCTGCATGCCAAAGAAGACTTATCAGAACGGTAAGCGTACTTCTTTGTTTGTGTTGTTTGTTAGCTTGTGACTGGCTTGTGACTGGTGAAAAAGCAGTGCGTACCAAGATGGTTCGCGTTAGAGGAAACATCAGAGAGACCCCCGTCCCAACAAATTGACAGGATTGGTTCCTTAGGTTTGTGATGTATGAAACCCTGACTGTCTGAATCTGTTTTAATGAAACTGTCATTGGTTCACTGCAGCTCAAGGTGGAAATACTCAGTCATGGCATTGACTCATTATTTCACTCATGACTCATGATATTATATATAAAAAAAAATTAAAAAAAAAACATCTTGGACATATTAACAAGGTTAAAATCGGAGGGGGGTCTTGAACTAGCTTTTTTAGGAGCTTTCACCAGCATCTGAGTCTTCCCCAGTGGATGAAGATAGCTTAGTACGCAGTGAACCTTAACAATGGTTTCATAATCACTGTCATTCCAAACTTTTTGTGACCAAACGGACAATTAGTCATCCAAGGTTGTCTAATTTAGAGCCATGAACTCTGAGGTTTTGTCTCTTATGAGATGGGAACAACTTCAAACAGTTCCAGCTTTTTTGTCTTACTTTTTCTCTAACTTTGAATTAGTTGCAGGTGCTGTGTCATACAGTGGGTTAACAGGCAGACTGTGTAACTGTGACGTCAATAGTTGAGGTTCATCTCTCAAACTTTTGTTGCATCTTTCCTGCAACATGGCCTTTGTAAGGTAATTGGTATAAACCCGGAGAAATGCCTACAAGACAAACTGATGGACAAAGTGAATGAAACTATCATCTTGGAAACTTTTTTGCAAAATGAATATCCTATTAATTAATACCTAGCTTCGGTTGAATTATCCGTGATGAGACACCGAAACAAAACTGCTCCCTTTTTTTTTTTTTTTTTTTTTTTTTTTTTTTTTGTACCGGTGCAAAATTAACATTTTGGTCATGGGGGGATAAACACAGGAAACGATATCGAATCAGTTCTGGTGTCTGGTGCATGACATTATTGTAAACTGTTGTTGGGAGTAGCTACCACAGAGAATTAGTTTGCCTCTTATCAGTTCCTTGTTCTAATAGAGAGAGTATCTGCGTGTTGACGGCGAAATAGAGAGAGAGTGAAAGATACGATACAAATGAGAGGAGAGAGTGAAGAAAAGAGAAGGGGGGATAGCAAGAAAGACACAAAGAGGCAGAAAACAGTATGGGCTCATCATTATTGGTGTCAGTACAGTCTGATTCATTCTGTTATCTGTCATTATCTTGTTCTACTAGGAATTCAAACTCATCTGTATTGTCTGCTGTCTGATTAGGAACAACGCTAGAGGCCTGTGTGAGCGCTCGCACCGCATACTGATCAGCAGGCATTTTCTACCCTTGATTGTTTGGTTGTTTTTTCATTTTTCGGAATCTGAGTGTACATCAAGGATAATGGCTGTATTGTTAATACGCAGATCCAGTGTCTATTTCTTCCATTAGAGGAGTCAAAATGTTTGACAGTTGCTGTTTACTCCTGTCAAGATAATCAGCATAAACACTAGACACCACGCAAGGCTTAAAAGCTCTCTACCATCAGTTTAATTCCCCCGGTGATGAAGTTCTACTTACAGCTGATGGTGTGATCTCTTAGTTGCAAGGTTACAGTTATGTAATTTTCACCATTAGGCAAGATATCTTTAAAAAAAAAAAAAAAAGTAAAGTTTATGGTTGAACAAAAAGTTGTTGGTCTGAAGGCCTAGTTGAAATCATAATAATATTGGTATACTATAGTAATCTGTGATTGCAAAGTGCTTTAAGAAGGGCAGACATGAAGCAATACAATAATGACAGTATGCGATTGAGATGAAATGGTAAAATATCAAATATGCATACAATACATATAGAGTGCACAGAGAGACACATGTATGTTTGCCAGACTGAGAAACCATTGTAAGAAAGCCTCATGATAAAGTTTTTTTAAGATCTAAACAGATAGAACAAGATACTGATTTAGCAAGTTTGAGATTCCCGGGGAGCTCATCCCACTGTAGTGGTGATCTGACCGAAAAAGCTCTCTCTGTCTCTTTCTTTCATTCCTTAACCCCACCTAATTAATGAGACTGTCCTCCTGTGGTAAACGAGCCCATAGGTCGTTTGCGCAGCAGGTTATGACCCATTGTAACATTTTGTTGTTAGGCGACATCTAACAAACATAATAATTATGACAGGAGCAAAGGGAAAATGACATAGTAGAGAGAAAAAGTCCACGTCAGGAGGAGGTTGGGGTGGATGGATGGCACAGGAGAGAGGTGCTTGATTCCCATGTGAAAGTAGCACCTTATTTCTCTTTATCAGTTATCCATGTTATCATTGTAACCATGACAACAAGGATAATCTAATGTTAACTAATGTAACCCGCAATCTTTTCAGGAGACACTCCTATACCCATAGGCAGAGGGTTGGAAAAAAAAAAAAAAAAAAAAAAAACACCGGGCTGCTCAGAACAGCAGATTAAAACGCGTAGTGTGAGTGAACTCAGTGTAGAGATCAATAAAAATGCACAGTGTCTGTCCAGCCTCATAGGTCACTTTCAGAAAGACGACAGGCCTGTGAGGGACAAATATAGCCCTGCCTATTCATTGTAATGAGGCCTCTCCAGCAGCTCTGCCAAAGAACATGACTCAACTTTTGTTGGGAAATCAAGGCCAGTCACCATCTGTGTACGTTTGCATTCCTGGTAGATGGTTACCTGAATGCTGTAGTTCTACTCTTTACCTTAAAGAAAAAGAGAAATCTACCACTAACTGAAACAACTTAAATATAGCTACTTAGACTATATGAAGGCTGCCCTGCCTTCTAGTTATTGGAGGTTATTGGGGCTGTATTACATACTATATTATGCATGATTTCAACGGTCTGAATCATGAGCTGTGTGTCTGAACAGCTTTGGAGAGGTGAGGATGTTCTGAAACATGTACAGTATATGTAAGATCCCACACAAATAGATCTACATCAAATACATTAATATTTTAATTCACAATATACCATCCTACTTCTATTCTGCTTCTATTCATCCTTCTATTCTTCCATTATTGTAAGTATCAGGTCTGCATCAATCAATCCAAATGTGTAAAGTAAAATAATAATAAATACTGAAGCGACACCAGCATTACCAATACCATGGACAACATTGTCATTGTTTGTAATGTGTTAAATATTTATTTTTTTATTTTTTTACAATTGTCACGACCCAGCTCTGAGGCCATGGCAAAATGAGGGAAATGGACATAGTTGTACTGTAAAGAATGAACAATCACATTTATTTAAATAAATGGAAACTGAATACATCAACTACTGAGTGGAAAGAAGTTCAAACAAACCAAACCAAGCAAAAGAGATCCAGCGATTGAGTGAGAGATAAAAATGGGGACAGCTAATCTTAAATGTATTCTGGATGTGCGCCCAATTACACTAATGCAAACTTCGCCTACCAGGACCATCCCCATAGACTCCCACATTAAAATGCTGTTTCCTGTTTGCTAATTTCCTCCTTCATGACAACTGTTTTTTGGGGAGTGAATTCTTATATAAATCAACAGTTTCAATTTCATTAAGGTTTAATTGAGGGCGTGCCCCTTTTGCGTGACAGGTGGGTGAGTGTATTCCTGCCAGCAACCGACGTGCACTGAAGTCTCAGTTCCGTCGCAGAGTTAGGCAGGGTCAGGCCCCGCCAAGATAACAATGGCAGGTCAGCTCACTCTGAGCTTCAAAACCGCGCTTCAGAAATCTGCGGGTGACGTCGCAAAAGCCACATCCATCTTTATTTATCAGTATATGGCAGCAGCCACGGACGATACACAACCCTAGAGGCCAAGGCAGAGCCAGAGGGCTGTCACACAATGAAGAAACACACCCCTGACCTTGACTCTCACACAGATATCTCTTTATTCCACGTTGTGAGTCACGTTAGCATTCATCAGTGTATTTATTCATGTATTCACTATCCAGTGACAATTCTACATTAGTATTATTATGTATACCCCCTCCATTCCCTGCTCAATCTGGAACAGGCTCCAGGCTCATATTGACCCTGAATAGAAAGAGGAAAGTATACGGTTAATGAATGAGTGCAGTATATTGTGTATGTATGATGCATTCTTTGTAACCGTATGGGCACTTAAACATGTGTGGCACATAATATCTTCACCTCTCCAAAGCTTTCCATTAAAACCATGCACAAATATATATATAATACAGTGTACATCTAGATACTGTGGCCATGTATATATTTCATATTGAAGGTGTGTGTGTGTGTGTGGGGGGGGGGGGGGGGGGCACAACTTGAACCATAGAAGCTTACATACATCAGATTTTGTGTGGGAGTTAAATGTAAATGCAGCTAAATATTACTACCTACAGTATGTTTATCACTTTCCACACATTTATGAAGTTCACTAGACGAGACTTTTTCAAAGTACACACTGTGACCTCTTAGACAATAACACTACTGTGTCCTCCCAGCTGCCCCTGCCATTACACAGCCCCGCCCCCAAATACCTACATTCACATCCTCACTAATGACAAACACATATTCACGGTACAATATGGAAAAGGTTCATATTAACAAATTTTGTCGTGGATATTATTTGTCTTACTTGTATTTTGTAGATAATCATGGTCTAAGTTCTTAATGCTTTTGGGGGATGTAGAGCAGAATTATAATATTGCAGTGGATTCAGTGAGTTATCCTGTGTGCTACAGCATAAATCCTGTTTTACATCTTAGCAAATTGGCACCATTTACAATATAAATGATTATATTGTCATTTAATTCCACTATAACAATTAATGATTAACAGTACATATAACACCATTACCTATGGGTATAACTGTTCATTGTAACAGTGAAAATAATAACAATCAACTGTATATTCTCGCTCTCTCGCTCTCTCGCTCTCTCTCTCTCTTCTATATAGATATTAAGAGTTTTAAATTACCTCAATTGCATCCATGAGCTGTGTCATAACCACTAACTCTGAACTACAATAACAATCTTTTCCTTGTTTTCCCAAATACTGCATCCATCTGTCTCTTTCACCTCCTGCAGTATCTTGCCTCGTGTGTTCACTCCCTGTGTGTGTTTTTAAAGTAACTCTGTAACTCCTTTAGGTGTTTGTACATAAATGTAAAACAGCAGAATTCCCAACACTATTTGTTTACTACAAGCTCACCGTAAGGACAGAGTGGTTAGCTTTATGCGACTCCATCCATCCAGCCAGGCATTTCATCAGGTCCAGGTACCACTTGAGCAGAGTAAGCCGAGAAGCCTAAATATCATTTTCCGCTGCTCCCTCCATCACCTCCTCCTGGGAATGCAGAGCAATTGGGAACTGTTATCCTCTCTGACAGACATACCTGGGACAGGATTCACGATCAGATACTCAAACCACCTCACTTGGCTTCTTTCATTACGAAGAAATTGGGTGCAGAGCTGTTGCACAGATCCTTTAATGATCTTGTCATCTTTATTAGCGCACATATTTACATTAGTTGACTGAGCACAATGGCAAATGCTGTGATGATGAATCAGTATTAACAGTTAGTTATGGGCTTTCAGGTGACACAGGGCATCTTGTGGCAGCCATATTGGAGGTCCCATGCGTATTTCAAACTATCAGGATGTGCTTTTCCTTTTATTAATCTGTAATTTCACATTTCCCTGATTTTAAATATTTTTTGTGTTTCATTAACATTTTCTAGTCAGCTAACCATCAATATCCTGTGTAGTGGACGCCAGTGACCGGACACAAGATTTATGGTAAGGACACTGGGGTGCTCTGGAGTATATGGAGAGCCTCCCATGTCCACTTTCCCATCATCAAACTATCACCTGGATAGAACACAGGGACGAAATGAGTTCCCCTCACCCATAGACTAGCTTTTAAGATATCATCGGAATGTATGGCTAGTTCATGGAACTCATCCCGAATCAACACTCCTGCAACAAATGGGAGACAACCACAACACTCCCCACAGACTGACACTGAGTTCATGTTGCATCCCTGAGATTCACCTGGGACTGATAGGTGGGTGCCACCTCTTATCAAGTAACATGAAAAGGAACATTTATCCCTATTAAGGTGCTAAACCATGAGGATTCACACTCTTGACTCCTTTCTCTCTCACAAGAGAAAACAACACTCTCACCTTTAACACCCTTTCATACCCAAAGGGGGGTCTCATGAGGAACCACAGACCCCCGCCATAAACCATCCTACATTCCAAGCTGGACTGATAACCATTATTCTGTGAAGCATTTGTAAAGCATGATTAAAATGAAATTTAACTGAATGTCCCATCACCGGGTAATTCATGCAGTATTACTCTGGAAAGATTTCCAGAAAGTATGATCCAAAATTAATTTCTGTAGCCCACAGGGAGGCTGAGATATGTTTTATCAGCTCTAAGGTAAATATCCACCACGTTACAATACTGCCATCTAAAGACCACTCTGGACCCTTTATCCTCTAGGGAATTAAACAACCTAATACATCACTTTGATATTATGATTTCATGTTGTAGCTTTAGCTATATATTTGTGTGGTTACAAATTATCTTTTCTTTAGTCAATATATTCTATGTGTACTTTTACCCATGATGATGTTTATTTCGTATATTCCAAACCGTAGCTAGGTAGTTGAAATAGGCCGATGTCAAAATGAATGGGCCATGGTGGGAGTAGAATACACAACACTTGCGCGTAAAACCAATTTAAACAAAATAACTTAAGGTTTTATTTCTCTTTCTTTATTGAAACAAAGAAAGAGAAGGAAAACCTAAGGGATGGCAACAGCCCCCCCCCCCCCGGCTACACACACCCCTTAAACAGCGGGATCCTCCAGGGGAGACTCTTCTCTTACAATTTCACTCTTACGTCTCGTCTCTTACGTTCTTGTCGCTCACTTGCGCACTAGCTCACGTTTGTTTCTAGTCTAAACTTTACTTTGTTACTTTGGTACCAACCTCGTGTTCTTTGTCCTCAATCCTCTTATACTTTTGTGCACGAATTTTGTCTTTACTATTTCAGCAAGCCAAGCCTTCCAAATTGATCACACACAGGTGTGTATAAGTAATTTCGTTTTCTTTTTCAACAAATTCAACTTTTGTCTAGAAGATTTTGAAGGTTTTGTGTCGTTTGGCCCACACCAATTCCTTCCAACTTATCTGGCAAAGCAAATTAAATACTAGCGCTTATTCCGCTGTTAACCTCCGGCTACACGCCTTACCAGGACCGGTTGACAAGATCTTGAGAGTGCCTACGGAAGAAAGTCTGCTGGCAGACTGCGCCGACGCTGACCCACCGAGACATCGGCAGACCCTGTCACCCCTGGCAACAGTCGTCATCTCTGAGAGAACCCACTTGGAGCGTGGCGTCCACGTCGCCTGGTAACCTAACTCCAAGGCTCCAGCCAGGATCTCAACAGCGCGCCGCAACTCCATCCTTTTCTCTCTGGGTTGATGTCGGATTAATACTAGTCCCGACCTAATGATTTCCTACCATTAAGAATAAATGCTATACACATAGCTAAATTCATTCTCTTTCACCATCGCCCAAATTACTGCTACTTCAGCTGGTAGATATAGGTATTGTTAGTCATAGATTCATGTTCATTATCATTGTTCATTGTGCTCCTCCTGTGTTTAGTTAGTCAATAAATATTATCAACGTGACCAAGTCGTTGCCCTGTGTTTCTTTGAAGTGAAGATCGGAGATCCCTGTAATCAAGAAATCACAACTTTGGATGTGAGATTGATCAAAAATAATCCATACTTTTAATCAAATTGTCCTCCATGAGGACTCGTGCCCCTTTCTTTAACGAGAGCAAATTTTAAATTGTGGTATTCACGCTACACCTGCTATAATCTGGAAGATTTCAGTATTGACCAGTTTGGTGAGAGGCTAGGGCTAATGGCCGCCAATTTCAATTGCATTTATAGTCGTCTTCTACAAGTCCCAGAGTTAAGTTCAAAGTCACATGTATTGACCACTGGGGGCAGCAGAGTCCTTCAGCAACTACGCTGTGAGAAATGCAACAGAAGAAGAGCAACTCGCGTATCTGTTTAAACAATCTAACCTTATGGCATTAGCACATTTCAATCAGGATAGACTCGGGAGAGAATGAATACATTTTTGTCGCCATGTGCAAAACAGACGAAAAGGGAGGGATGTGAGAGTCTTAAAGTTTTACAGTGACAATGTGATTGGCAGGTTGAGATTGTGGCGAAGTCTGAGTGTGGTGAAGTGTGGTGAGAGAGCGAGAGAGAATTGTGAATGAACCTCTCCCTGAGTGAACTTAGGCTGAGCTTCATTTCCACAAGACAGCACATTTAGATATGTAAAGAAGTTGTTGGCCTAGTTTTCATTGCAATTAACAAATACTAATGGACTCTTAGTGCTTCACATATTACTGTATCCCATGATGAAATCTATTGTATGTTAAATGGATTTATGTCTCTATTTATTGTATCATTTTACTTTATGATATGTATCGGTTGTGTTGACTACCAAACTGACAAGGCACAATAAAGACTTTTTAAATCTAATTTAATCAGTAAGTCGTTGAGATGTGCCAGTTCCCTCGAACCATAATAAGAAGGTGTCACCTGCAGCTCTTCAGCTAAGCTCTTACTAACTGTAGCGTCTTGTTCCATTACCACTTGTAAAAATTAAAAAATGATCTGCTGATATAAAGTGCCCAGAGGATTGCCGATTTGTGCCTACATCTTTTAGTGACGAGTGAAGGTCAGCGCAAACCTCCATTTAGTGGTTAGCCGGTCGAATGCTCTGAATGTGAAGTACTGGCAGTAGTAAAAGTTTGTTTCACAGCAGCAATGTTTAGTCGAATAGTTGATAACATTTATCAGCAACAGTTTTGATTATTGATTTTGATTATTGAAATCAGTTTCTTAAATTTCTTCTTACATCAGCAAAAATACGAAATAATACTTAATCGTTCCAACTTCTCAAATGTCAGGATTTGTTGCTCTACTATAATATCTTTAAATTGTGCAGCATGTGTAGGACAAAACATTTTTGACTATTTTCTTGTGTTTTTATAGCCCAAAAAAATGAATCAGTCAATCAAGAAAATAATGGAAAGATGAATCTGTAATGAAAATAATGGTTGGTGACAACCATAGTTTGTGTTTGCAGTAACTTGATGCAGATTTCATACAGCTGTGGAGAGAACTCCCTGAACTGGCTTCTCTCAAAGAAACAAGGAGATTAAATGACCAACAGTAACACTGAAGTGAGTGCGTTGTGAAAGTGAGGCTTCAAACCTGTCTGTGTGTTTTGTTGCTGTGGTTGTTTGAGGTTTCCATAAAGGGAAGTGTCACAATTAATCTACATTATTTTTAAGGTTTATCAGTTTTCGATTGGGTGACTGTCTTAGATAAACAAGGACCCAGTCATGTGTCTTCTTTCTCTTTGCTGGAATATTATAAATACTGACATGTAATTTAAAGTGATGATTCATACCTTTCTGACTTCTGTAAGACATTGTCGCCTATTCATTCACTCCAATTCATATATTGCAATATGTGGGGTTTAATGAAGCAATTTTCACCATAGTATGAATCATTTCCTGTAAATCCCCTGTGCCTGTGTAGGTAATCTTAATTGTATTTTAGAGTGGCAGAGTTCACCATTGTCAATGAAAAGCACTATATATAGAGAGGTAGCTAATTGCAGAATGTAAATGCATGAAATGGCTGTGGTTGGAAAATATGACGTGCTGAAGTAAAACGAATTGGGTTTGAAATAATCAAAATTAGGATTATATATAAGAATTCTGACTTTAAACACATGAACATGAAAACAAATGTGCACAGTGTGATTTGATATATTTTCCATCAAAAGCCAACAGGCAGCCTACTTATCAAACTAACTGGCAGCTTCTTCATCACAGAAAAACTCTACAAGGCTATAGCCTTATTGGTCATCAAAGCTATTGATCATAGAGTCTGACAAACAGCTGCTCTCCTCATTAAATCTGTGATAAACAGGCAGACGCACAGGGAGCTGTCTTACACTAAACCATGTGTCTCTTCATCATTAAAATCATTACAATTGATGGATCTGACGAGACCTGACTTCACTGCCACTGGACAGAGAGCTGACACACGGCTCGGTCATTAAGGTTTTTAGTTTGGTTTTTAGTTTGGTAAGTGTGACCATCTCGTGCAAACTAAAACCCAGTGGTTCACAAAAAGAATTTAACTTAGGTGCACTTGTTGCATATATTAGTTGGTTATGTCTTTGTCTCTGTGCGTGTGTGTGTGTTCCACTCATTTCCACGCCATGTTGAAGAGCAATAGTCTAAAGCATCCCACTTTATTTGAGTGGAAACTGTATCAACAGTCATTTGCTGTTGGGCTTGTAGAGTACTCGCACACACTCTTTAAATCTCACATTGTAGTGAAACCATTTCATCATACTGACCTTCATCTTCATTCTGCTGCAATGAAGCACCTGATTTGGTCTGAGTGAAAGAGTGTGGTACAAGCAGCAGTTCCCTTCTAGGAATGTTGAAGCTAGTGTTAGTGTGTCGGTGTGTGTGTGTCTGAACTGGTGGTAAATGTGCGTCATAACTCGGCCATGTCAAGTGTTCAAATATGTACAGCAGAAATTGTGGACTATTACAAAAAAAAATATTGGTGTTCTTCATCTTTGTGAGTGTGTATGTCTGTGTGGTGTGTGCACGTGTTTGAGAGAGACTGTGTGAGTGTCTGTGTGTATTTGTGTAGGCGTATAGCATCGTGTGTTGGATAGAGAGTTAATGGTGTGTGTCGTGGTAAAAACTGACTTGCCTGAGGTTCCTCTTCGGACAAATAGTACACATGCTAGAACTATATATATATATATATATATATATACAATTATGTTAAGAAAGAAAATGAAAGTCAAACTCTGTTTTTTATGGAGAGTGCAAATGAGTTGAACTGTGGAAGGTTATAATTCATTTAAAAATACTCAACTGTTGTAAGGTTTTAATAAAGATACAGATGGCAGCACCTTTAGCTTTGAATTAATATCATTCACTGTTTTACAATATCACATTCTGTCTCTATTTCAGAATTTCCTCTAAGTTCTCCTCTTGATTTTAAATGAGTTCAACATTCGTGAAATGCTTATTTACTTTTGTAAGTGAAATAGAAAAAATATCAGTCTCATGTCTTCTGTGGAGCAAAGAGCTGGATATGCATATCAAAATATGCATCTCTAAAGTTCACTCATTAAAATGTATTATCTCACTTGTTTAACCCGAGCATAAACAGAAATGTAAATGGCAGGTTGTGGTGTCAAGGGAAGTTAAATACTAAAGCTACTAGAAAACAATTGCGAACAAGAGTCACCCAACCAGTAACTGCAACGAGGGTACTTCACAGGTAACCTGCAAAAATGATGTGTAACAGGTAAAAGATATTTTTATATTAAGTCACTCGTATGTGCACACGTAAAAATAAACTAAAAATAAATAATAGATAAAACATGGAAATGAAAACAAAAGGTGCAGTTTAAAAAAAAAAAAAAAAATCTACACCAGTATAATTTTAACAAGGTTAATCAATCGATCATGGGTAGTTATTTACCCCCTCTTCCAGTCTTTAAGCTTAGTTAGGCTAAACATGTCCTGACTTCAACTTTGTAGCTATTGCACAGACATTAGACTGAAAGAAAGCAAGTAAACCTACTTCCTAAAAATGAAAAAAAAAATTCCTGGAACACTTCTCACTGTATCCAACTTGTAGAACATGTTTCATGATACATATGCAAATGGGGGTTGGGTTAAAGACTTGGATGGAATAATTAATCAAATCTCTGTGGAGCTGCAAAAGAATGTCGTTCCACATAATACAGAGAAGAGCTTTGTCCATTCATCCTCACTGCATCCTCACAGCAGTAATACTGTCAGGACTGTGGGCTGCAGCGCTCTCCAAGGTGCTGGATGGCACCCCGGCTGCTCCCAGCAGCAGGATCAGCACCTTGGAGAGCGCTACAGCCAACAGTCATGACAAATACAGGCACTGGGATGAATGCGCAATCAGAAAGACTAAATAACAACAGGAGAGGTAGCAGATTGGTGATTTCATTAATTACAAAGCCCACTGGCCCAATATTGTTCATATAAGCCTGTTACTTAAAACAAATTGTGCTCGAGTCAAATTAAAATTATTTGTGTAAAAATGTACTTGATAAAAGTACAAAGTAAGTCACTTAAAATGTTTTCCGAATAGTAATGTGTTACACTCAATTAATAATGTGACTTTTGGTTTTATTCTGTAATGATTTGGACTTTAAATACAGTGAAGTAAATAAAAATTACTTGAAGTGGCAATAGACAACTATTCAACTTTTTCCCAGACAGGGAATCATAGCTGTTTCTGGCTAATAGTAGAAGAGTTAGCGACATGGCTACCACTATCAGCACCTGCTTGTATTACTTATTGATTGAGTAGAAACAAGCCCAAATAATATTGGTTTTGAACCTTGTCCTGTCCCAGAGCTCTGTAGTCCGGCTGGCCATAGGGACTGGCCACCGCATCTGTGTGCTGCTGGACACTAAGAAATTCCATGAAATCATCCCAGTGGATGAGTCCATGGCTGATTTTCTGTCCCAGTCTGACCATGGCTCACTCCGTCCAGTGAGGTTTACACAAAGTTTACTCTTGTTTTAGCAGTCTCCCTCTTCACCTTCTTTGTCTCCTGTGACAATGGGCCTCTTTTTTTTTTTTCTTTTGCCAGGTGGAGTTTCAACAGTTACTCCTGTCGTTCCACCAACAACCATTTCTGCTACTCAGGGAAACAGTTTGCTGTTTTGCTGCTGTGAGAGAATACATTTCACACCAGGAATAAAGTTATGTGCATGGTTAGTATTATCCCTCCTGTCTAGGTGAGGTGGAGAATTTCCATTATGATGAGAAACCTGTTGTGGTCAGGCCTCCAACCAATCAGAGGCCTCATGAGAAAAAAAAAAAAAATATCATAAAATAAAAAAAATTTAAATGTGGTTGGAGCCCATGCATTCAGGCACCAGTGCTCATACATAATGATTTGTGTAATTGTAAATGTTTGAACAACAGCCATGAAATACTGCAACAAAATATTGCTCCAGTTTATGAAAAAATAAGCAGCATCTGTCTGTCTCTGTGTGTGTGTGTGTGTGTGTGTGTGTGTGTGTGTGTGCGTGTGTCTCTCTGTGTGTGTGTGTGCGGGCTCATTAAAATTTCAACTCACTCACATATATTATGTTTACACCAGCAAATGTTCCCAAATATTTGTCCAATTATTCCAAATTCAGTCTTGATCAACAGAGGAATGGATGAAGAGAAAGACGGAGAGAGTACGTGATGCAGTTTAAACTTTACTGCACAGTGATGCATGTTAGGATGTTTTTTTTTATTCATTGGTCACATTTTTACTTTAAGGACAGATTACACTGTAAAGTCCTCAAACACAGGTTCACCTTTGTGAGGATTTTGACTGTTCTATATCAGACTAAAACTATTTAGAGCAATAACCTACTGCATTATCTTCAGTTATCTTACTATGTGGTTGTGTGACTGTGTTATTTCTCATCGTTACTTGTGTATATTTTCATTCCCAACAATAGTATAATGTCAATATATAGATTTTACCATAGTGACACTTAAAGAGTTCAGTTTTAAATTCATTTGTCTAGGAGCTGGAGCAGGCAGTGTTATTTACATGGAGGTTTTGCTTTATTATTTGTCAGTCAGGTGTGTTTTACAGCAGATGTGTTTATATTCCACGTTAAATTCTTTACTTGAGCTCCTTTGTATATTTGTCCTGAGGGAGAGGAGCCGGAGCGGGCAGCATTAGTGTGTTGTTTATAATACTGGACAACATGGGACAGAACAGTACAAGACAAAATTCTGTCTTGTTTAACCCTACTAGTGCATGTACCCAATATAAATGTCATGGAGTGATTAACATGTTTTATGGTATTGAGATGCAAATAACTCTGAGTTCCAATGTGGATGTATATAGTATGCTAGCTTTGTATGAGGCAGGGTTTCCAGATGTTTCTACAAGCAGCAACCCCGTTCTAGTTCCTGTCTCTGAAAGTGAATCAATGCCCATAGACTCCCATGTTAAAATGCCCAACTTCACAGCAAAAATAAACACGTTTGCAGCACTGGTACAAAAAATATTTTGGTCTCTATAGCTTATTTCCTCATTTTAACATGGGAGTCTATGGGGATTGACCCCCTTTTTGGAGCCAGACTCTAGTGGTCATTCAACGAACTGCAGTTTTTAGCACTACCGCGTTGGCTTCGTTTTTGTTTGCTGCTTGTTTACAACAAAGCATAAATGTTTAAATCCACTACTTACATTCTAACGGAGTAGGTTTATTAATAAAACAAAACAGCTTTTCACTGCCTTTTTCCACCAGTTATTTGACAGATTACCCTCTTTTTTTTCCCACATTCACTGATAAAGGGCACATGACAAAGCAAAATGAATTCCAAATTCCCTAATTAGACACTCAGAAGACATAATATGATGATGAAAGGATTGCAGTATCAAAGGAAAAGTCAGAGGAAGAAAGTGAGACTCGCTCTCCAACCCGCTCTAATCAACAGTGGGCTGTAATGCACAGATGAGAAAAGAGGGCAGAGAGAAGGAGCGAGGAAGTGACAGATGTAGGGAGAGAGAGAGCGAGAGAGAGGGGAAAGATGATGACATGCAGCAAGGCTAAAAGCCACACTCAAGACTCGGGATGTCTCAGAGTACATGTTTTGCATCTTTGTGCATAGCAGAGGCCCATACTGCAAAACAGAGTGAAATTACAAAGGACAATGGCTTGTTAAAAGTTTCTAAACCGCAAATACCGTTCAGGTTGTTGAGTCTGCAATGTTCAGTACATTACAAGTACTCATTTACCCTCTGCTTGATTGTGATTCTACATTTCTGTGCCCCATTCAGATGGTGGTTTTATATGTAGGTAGTGTAAGGAGATGAAGATGAGGTTTCTAAGAAAAGGCAGAGTCAATCAGATTTGCAAATTCAGACCTTGCAAATTTCTCCACTGTGGGATCATAAAGGAATAACACATCTCATTTCTCATTAGACGTGAGAGACAACAGTTCTCATCACTGGGTCAATGACTGCATGATCATGTATTCTCAAGGATTGACAAAGAACAAAGAAAACCTCAAAGCTTTAACGCCTGTGCTACAAAGTCTTAGTTCACATGATAATACATTCACGATGTAGTTATACTTTCTTTGTGTGAGGAAGCTAAGCCATGTATTGAATTATAAGATACACATCCGCATCAGAAATCGGAATCGTTTGCATCTCAACACCATAGACAAATTTATCATTTGCATTTATATGGGGTACATGCACTTACAGGGTTACACATGACATAGAAAACACAGTTAATCTGTTCCCAAGACAAAATTCTGGTAGTGAGAGCAGAGACAAACAAACTTGACGGTCATTGTCTTAAAATAGTGGTTCTCGAGAAAGGTCTTGCTTTTTTTTGATTGTGAGTAACTAACCTGACTCTGTTTTCATTTGGTCAGCTGTCCACATAAATATGAAATATGAATTGCCAAACTACAAGTCCTGGTGTAACCATAAAACTTTTATACACAAAACAATATATTTCAGCAGCAGTGGTGCCTTGCTAGTAGTGGAAGTAGAGTAGAGATGACTTTACGTGCATAGTTGAGACCAGAGATCTCCTTGTAGGCTTTAGAGCTAGTTGATATGCAAATATATATTATTTTGGCAGATATTACGAATGCAGCGTGTCATGATTTCAGTTGGAATGGTCATTTTTTTCTTTTCATTTTCACTTGGGGAAAAAAAAAAAAAAAATGATGTGATCTTTGTTGGGGTGCGAAATAAACAAGCATGTTCCCTTGTATCTTGTGAATATGGTTCGGAGGCCGGGGGCTTCTCTGTATGCGTCATTTACGGTATGTTGTGACACATTTGACCTTTTTATTAAAAAATTGCAGCTCCTGTGATTTGGATCTTGCGATTTGGAGGAATAATATTCAAGTCTGTTTTTTCAGCTCACACAGAATTATATTAATTTATTTTTATCAATGTTAGCAGCATGGTTCTAGGGACTAGGCAATGTCGCTCAGTCAGTTAGTCCAATACTTTGGTCCAGGTTGAAACATCACCATGACAACCATGGTGCCTAAGAGGGTGAATCCTGTGGCCTTTCCTCGAGCGCCACCAGCAGATCAATTTCCAGTTATCCTGTGAAACATCTCAACATCTACTGAATGGCTTGGCATCTAATTCGGTACAGACATTCATGTTGCTCAGACGATGTATCCTGCTGACATTGGTGATCCTCTCACCTTTCCTCCAGCAACATCAGGGGGTTAACATTTTGTTTTCAGATTTAGTGAAGCAAATCAACAACTGCTAGCCTTTAGGGCCTGCTAGCATGGCGTAGAGTTTTGTTGTTTTGTCTAAAGATTCTTTCATCTTCTCTGACAAAGGAGAGCTCAGCACCAGTTCTGAAGTAAGTCTGAAAATCAATATGATTCAAGGCCAAACACGGCAACAATCAGTGTGTGCTACAGCTGGACATTGTCTAACAGTGGAGCAGTAATTATTTCCACAGGTATACCGCCTCCAATTCCTCTGACAGTCTGGGAGACCACAGTACAACAAGAAAAGCTCCATCAAAGGTCAATTCCACACTTTTGACAAGTGGGTGCATTGTGATTCCTCTCTCTGTAGGATTTGTGCACATAATCCAGATTTAATTTCACTGCCAGCAGCCTATTGAGGTTAGCAGCAGGTGTGTCGCTGGTTAAACATGTCAAGTTTAAATCCCCGAAGTGGAGGGTGAGGTGTGGGTGGGGAAAGTAGCTCAGTGATATTCTCCCCTCCCAGCAGCTGCTTCTTCCTTCACTCATTATTCCACTGGAGCTGCTCTTTGGCCAACAATTAGAATCATTTTAGAGTGTTTGCATCTGTATGATTCTCCTTATCCTGTAGCTTAGGAGGCAGAGAGGGTCGTCCGCTAATCAGAAGGTCAGCGGTTTGACCCCCAGCTCCGCCAGTCTGCGTGTCGGAATGTCCTTGAGCAAGATGCTGTAACATAAATTGCTCCTGATGGCTGTTCTATCAGTGCATAGTTATGATGTGTAAATGTGGCAACTATTGTAAAGCGTTTTGTGTGGTCAATAAGACTAAAGAAGGGCTACAGAAGTGCAGTCCATTTACACATGAACAGAGGAAAGTATTTGAACTTAGGTTTGTTTGTGGTCTGTAGCAGTTGGTATGTTCTCCAACCAGGACCATTCAGATCTGCTTTGTTGAATCCAGTCCAGTGTTAGCCCTCTAGGACTTGTGCACTGGGCACGTGTGGATGCCAGTCATTTGTACTGTCACATGTCTAAAGTGCTCAGTGTCATCATGTCAAATCTCCAAGGGCACTGGTCTGTGAGGGGGTGAAATGTGTTAGGAGACTGGAAGTCATTTGCCAACATGGATATGACTGTAATCTTCTTCAGAGTACCTCTTTTTAAGATAGTTATCCACAGTAGAAATTGTGTGAAACCTTAACTTTCACAATATATGATTATTTTTTGTATGAATTTGGTTCCATTTGCTGCCTGTGGGGTTTTTGACCACAATTACTTCTATAGCAGTTCTTAAACTTTCAAGGACCCATTAGCTGACACAAAAGACCACAGATCACCATCTGATCAATTCAGTTTTATTACAGAAAGTGTTTGAAACGCACGACCAAAATAGCCATGCATTCGGTCACTGCGTTACTTATGGATGGAATTTTAGTGAAAATAAATGATTTGCCTTTTTGCTCGGTACCCCCAATGGACCCCTGGAGGTCCCCTGATCCCCACTTTGAGGACCCACATGCACACAAATACAAATATGGGCTTCTGGCCAACAAAGGCAGTGGAAGGAAAGCTGCAAGCTAGCAAACATAGATGTAAACAATGCATAATTTAAAATATAAAAAAAATCCAAATGTTTTATGAGGAATTAAATTCATTCAAAGCTCAAGGATACATGCAATGGTTTCGAGTAATACTAAAAGTTGTTTGTTTGTTGATTTAGCATCTAAACTGACTGATCTTGACATTTGCAAGAAAGTTTTAAAGCTGACAAGCCAAGTATTAAAGGTACCATATTTTACACTTTTACTGTGTTTTATTTGAAGTGTTGATCCATGAGAAGATATATTTGTGGTTTTAAGAACCAAAAACCATCTGTGTGGTTTTACATCTCGTCCTTCAGGCTTCTCTCTGGAGCTGTAACAGGTCGGTGAGCCAATCAGAAGCTGAGCCTTCTGATTGACTGCTTTTTTTTCTGAGCATTACGTTGAGAATATAGCAGATTTCAGGTAAAAACTCTGGAAAAAACACATCCTGTTGGGTCCAGCTGGGTGGGGCTTTTTGCATGGCTGAGAGTGGTGACTGCTTTGATGTGACATCACAAAGTTCCAGAAGTCTTGACAACTGGTTTTAAGGCTCAGTGTCTGAATACAGGCTGTGTGTATTTCTCTGTGGACTGAGCGCTTTGATACTTTCACAGTATTAATATAGAACGTAGACCTGCTTTATAATCAAACAACACATTGGAAATATCACTTTATACGATATGGGACCTTCAAGTCAAAAAGCAGCGCAAGACGTGTTCATGTTTGTAGATAAGAAAGACATTAGCCAGACAGAGAATGTGGGTTGTTGTCCATGGTGTTCGGCTCTTGTTGATTTTTCCTCAAAGGAGAACACAGGGCATGTGATTTCAAAATATGTATGATGTAACAAAAAAAATGGTTGCTATTTAATTTCAGATGTGTACACATTAAACACTTCCTTGGTTTTAACACCATCCACTCACTGAAACTCAACTCTCGCTGAATTTCCAAATAAATTGTCCTGTTCCAAAATAAAAATGATTGTATTTCATAATTTGTTCAAAGGGTGAAATTGTCTGCACTGTTAATGATTTCTTTCTCATTCAAGATATCGTCTTTCTGCACATACCGGCACGCTTAACGTCCCCTGTGGGAAGGCGATGCGGCGCTGCCTCCTCCCCTGTTTGTCATTAAAGTGTTCCCTCTATCGCTCTTCAGCGTGGTGCATCTTCCTCAGGGGAACCATCTTTGAATAGGTGATGTTTATTGATGTTGTGGAGATAAACAGAAGGCTAACCCTCCGTTAAACTCCAGTAGTCCTACTCTGATGAAACCGCTGCCTAAGTGCAAAAGACAACAGTAAAGCAAAAACCTCTGCCTCTGCTGCTGGGTTCAGTGCACGTTGCATGTTATGTTTCATGTGCTCATGTAAAAACGTTCATTGGTACTATGTTTTTCTATGACTGCAACACACTGTGACCTGCATGCATCATATATATATCTATCAAAGGGTTGAACAGAGGATAAAATCATGGAATAGAACAATAATAATACATTTTATTTACAGCTTTCAAGGCACTCAAGGACACGTCACAACACAAAGTAAAAGTAATTAGATATACAACAGCAACAGACAGTAATCCAACAAGGCATAAAATACAAAATAAGATATAATTATAATAACTTCAGCTCTATTGTGGGTCACACTGATACTTGGAAATAAATCTGATAAAATAAAATAAATAGAAATAGAAGTTTAATCTAAATGCAGTGATGAGGTTTCTCAGTGAACCTCAGTGTACTGCCCATGTTTCACAAAGTATTTTCGTCTAGCTTGAGTGTCTGGCTAGATTTATTATGATATTGACTCACATTCATATGTTTGGTAATACCCTCCCTCACATTGGTTAGAAATTTCTAACTCAATTTCACATTGAATCAGGACTCCATTTGAACCAGTCTGAGGCCACGGTTCTCAGCTGCAAAACAGTGGACTGCTCCCTCCGGGGTTGTGGGTGAGTAACTGCCCCAAGTGGATGTGTTCAAGTATCTTGGGGTCTTGTTTACGAGTGAGGGGAAGATGGAAGTTTTCTCTCTAGGGTGGCTGGGACCTGATCATAGTGAGGAGCTTGGACATCCAGAGGGATCTCGGAGTAGAGTCACTGCTTCTTCACGTCAAAAGGAGGCAGCTGAGCTGGTTCGGGCATCTGATAAGGTTCCCTTCCGGGCGTCTTCCTTTTGGAGGTTTTCCGGGCGCATGTCCAAATGGGAGGAGACCCCGGGGTAGACCCAGAACTCACTGCAGGGAATCCATATCTCATCTGGCCTGGGAACACTCTCGCGATCCCCCAGGAGGAGCTGGAAAGCGTTGCTGGAGAGAGGGATGTCCAGAGCTTTCTGCTTAGCCTGCTGCCACTGCGACCTGACCCCAGATAAGCGGAGGAAAATTGATATATGATATCATTTTGAACCCACAGCAATCACCACATTGTTTGGGGTTCCACCTCCCACTTTGACGCTTCAGAAATATATAAGTAATAAGGATTCATGGCTCAAGGACATTTTTTACTTAGTTAAAATGGGAAAAAAAATAGATGTCATGTCACAGTTCCCTTGCCAAATTTAACAAAACATGAGGACCTTGGTGTTTGCGGCTTTACGAGAATAACAGCTTTAATGTCTCCAGCCACCGTTATGATCCCTTCATGGGTTTGGAATCTTAATTTTTTTCCTTCTATCTTGTGGAATTTATATTTATATATAATAATTACTTGGTGACCAACGTGTACATTTTGTGTTTAGTGTTCTTTGATATTAGTTACATGGACCAACTTTTCTATAAAATGGTTGACGTACTTGTTACTTTGAATGTGATATTTGACACAACAATTCAACTTGTAATGCAACTCTTTTGACATTTTTGTGTTGTATAATTTGGGAAAATGTGTAGGGGAACCCCCCCGCCCCAACAAAAGCTTAAAATGACGAACTCTCTCCATGACAACCACACAATGTGGTCAAAGCTTAACAAGAATCTAGTTATTGGACGTTGAAGATTTTACTCTGTCAAAAAAGTGGAGAATTTAAAGGTTTTAAAAGTGTAAAGTAGTAAAGTACTGTCATTTGATCATCATACACATTATATGGCAGTACAGATTATTAAAATGAGCAACATCTTCTAATAGCAATACGCTTGTTTGTATTGATTGTTAATTCACATAGTTTGTCAAAATGTAATTCATGAAGATTTTTCACCATGACTCTTGAAGAATAATAATAACAATAATAATAATAATATCGGTTTGATCAGAATCTCAAAGAATATTCTGATTCTCTGACTTCAGCTGTTTTCCATATTGTCTTATCCATGTGAATGCATCATGATAGATAATCATGTTTTTCTCTCACCTGAGAGTCACAACTTGGATTTGGCTGGAACAGCTGGTTCAATTGTGGATCCATACCACAGATAGATATATACTGTACCTGGATTTGTGTAGCTCAGACATGAATACATTTCTCTCTGAAATTTTTAGTTTTCTTTCTTCCTTCCTTCCTTCCTTTTTTCGGAGGTGTACTGTGTCAAAGATTGTTTTTGGGGGCAAAGAAGTACCACACTGTAACACCAATATACAACCACCAGCGGACTATTTGCTTTTGTAGTTCAGCAAGCCTTTCTGTAGAGAATTGATCAAACCTGTTATCACATTAAATTTAGGAGAATCTCCAGGTTTAACTCTGATATGACATCAGTATTTTAAGCTTTTCAGCATAACACTCGTGTTTCAGGAGCTCCAGTATTGAGAGCAAGTGGCCTGTGAAAAACAAAGTGGTAGGCTGATAGTGGTGGTAGGTTGTTGTCGGAGGTTAATGAGGCTAATGACTTAAAAACTAGGGCAACATATAGATGGCAGGCTACTACCATCCTTATGTCTGTGTTAGTCATAGTGCATGTATGTTGATGCTCACACGTGTGTGTGTGTGTGTGTGTGTGTGTGTGTGACTCTCCACGTGAGCCCATGTTTCTAAAGCTCATTGTGAGCATGTAAAAGAGAGCGCCTACACTTCGTTATTATTACCTGCTGTTAATACAGGAGCATCAGATTGAAGGACATTGAAGTGTAAATATAGGCATTTCATAGTCACTCTGGTGATTGAGAAAACATATTTCACTCCTTTTTATAAGTTCAGTAAGGATAGTCTCTGTGACAGATGTGTGGGTGAAGCTGACACGTATGGGAGGAAGAAAAGAAATTAAATACCATTTTTGGTCAAAGACCTTCTTCAGGTTATAATCTTTATCTTTACAAAAGGCACAGTGACCAATCATCACAAAGTTTAATGTCAACAGGCTACACCTCATGGCTCAGAGTGAACTACACCAACAAACTGTCTCAGGACGTCATTAGACCTCAGTCAGATACAGATATGTATCGTACATCTTTATTGTATTAAAATATTAATATTCCATTTATTAGCTCAATAGAAATCTACATGATAAGTACAGAGAATATAAATACATTTCAATTCATAAATTTCAATTATTCAACATTACATCTAAAGTCCAAAGCAATGACTATCAATAGCAACTTGTGACATTTAATCATATTATCAAAGAAATGTAGAAAAAAACTAATTGAGTCAGACCATATTAAATAAATCTCAGTCCATGACATTACTGTACATCAAAGTCACAGCGATCGATTCATCCCTGTTGGATCAGGCAGGAGTTTCAGAATAGTGCCTGAAAGTAGAGAAAAAACAGGATAGCCTCAGGAAATACCCATTATATAGTACTACATAATAACATCGCATCGAGTCATAGTTCATCATTAAGACCCATAAGGTTAGAGTTTGTATTTTGTATCCAGTAGGTGGTTTCCCCCTCTCTCTTGGGCAGGCAAACCTTTTGCATCCCAGTGAAACAAAGTGTAGAAAATATCAGGGTTAAAGTCATGAAAATGAACGACATCATTTATGTGGATTGAACTTTTATGTTCACTGATCCTCTGCTTAAGCTGTCCACAGGGACAACGCATCAAATATATAAGTGATAACAGTGTTAATAGTAAACTTTTGGGCTCGGCCCCTGCCGCAGTGGCCTGGGTTCAAATCAGCCTCAGGTCCTTTTCTGCATGTCATCCCTCTCTCTCTCTCTTCCCCTACTTTCCTGTCTCTCTCTCACTGTCCCTGTCATAATAAATAGTTTGTGTTTCTGTGATGTTTTTATCCTATTTCATGTGAAGCAACGGATTGAAGCACTGTGCCCAGGACAAATTTCCCCTTTGGGGACAATAAAGTTAACTCTAACTCCAAACGTCCTTCTGTTTCATTCTCGTGGACACGATGTCTCAGTAAAGCCTTTACAGAACTTCTTTAAATTTGGTACAAAGATTCGCTAAGAATCAAGGATGAACTGATTCGATTTTGGGGGTCAAAGGTCAAGGTCACAGTGACCTCATAAAACATGTGAACGCAATATCTCTGTAATGCATAGAGGGGATTCCTTCAAGTTTGGTAAAAACGTTCACCGCGACTCAAGGACAAACTGATTCGATTTTGGTGGCTAAAGGTCAGGGTCAGTGGGACCTCACAAAACTTTTTAGCCATTACTTAAGACTTCACTCAGCAATTATGCCAAAATTTCACATAAATCCAGAGTCACATAAAATATGAACATATTTTATATGACCCTGATAAACGGATGTAATCTGGAACTAGTCAGGGTGGCGGAGGCAGACAACCGTGAAGCAGTAAGTCTAGTTTCTTAAAAAAATGACTTCATGATATGTGAAATGTTGTATAAAAGAAGTTCGATGAAAAACTAGCAGCCAGCTAGAGTGTATTTATATCAATTTCTTTCTGGTATAAAGTGAAGGTAGTCAATCATTACATTTCATTTTCAACATATCCAAAAAAAAAAAAATCTTGGCTAGACTGATGTGAACTTCAGATTTCGGTCAAAGCCACTCGATAAGATCACAAACTCATCATCTTCAACATAAAATCTGAATCCCTGATATAGGAGGTGAGTATATGGTGAAGCTGTGTGTCTTTTCGTTAATATGTGTCTTCATTCTGCACATCTGCTACCTTTTTTGTGTTGGAATGACTTTTTGTGTGTTACAAAAAAAACGATGAGCCACAGGGTGGAAAAGAAATGTTTTTCACACCTTGGTAGTTTTGTTGTTGTTAGGTCAGGAAGACATGTTTTCTGCTCGCAACTCTCCACCTTTAAATATAAATGAGAGCAGCACTTGTCCTATTTGCTCTTAATGTGTCAATCTAAGAGGCTAAACGCTTGTATCTTGAGCATTTTGGTGCATAGCAGTAAGAAATAAACTAACTGGGCTGTACTTGCTCCTCCAGGTAGCTTCCCATGCTGAGTAGCACTGTGTGAAAAGATGTCTGCAGCCATGCTGAACATACCTGCACACAGCTAGAAACACAAGGTAAAACCCAGAGGTCTGGCTCAGTGTATGAAAGAAATGACATCATCCACCCACGCACTGAGAGCATCTTCTGTTGTATTTCCCCAAGGCTCTCCTTAAGGCCTGAGAATAATGCTAACACATAGATTTTCTATTCATGGCATGTACACACACACACAAATGCTGTCCCTTTGTCTCATTCATGTACTATCCCCCTCACCCCTCCCTGTCACACACACACAAACACTGGTGGGTCTGTCACCGTCTCAGTGATTTACACACACATATTGTACACACACATACAGAGGTTAGTCATACATCATCAGTTGAGGTTTAGAGGACATGTCACTGTGTCTAAGTCACGCAAAAACTCATCCGTCACCCAACAGGATGCATGTGACCTCTGCCTCCACCTGCTCACTAACTTAAGTGCCTCTGAATGGGTGTGTGTGTGTGTGTTTGTTTGTGTTGGTGTGTTTGTGTGTGTGTATATACATGAAAATGTCAAACCAATGGTCGGCCCTCATCTTTCTTTGAACATACCCTTTTATCTATGTATCTGGATTTATTAACCACAATGTGTATGTACGTGCGTGTGTCGGATAGTGTGCATATTTGTGAGTGTGTGAACACTCGTCTTACTGCTTACTACTCAGTGTGTCAAATCACCTGCTCTCCAACAGTGATACCAATTGTCCAGATTATCACGTTGCTAATGAATCATTTAGCCCACACACACACACTCTCTCTCTCTCTCTCTCTCTCTCTCGCTCTCAAATATACACACACATTGTGTGCTTGCCAAGATATCTACAGGTAGAGATGACACTTCCATTGCCATCCACTTGACACCTTTTAATCATTGCACTCATCTGAACATATGTTGCTGTCACTATGTATATAATTCATTTGGATGGCTGTAAGTTGAGTATGTATGAGTAAGACCGACAGGAAAAACAGTCTATACAATGCTGTAATTTAAAACCACAGGGTTCATTTTGACATGCAAGTTCTACATAATCAACAGTCTTCTGGCTCAGTTCTAGTTTTTGGAACTACAAGCCAGAACACAGGCAACAAGAACAGTAGTTTTAAAGTTGTTTTATTTCACAGAGAGCTGGAGGGAGAATGACTGGATAGTAGAGGCTCGGTTATATGGAGAGGGCTTGAGGGCTGCAGTAGTCGGCGGTGGAGCAGCAGGAGGTGGCAGTCCACTTTAGATGAGACAATAGAGGAGGAGCAGGATGTGGGAAGCGGCAGTGTTTCCAGGTTAGTGTGCCACATGAGTAGTTTGAAAAATCTGGCGACAACTGGGCTTAAATACAGCGGAGGCTTTCTGGAGTTGATTGGATGACGAGTAGCAGGTGTGCAGGTAAGTTGACAGGACCAGAAACCAGGAAGCCACGCCCAGCAGTCCGCACGCACGCATGCACGCACACACACATAGGGAAAGAGACTGGGGAAAAGGAAAGAAGGGAAAACAAAGGGAAAGTGTGATGAAACCTGCCTCACAACAACAGCTAATCAAATGTATTTGTGATGTTTTGCAGTGTTTGTCATTTAATGTGAGGGTGGCATGTGATAAACTGGTCAAGACTTAGAAGGTTAACATCTCCAACAAAAGATTTAAATTGTTTTTAAAGTTTTGCTATTCCTACATAGCTAACATTAGCATTAGCACTGTTTACTTACCAGTCTAGAAGAAACGTGAGTTCAACATGAAGCTTCATTCCTTTACTGACCAACAGCTGTTTCCAGAGGTGGAAAGCAACACCAATGTTAACTCTGGTCTCTACCACGTCTTTTCTTCTACTGAAGTTAGCATGCTCACCAGCTAGCCCCAGCCCGTCTCATCACCTTCCGATAGCAACTCGCTGTAGTCTCCAATCTGCCCTCAAGTTCTTGCTGGACCTCAGCAGCCTTTTGACTCACTGAACCACCGCATCCTGCATTCTCTCCAACATGGGAATCGAGGGAAAAAGCACTCTCTTGGTTTTAATCCTAACTCACTGGGCGCTCCTTCAGTGTGTCACGGCACAGACGAACATGCTTGTTCCATCCCCTCCCCATCAACTATACATGTCATTCCAGCCTGACTCTGCACAGATCTTGGCCTGTCTCTCCGACATACCCACATGGATGAAGGAACACCACTTTCAACTAAACCTCTTGCAGACGGTGCTCGTATTCATTCCAGCCAATTAGTCTCTCATCACGATATCATTATCAAAATCGCCCCTTCATCCCCAACCACTGTCGAAAGAAACATGGGTGTCCTGACTGATGACCAGCTATCCTTCTCTGACCAAGTTCCATCTGTCTCTCGGTCATGCCACTTTGCAATATAGAACATCAGAAAAATGCGCTTGCCTTCAGAATGGCTTCTACTTGAACTCAATCATACAGCCTTCTCGGCCACTGTATTCCTCCAAGGAATGTTGTTTGGCCTTGCCACCACTGCACACAAGACAATCGCAGTCCAGACTGTTCTCCTCTGTGGTTCCCTGATGATAGAACAAGCTAGCGAATGCTATCAGAGCAGGGGTTCCCCACTGTATCTTCAAGAATCTCTTGAAGTCTCATCTTTTCCAAGAGCACCTCATCTCCTCACAGCTTTAACATCCTGACATGCCTAACTAGCACTTACTATGACCATTTGGTGAACTTCCTTAATTAATCTCCTTGCACAAGCTTTAGTGATATCTCTCACTTGTAAGTTGCTTTAGATAAAAGCGTCTGCCAAATGAGTAAATGTAGGTAGCAAACATATTGAGACAGTGGTTTTAAAGTCGGCTGTGGGGATAGAGTGACAGGAAGAGGTACCAAAGTGTTCTTTGGGCAAGACACTGAAAACCAAAATGCTCCTGACAGTCAGGCCAGCACATTGCTAGGCAGCCCGTTGTCATGTGTGCTAGGTATGCATTAGCGGATGAATGAGAACCAAATTGCAAAGTGGTGTTAATAAAGGCTCTCTCTATAAATGCATCCATTTATCAAAGTATTCAAAACAACCGCTTTGCAAATTTTCAATGAGAAAGGAAATCCATTCATCACATTTGTTAGGCCTCAAGGATGCACATGTTTGATGAGAAACCTTAAATGCCACACATATTTTTGTTTTTGTTTACAGGATGTTGTAAACAACTTTAAACAGGGTCAGAATACTGGAATTGGGAGTTCGTAGAGGACAAAAAAACCCATCTACAACTTGCAGTACCTCCCGCTATGTAACTGTTGGATGAAGCATGGTAAAGGTTTGTCAGAAAAGATATTTTATAAAAACAAAAAAGGGTGTGAACATGACGATTACTTTGGTCTTCCTCCATTCCTAGATACTTATATACAGTAGACAGCTTATTAACATTAATGACAGGCACTGGAACTTCTCTATGTGACGAGAAAGGATGCAAGAAAGATGTGAGACCCAAAGAGAAACCCTGGACATATTAAGAAGAAATGGCTACTGTGTTCCAAGATGGCGCTCCCTTCATTCATGTGAAAGTTGCTCACTGGGTTTTCAAATTTTATTGGACTGAATGGATTAAATTCTGATGATGAGTGTGATGCTCATAAAAAATTAAATTTACAGCTGTTCTTTTTCTACTGCTGATTTATGGGGAAAATGCTTTTTGGCTCAGTGTATGTCTGTATGTCACTGCAGGTATTTGGTCTTTGACAACACAAAGAATTTGCTATGTAATGATTCGGGAACATTTTCAACCGTCAAAGGTCCATCATCTTAGTAGGTTTCTGGGTAATGGAGTCCTTAAAATTCAAACAGTTGAAACACGTTCTTAGGGTGTTTCGAGTTTCCATGTCCAGCTTGAACTTTTACCCTCCAACATTTTAGGGCATTTAAGTATTTGTCGCATCGTTGCAACATATCACATTACAAAGTTTGATTGCATTTTGTAGTTGTTTGGATTTCTTTCATATGTTTAAACCTCGAGGAGCAGACAGAGAAAAATTTATAGGACGAAGGAAATTGTTTTAACAAGTGTATACTCAGATGTTAGATTTACTGACTCACTAGACTGAATTAAAAATCCTGTGTCTGAATTCTTCCCAAAGTTTGTATTCCTGATCACCTCATTCACAGTGGTTTCTTTTACATGACGCAGGCTGAATTCATTAACAACTATGAACCGTTGAACCAAATCGAGAAGAAGTGGAATGTAAAATATATTTATCTTAGAAAATGGCATTCTTTTTTTTCCAGTGCGGGTTCTATTATCACAAGTAAACAATGTAGAACTTGTAATAACCCAACAAGCCACAATAGCAATCAGTATGTGTGAATATGAGTTGTAGTGGGGAAGTTACTGTACTGGAAAATGTCTTATTTTGTGAGGGTAGTGTGTAGCACAGGCTGCTGCAGCACAGGAAGAGCTTGGTGTTCTGAAGGACAATTTTAGGCCCTTTTTTTTTCACTGGCTAAAAATCGTATGTGGTAAAAAAAAAAAAAAGCTGATTAAAAGTGAACAGGGGGGATTTTCCCTTAGAAGCCACTTCATTTCTTTTCCCCCATTTATTAATGTGCTGTCACAGGTTTGACTGGGCGAAGGTCACAGTACGTCCTGCGTGTGACAGCTTTATGATGATAGGCATGTATGACCAAAGACTGAGCATGATGGTTTCATTTGAACAAATATTGTACGCTGTGACAGTAACAGATGTTAATGGGGGGCTTAGTAATTACATGGTAATAGGTGTCAGGTCCGCCTGCAGATACAGATTGAGGGGGCGGCTTGGTTATAATTAATTACCACATAAATGTCATGGTACAACATGTACAGGAAGAGGTGAAAGGGATAATACATGTATCAGTGGTGGATTCTGTTATCTTACCCAGCAGTGGCGTAGATATATTCATAGTGAGTACGATGAATCCTCTCTCATCTGTTTTTTCTCCGTTTCTCATTTTGCAGACATTTTGGGCTCTAGTGGTTTGTTTATAATTAAACTAGAAGGAAAGAAGTCTTAACCACAGAGGAAGTGGCTTAAAACACCTGTCTACTACCACGCTTGCAGCTCAGTAAGCTGTACCTATGCGCAGGTGGTGATAAATGTTAAATACAGAATACTAACATGCTCAGTGACAATGCTAACATGCTGTTGAGCAGATGTTATGTTTACCATGCTCACCATTTTTTGTTTAGCATGCCAAGTTTTACACTGAGTTAAACACGCCTGATGGTGGAAAATTTAAAGATCTTAAAATTGATTATAGTTCATCTTGTGAGAATGACGACTCACTTTGCAGTAAGCATGGAGGAAACTGAGGCAGTTTTACTGTAGCATCGTTTCTACACTCAAACCTGATGATATACCGTACACCCACAGACCCACAATGCTGCTTAAAGGTAGCTGCAATGACCCAGCTCGTTCCCAGGGAAGCAAGAAGGAGCCTCTGGTTATGGTGGCCATTTTTTCAAATCCCCAAATGCACGGTCATGCACGCACCATATTTACTTTTTACTATTTGTAATGTTTAGCCAGCCTACTGAACGCAGGAGTGAGACTCCTGCTTTCCTGAAAGCTGGCTGCTGGCGTACTGACAGCTTCTTTAAGAAAGAGCTGCCATCCTCGCCTATGACTAATAGGCTGGCAACAGCCTTGAAAACGACACGTACAGACCAATCGTATGGTATGGTGAACTTTGTCAGTCAGGGGATGACTGAAGTCATTAGGATGTAAAATGTTATCACAAATTTGTGTTTTGTGAGGTCACAGTGACCTTGACCTTTGACCACCAAAATCTTATCATCTTATCAGTTCATCCTTGAGTCCGAGTGAATGTTTATTCCCGTGTCCTGTCCATTTGGTACAGTCAGTAATCCTCGGAGGAATGTGGATGTCTGTCCAAAGTTTCAGGAAATTTTATCTTATAGTAGTTGAGATATTTTCAGTGACCAGTATTTCCATCGCTAGAGCTATGCCTCAAATGAATTGTTTTGTTCTTGAACGCACCTATTTTGCCGTTTCAGTTATTGTTGGAGCAGAGCAGTGGCACTGTCGGGGTCACAGGTTGTTTTCTGCGGGCAGATAAAAGAGGCAGGAGTCTAGCCATGCACAGACACAGTGCACCATTAAGTGAGCTTTTTTTTTTCTTTTTTTCTTTTCTGGCTTTGAAAGAGAGGCTTGACCACACCGTCCGCAAGAAATTGTTTTTCCAATTATATCTGAATGTCCGATCAGTGGTGCTGAACACACACAATGGAGGTGGCTAATGTTTGAAGATGATGGAGTTGTACTGAAACAAGCGTTTGAGAAGATAAAAAAAAGTGGCATCAAGGTGCAGCATGGCCTGAAATGCTCACTCGGTGCACATTTGTTGGAATATTGGTTTTCAAAGTAAAGCGATCGACGTATTTAACACTTACTGACAGACGAGCTTTTAAAGCAGATGCTCTGCTCGTGTTTTTGTTTATTAATGCTGAGTGCGTCTTCTTGCGCGCACTTATGATTTACTGTAAATACCAGGTAGTACCTCTTAACTGTGTGTGTGCCCGCCGACCCCATACACCGTGTGTCTGACAATGAGTGTATGCAGTATTATGTGACTGTCTGTGTTAGTGTGTTAGAGCATCCTCCTGTGTTCTGTCCTCACCTGCCATTTGCCACCAGGGACACACAGGTGATAATGGATGTTTTGTATCCCAGGAAAAAGGTTTTGTCTGGCGCCCAAGGAGAGAATGACCTGCCATCGCCATTCAGCAGTCTACCCAACATTCACTGCTAACAGCCTGTGTGTGTGTGTGTGTGTGTGTGTGTGTGTGTGTGTGTGTGTGTGTGTGTGTGTGTGTGTGTGGTATTCGCCCTATTTGATCAGATTTAATTCTGCTGTTGGGTATACTCACTCGGGGGAAATCGTCTCCAGGAGAGAAGACACTGCTGTCAACTTGGTCACATTGTTGTTAGATTTAGTGACGTTTCAAAATCCCCAGACTCATTCATTTCTCTCAGCTAACTGCTTCATTTTACGCACTATTAGGAAAAATTATTAATGTGTTAACGCCCACAGTATTTGTTAAAAAAAAAAAAAAAAAAAAAAATCTGATGGTGGCTGATGCTGTCTATTGAAAAGAGGTTTGATGGGGCACCCCAGTGGCTCAACTGGTAGAGTGCGTACCACTTAGGATCAGTCCTACTACTTACCTCCTACTTACTACAGCGGCCAAGGGTTCGAGTCCATCCTCTCTCTCTCTCTCTCTCTCTCTCGCTCTCCAACTTTCCTGTCACTCTGTCACTGTCCCTATCTGAATTAAAAAAAAAAGAGGTTTGATGAGCTGTCCTCACTAATTGATCGATCGTTATCATTAAAATAAAAAGTGCTCTGACAACGCATTATTTGGCGTCCATATTGTAATGGGGTCCGATGTGGGCTGCCAAAATGTTTGATATTTTCTAGTGGGCCATGAGTTGGGAAAGGTTCAGAGGCACTGCTCTATTTCACAGTAAAGTTAGTACATGTTAACATGTGTATGCCTTCTTGGCTTCTTGTCACTGGCTCCAACTGTCAATCAGTGGAATAGTGTGAAACCGATGGCAGGGATGTGTATGATGTTACCCACATGTTTGTATCATTTGCACACTCACATAGATGTACATACATGCGTACTAACAAAACAGGGACCCGCTCTGAGAATTATTGCTCCATGGTGCTACTAATGGACATGAACTTTCTTTTTTTCATTATGTTCACAGTGCATATATGCACATTATAGACATCGACAGAATAGATAAGGACACAGACGGGTAGCAGGGGACAGCATGTGAGGACAACAAGAAAGAAAAGAGAAAACAACAACAAAGAAAAAAAGAAAAATAATAAATAACTGAAAAAGAATCAAATAAAAAAAGCATTTAAAATGGGTATATTTCAGATGTATTTTGCTGGATAGTTCAGTGTTATTAATTCATTCTATTCCACAAACACATTTTTCTTTTTCTTCAAGGATACCTTGAAAAAAATGTAGTCCTGGTACAAAAATTCACTGGATACAAAACTGGAAGGAACTGACTAAATAAACTTGTGTTCTTTTTTTTAATAGTCAGCAGAAGCAAACTTATGGATGCATTTGATACAAAGGTTTCACTGAAGTATCCTATTACCTTTTTATAATAAATAGAAATGAATAAGGGAAAAAAAAAACAGGAGGACAAAAGAAAAAGCGACAACAAAACAGACACAAAGATGTCTTAGTTGCTGCATCTTCAAACCCATCATCAAATCCAAAGTCAACCCTCATTTATCTTGTCTCAAGGTATAAAAGAGGAGTGGAAGATTTTCACCAGATGGACAGACATTTCACAAAACAAAGTTTCCCCAAAAATCTGTTTTTGTTCGGGAACAAGGCAGAATTCTTGTCCTCCATCCTCTGAAATCAGTTTTTTTTTTTTTTAGGTTTTTGTTTTTTCCGCTAACATTGTTCCCATCATCAAAGCTGATTGCATGGGTGTCCTCCAAGCATCCGAAAAATAACCAAGTCTCTGTGCGGAAGAATCTGCAGTTTTTCGTGCATCCGTCATAAAATTGAGGCACTCGGGTATAAAATATGTGTAGTCAGACTTTTGAATTTTAAACTATAGTAACCTGTACCTGGTGTTTACTGAACATGTGTAATCACTCACTCAGTGAAAGCGGAATCGCTGATATAACAGTTCACACATTTAGAAAAAAAAAAGTTTGTTGTAACCAAAATAAGAAAATGCATTTTTTAAAGAAGAAAGTGCTTTGCTTTGCTTTGCTTTTCACCCAGTGTCAAAATGCAGGATATTTCCTCTCACAAAGGTTTTAAATAGCAAATGACAGTCTGGTTATCTGCACAAACGTCCTCTGCAAATCTCCGCTCTGATTGGGACACGTTTACTCATCATATCTGGCATCACTGTCAGTGATGCGCAAAAAAGTTACTGAAGCTTTGGAGTTTGTCACAACCTGGCTCGTTTTGGGGAAAAGGGAAGCACCATAGAACTAGAACCAGAACCATAGAATGTGTGCTGTTAAACCAAACAACCAAATATAACAAAAAGAGGAAGAGTTTCGACGTAGCTTTCCAAAACAAAAAAATAAAATGGAAATAAAAACCTCTCTGTCCACTCTGCCCTTAAACAGGCAAACGGCACTCCTGTTCCCAGTGGATGCAACACAGAGTTTCCTATGTGTGTGTCAGTGAGAGCTTCCTCTAAGCCTGGTTTAGTTCCCAAATAGTCCGAAAGTACGTCAATACTAATTCATAACAAAGTTTGACACAATGTCAGCGATATTTAATAACTATAGAAGGTACGTTGCGGGGAAGGTCTGCTTGTCAGATTGCTTGGTTTTCAGAAAGTTCCAAAACTTTCATAATAAGCTTTCGAGTTCCCACATCAGATACCGTAGGTGTTTTGCTATTAGATAATCCAACAAGCATTTTGTTTCAGGCAATACTTGCACTAAAAATCTGAAATTCAAGTAGTACACTGATCTCTCAACCTCCCTCAGTCACCTGCCATTTAGAAGGTAAAATTTCAGACTGAGAGCTCAGTGTTCTGCTTTAATGATTCCTACATAATTTAAGAATGACTTTTAAACCTTTTGATATTGAAGTTATCTCCCACATTGAATTGGAACTAAAGTTGCCAAGTGCAGCTTCAAGCATATTTTGACCTGGACCATAACCCTTCATTTCCATCAAACCACTGTATTCTGACTAAAAGCTTTGTATGACTTCTTTGTGAGTGTGGGAGGCTCAGCACTTTGCTCTTATTCTTACAGACACAAACAACCAAGTGCTTTTCCTTTGAAAAGCTTGATGTGTTTTTTAACAAATAGGATTCAACAAGTTGCCCAGTTCTTGTAAAGATTTAATGCTACTGAAGCCACTATTAACATGTATCTGGACATGATCATCTACATTTACAGCTGGTAGACGGTTCAGGTTACTAGAAATGACGCTGCGCTTTGGGCTTAGCTTGCTGCTAGCGGAGGAATGCCGCGTCTGTAACTATAACTTAAAAGAATGGGGCGCCATCTTTTTACACTCTTTCCAAGGACTGTACATCCATGATTCGCATAGTTCTTAAAATGTTTTAGGGTGTTTTCACGCCTGCACTTTTTAGTTAGTTTTCCAACCTTGGTAACAATTCGTTCGGGCGCTTATGAAAACAGTAATCCAACTCGGGTGCAGACCAAAACAATCACGATAACCTTTCGAGGAGGTGGTCTTTGTCCGGACCCAAGCGAACTCTAGAGCGGTTTGTTTTTGGTGTGAAAGAGTTCTGAACTCGATCCGACCCAACTAGCAGGAGAACTCACAAGTTTCAGCTCGGCGGTTTCCGCAACTTTCTTCCTGCTTTTACTTTCCTGCTCCAGCCAGACAATCTGACCAATACTAGGAACAAATGGTCTTATGTCGTTTGTAATGATGCATTTTTGGTTCACTTGAATTTTTCTCTGTGTGAAAGCGAACCGGTATATAATAATAACATTTAAATGAGTCAGTTATATAAAAATTCACCCTCTGTACAGTTATCATGGATTGACTTTTGGAGTCGGCATCATGTGGTCATTCGAAAAACTGCAGTTTTTGGCACTTCATCGGGTTTTCAGCCCTGGTGGTTGCCACTTGTATATAACCAGGGTGATGTTAGTACGGTGGCCCTGAGAGCTCAACGCACTGCAACTTAAGAAAACACATACAAATAAACAACACAAAGGAAGTGTTTCCAGGGGACATTAAAAAGTGATGAACATGGCTGGGAATGGTTGTTCAATGCTCAACTGTGAAAGTTAAAAGCATTGAATAATGTCCAGCTGGGTTCATTAAATTTTCTTTTTAAGATATTTTTTGCCTTAATTCCGAGAGAGAGAGAAGATGATATGGCGCAAAGGGCCACAGGTTGGACTCGAACCTGGGCTGCTGCAGTTAAGGTTACACCTTCATGGTACCCACCCCCACATTTGTATCAGTCGTTTGTGTATTTGCATTTGCATGTTTTCTTAAGTTGCGGTGCGTTTAGCTCTCAGGGCCACCATATGTTAGCCTGGTGGAGAAGTTAATGTTTATATCAGCCCTATAAAACTATGTGAAACAGACTGTAATATAAACCTGTTTGTTTTGTTTTTTTTCAATATATCATCTGGAATCGAACTGAAATCAAAATCTCTCGTGTTGTCAGTGGTTCACTTTTTTCAGCTTGTGACTCTCAGACTTTGTACAATAAATTTGTAAAGTTAGCACATACACACTGTGACTTGGCCAGAAGGAGCTACATTTAGCCTGAAGATGTTTTGTAATTATTTTGCAAATGGCTGAAAGGCATCCAGCAATAATTAGCATCCAGAAGCATTAACTCATTCAATGTGTTCTGCTTGCATTCACACCTTGCATTAGATAGCATATTAATAGCAAGTTCAAATTTGGTCACTAAGATTCAGCACATGTCTCATCACTGGGGCGATGAGGACTTGTTTTGGTGGCTGTTTGGAGTCCATGACGGTGCTGCAGAGCCAGCATCATGCTTTGATAATGGGGGCATGTTGGCATCACTTATTCTGGAGAACATTCTCAAATACGGTTATAAAAAAAAAGAAAAAAAAGCTGAGCTGTGATTATCGGTTCGATCCATGTACCCTGTGGGAACATGGACAGGACTCCTCCAGGAGGAGGAGCGACTGTGCATCACTGCCTCATGTAGAGCGGAGCTGTATCGATATGGCACACGCATCCCCTGTATTCGGCAAAAGAAACAACCTCTTCTTGCCCTTCCTTCCTTATCATGAGTAAGAGGAAAGTAAAGAAGTGTTGACTTTGTGTGTGAGGGAGAAGGAGGAGAGAGAGGGAGATAGAGAGAGAGCGCAGTATCTGGGCCTGTGCTGGGTTTACCCAGTTGACGGAGCTGTGAGCAGAATGGGCTGTGAAACCGCCAGCAGCGTTATCGACAAACCGTTGAGAGATTAGAATTTATAACACCTCCTCCCTCTGCTGAGCCTTTCTCCTGTCAGAGAAGCTAACTTCTCTGCAATCCATGGGAGGGAATTACCAAACAGCTTCTCACATCTCTCACACACACACACACACATACACACACATGTAGTGCCATATACATAGTGTACAAGCTATGAACTGCAGCATCTGTACACTCACAAGCACACAGGCACCCTTGAATTCAGTGTCACAAGTCCAAACCGCTGAATTAGTTTGGCAGACTTATTGATTTCACACAGGGCTCTCTGACTCTGTCTGGCTGAGGGTTATTGTTGGCTGCAAAAAGAACAACTCACTACTATTGAGTTTATTTTTCTTTTCTTTTTTTTAATCTGTAACTGAGAAAACAAAAAGCTTCTTTCAAACGCTTGTTTGTGTTATTCAGTGTCTATTATAAAAAAATTAAAATAAAAAAAAAACACTGACCAGGTTTGTGCCTTTTTAATATTGAGGGAAACGGTTTCCAAATTCTCCAGATCTGAAGCAAGAACAATAGAATTACATGAAATTACCAGGTTACATTTGGTATCTTGCTTTTCATAGGAACGTGGTCAGGTTTAGTATCAGAGGTAATATAATATAAATTGCTGCATTGTTCCCGACACAATCGCATTGTAGCTTTGTGTTGTGTTATGGTCTTTAATGTCTTCCTAGAATACCAGAATTGAACATTAAGAATTGAACATCAGAGACTCAGCCACATGTCTGAGCCTCAGTCAGACCAGAATCAGAGACTAAGCAGACGTATTAGACATAACTGGCAGTGGCTGACACAGTATTCATGGTTGTGCTAATGTAAACTCTCGCTTCTTGTACTGACAAGGTTTCAGGTTCATTTAGCCCCGCCCCCCGTCCCCACAAGTTGACAGGATTGGTTCCTTAGGTTTGTGACGTATGAAAGCCTGGCTGTCTGAATGGATCACTGCAGCTCAAGGTGGAAATATCATGATGATATGGTGTTGACTGATTATCTCACTCGTGACATGTCTTGTGTTATATAAAAACATCATATGGATGTTAACAAGGTTAAAAACTTGATCATCGGAGGGGTTTTTAACCTATTCACACCAGATGCGACGTACACACGTAGTATGATTTTGTCATTTTGTCATCAATACATGTCAGCAAGGCAAAAGCATTATGGAAAATGTGTTTTTTTTTTGCAGCAGTTTTAGCCTGATAAAAGTTTTTAAAGTCACAGATCTGACAGTGGCTGACGACCTGAGCGAGAGGATCAATATTGAAGCAGAGTGCAGCAGTTACCTGGGTGAAAAGAACAAAGACGACGACTTAAAAGATTCAGACACTGACTTCAACCTGCTAAGCTGCTAACCAGCAAGTCAAGGCTCAGGGTGAGAGACATTTTGACTCACCTCATGCAAACGCTGTCACTAAAACCTTTATTTCTCAGCCTCTGATGCAGATAGAAATATGGTATAAAAAGCGTTTGAGACCTTAAACCTTTAGCTTTTATTGTAAATCACGGCCTTTAACCTTATGTTCAACAACATTAAAATTAAAGTTTTTTTCAGCCACATCCAATTACCAAAGCAAAGCCAAAGATTTACAATAAAAGTCAGAGGTTTCTCAGATGGTTCTTTCTATCTGCTTCAGAGGCTGAGAAATAAAGGTTTTAGTGAACATCATGTTTTTCCAGAAAACCTTCAATGCTTAGGTTGAAGATTTTATTTGTATCAACTGGTTAATGCAAAAACGAACAGTAGTAGTGAATGCAGATCTGTGTATAACACATTGTAGAGGCAAGGTGTAGTGTAGGTTAATGTTACCAATGTGCACCTTCGAGCGGGAACCTACCCATTGTATTCTGTCTGTTCATAAAACTACAGCCCATGTTCCAGCCTGCTGTTGCACAGCTCTGGGAAACACAGAGAATCAGCCTTTCACTCATCACAGTAGTCTCTTCGGGTACAGTATGTGATGGAAGGATCTCATCTTCCTGCTTGTGTGAAAGTCATTGACAAACAAGGTCAAAGCTGATGTTGTTTGAACCTTTGTACTGTGGATATCAGCAAGCTGTGAAATCTATTAAGAGAACTAAATAGCCAAGATGAAACCACATTCACTGGAGTGAAAGGCATAAAAGACTCACCAGACTGAAAAGGCTTTTCAGGTTTCCTCAGGTCAGTATTTTTGGACCCACAGACCGTGCACTCTGCCTTCCTTCTCTGGCTCCCATGGCATGAAAATAAGTTACTGATAAAGCTGTTTGAGAATTCATTCTTAAGGTTAAATGTTTATTTCTTGACCTTGGAAACAACAGCTGAGAACGTTATAGCACTGCAAAGCCCAGTCAGTAGCTGTGTCGGAGCTTCGGATCACGTCACATGATCTTCATCAGCAATGAACTGTTATGGAACTGTATGGTTCAAGTTTACATTTTTTTTCCTCTCTCAGGACTTCTCGTTCATTTCAAAATTTTGTGCATATATACACCTCCTTTAACATGCGTGCCATTTGCCTGATAGAAGGCTCAACAAGGGTTGTCTGTCTGTCTGTCTGTCTATCTATCTAAAACATAATGGCTACAGTCCTACATATATATATATATATATATATAATTTTCTTTTTTTCAAGGGCCGTAGCCATTATCTTTTCGGGTTGTCTGTCCCATTCTTGTGAATGTGATATCTTAGTCACGCCTTGAGGGAATTTCTTCAGATTTGGCACAAACATTCACTTGGACTCAAGGATGAAGTGATTAGATTTTGGTGGTCAAAGGTCAAACATGTTTCTGTCCATAACTCATGAATCCAAACACTAGTTATGACACAATTTAACACAAATGTCTATAAGGATAAAATGAAGTGATGACATTTTAAATCCAAATGGTCAAAGGTTGACTTCACTGTGACATCATAATGTTTTGCATAAACAATTCTGGCCATTATTCAGTGCTGTAACTCAGGAAGGAGAGATTGTGACCATATTTCCTGGTTGGTGGAGACACACAACCGCCAGGCGGTAATTCTAGTCAGTCAGTGCTTTTATGTTGCACAGGAACAGTGTAATGTAGGGCTCCTTTAAATCAGCTTTGAATGGTATTTTGTAGTAACTTGGTGTTTTTTTTTTTTAAAGCATTTTGGGGTAAACTTGAAAAAAGCTTGGCAGCTGAAAAATCTAATCATAATAACACTCTGCTCCATGAATACACAATTTCTGTCTCGCATTTTGTTCTTTTGTGGGTGTAAAAGACGTTTTCAGCAACAACAGGGGCCGGAACAAACTGTCCTCCCATGTGCAGGAGTTGCTGTGGGCCTGCGCCGAGATAAGGCGGTAATTCTAGTTTTTGTGTCCAACAAGGTCTTCTGTCCATCCATCTATCCAAATGCTGTCCATTATCTGTGTCCGCATTATAAACTAAACCATTAGAACAATGATCCACACACTTAAATATTTCCATGATTATAAATGAACATTTCAGTCAGATTGACCTCACCAGACATAAGTTACTTTTCTTCTTTTATTTCTTAGCAAAAATAAAGAAACTTATTCATAATTTATGCACTTATTAACAGTATATCCTCAGCCTGACTGTAATGTTTGGAAATTCTAATGTTTCTTTTCTATCATAGTCATGTGATCATATTGGTTATATTTTACCTTGCTGAATATCACTTTTAGATGTCACTGTAACCAAATTTACACCTAATTGTGGTCCGCCTTCATAGTACAGGTCATTCAGGACGGTGGAGCCGGGTCGGTTAAGCCTGATAATGAAAAGTTACCTTGGGTATGTTGAACTTGCTTTGTAGTACAGGCCTCAGGAGTCCACAGCGCTCTGATGAGTGAACCACCTCAGCTGACTCCTTTTTTCAAGAGGTTTGTTTGTTTTCTCCATGTTAAAATAATGGTCCACTCCTGCCACTGGTCATGTTTTGAAGGCCTAATGTCGATGGTGGTTTCCAAAAACAAATGCTGCTATTCGGGTATCATAGTACCTATAGTTTAGAAAAATGTACATATGGAAATATATGACAACGTACCTCAACAGGTCAGGATGCAAGATGATGTGTAGGAGGCTACATACACACCCTTCCACAAAATAAAAAAACAAAACATAATGAAATAAGTTGAACCCGATAAAGGTAATTGGCATCCACTGTTCTTTATTCCCTATTTAACATAAAAGACAAGTAGCATGTGATTTTTGATGTCGTTGGTACTGGGCACTGTTGTTCCTTGACCTTGGATGTCAGCTTGTATCTAATCGGAAGATTTCCTTGTTTTTTTTTTCCCATCATTCGAACTGTTCAATTTCCTCATGTGCCCATACCCAAGCCCCCTAAACTCCTCAATAATATCAGCAGTTGTGGTTACAGGAACATCCAGCTGCTCGGAGATGGTCTTGCAATCTTTACATTCTTATTGATCCGCAGCTGCCGACCAGGTCTGCATTCTAAGAGTCGAAGCCTCCAAAGCATCTCGATCTGAGATGTGGTACGATAAGTCGTCCTGTCCCTGTGGGAGAAATGGTCTCGTAGAGCAAAAGATGATTTTCCTGCTGGGCACAATGAGGCTGATTTTATCTCGTCTATTTCACAATTCACTTGAATGATTTCTCCCATACAAGCTGAGCTCGAAAGGTCACTGACTGAAAGGAGAAGAGTTTAGATGGTTCATACTTTTTCTTTCAGCAACATGTCACATGAAGTTTTGACAAACCACAAGGTGGCGCTGTGGATCTAATTGAAAAGGAGAAGCTCGTATCAACTCTGTCGCACCTTGCTTTCCTCTGATGTTCCGGCTTTTGCTTTGGTGCAGTTACATCAGATCTTGTCTATCGGTGGATGTGATTATATAAAAGTAAAAAAGTTTAAAAAAAAAAAAAAAAAGGTAATGATAATGATCCATTGTACTTAATATAAAACCAGGTTGTAGATAAGACAAATTGTGACACATATTAAAGCTGTCGTCAAAGCTACAGTATGGTTGAACAGTTTGAGGATGTCAGCTTCTTTATGCCAAGGACACCCAAAATAGAGCACTGTCCTGCCAGGCCCCCCCCACCAATCAAACATAAGCTATCGTCCCCCCCCATACTGTGCAAGACTCAGCACCATCTGATCTGGATAATAGTGGTGCTGAGTAACCAAGATGCACCTGCGTTACCTTTTATTATTTTCATTCCATCTGTTTTTTTTTTTTTACTCTCGTAAGAATTCAGTTTGTAGCTAATGTTTATTTAATCTTTAGTTCAATTCAAACGTGATGTTTCACTTTGCTTTATCAGTGTTCACCGTACATTGAAATGGATTTTCAGAAGACACACTTCCGTCTGTGTTGTAGGACTGAACTTTGCACTGAGTCTGGAATTTGCATGTGCTGTCGAATTGATGAAGATGTTTTCTGAATGTTTGCGTCTTTGCGCGTGTTAAGTTGCAGTGCGTTGAGCTCTGAGGGCCACCGTGCACTTACTTTGTGTCGATGAAGGGCGGCACTTCATCAGATCTCCTAGCAGCTTATTCAACTTCACAATGTCTGGAGCAGCAGGCGGTATTAGATCTTCATCGGCTGCAGAGTTTCTTTAGATGGAAAGTGTGAGTCGAGGCAGTAAGTGATGGAGGGGATGGTTTGAAGCATCATTGAGTTGGGCAGGTCTCTGCTGTAGTAAAGATGTTTGTGAAGCTCATCTTCAGTGTCTAGTGTACATCTTAGTTACACAGCTTCCCTGCACGGTCGTGATTGGCTGAAGTCGAGCACATGCACAAATTGCCCAGATGTCTCCGTTTTGTCTAAGCTGTATCAGACTTTGAAAATGTAAATACATTGTTTCTTTAAATTACTGAGAAATGCCGGTTTAACAACTAAAGATAAATACAAATGCATCTTTGCAATGCAACTTTAAATTTTGAGCCTTTCCAGCGATGTGGCTGCAGAGATGGAAATGACAGTTGGTCCAGAGTCAAATACAACTCTTTGTTGGTACAAATGTTTCTATAAAATGTCACTAGATTTGTAACTAGGCTCCTAATATTGCTAATGAAATCTTAAAATTCAGCAAATCCTGTGAGGATATTACAAAGTTTGTAACACTTGTTGCTGTGTTAACTGCTAATTAGCAAATTATGATTAGCATATAATTCAAAGCACATGATGTGAATGCTGGTCTGCCTGTAGATTCTTAGTCTTGTTAAACTACATATTGCTGTTTCTACTGGCCTCACCTTATTTCCCATGCTGAGCTCACCACATGCTGACAGTCAAACAGCCATGAACAAATATAGCTACAGAGAAGCACACTGAGAATGTAGGAAGTGTTTACAGTGCTACAGTTTATTCTAAATAATAAGAAGCCTTGGAAACCATGAACAAATGACAAAAGCAATTAAACTGAATGGTCTAAATTGTCATCTTTTGTCTTTTCTTTTGCGTCTCATGCTGTGGTTTCACTGACGTTACTTTGCCGCAATCTGTAAAAATCAGAGTGCCTCCATAAAACAGATTTACAGTGAAGTTCACCCTTCCTGTAGGTAGTGGAGTCTGCTGAGCTGTTACATTACCGTAATCACGACTATTGGACAACAAATAAAAACACATTATGACGGACTGGGCAAATACACAGGCAGAGAAAAATGGTAGACAGAAATATATATTTTAAAATAATCATAAAGCCCCTGCAACAATAAAATGATCAAAAGTAAAACCTCAGCATTCTCCTACAACCCATTATTATTCCCTAATTTAACCCACAAAATGATGACAGTGGGATGAAGCAGTTTACAGTAAAGTATTGAATCATATATTTGCAGTCAGTTAGGATGACATTTTTATTGATCTGCTGTAAATTCTCTAATAAAAGCTGATATTCCAATAATAGTGGAGTCATAAATCATGGCTACGGGTGTGACCAGCACGAGCAGAGGCCGCACCTCCTGCAGATGTTTCACATCAGGGACGCTGGACGTCAATGTCGTAATGTCATTCTAAATGCTGCGCTCCATCTATGGTTTTCATACGGAGTTAAATGGCCAGATATAAATCACATGGAATAGTTCACAGTAAAATGTCAAAGCAGCCACAGTGAGCAAGAATGGACCCGAGCTTGACCTGATGTCAAAGGTCTGCAATGTTGTCTCATTAGGTTAGAAGATATTTTGTGTTGTCTCTCTCTCTCTCTTTCTGTGTGAAGTCAGTTCAGTTAAGTTTAAACATGTTATATTAATATTCTGCCAAACCTTCAATTTTATAATCACGAGTTAAAACCAATCCACACGTCCTATGGCACAATTTGCCTGTAAGTGTCACTGTGCAGCAGCAGTAATTACTGTTGCTTTATGTGTTGTAGCTGAAGCTGCTGGGCGGAATCGTCTCCAGGGGTCTGTCTGACAGACGATGATTGTTCCCCTGACGTCTTTGGTCATTTGGAATATAATGACGGACTAATACACATGATAATGAACTATATCCTCAGTTGTGGCTGCTGTGTGTGTTTTACTGAATTTCTCCAGACAACAGGAGGAAGTTTTCAGTTTGCATTAACAGAAAACAACAATACAGCAAATTGAAATGGGAGTAGTTCAGAAAACACAGAGGACACTCTCTGAAATATAATAGAATATACAATACCTATACAAAATCTGAGAAAATTGATAATTAAGGCTTTAAAGAACTGTGTCTGAAGCCTGTTAGTTTTATAATGACAAAGTCTGTTATTCTAGTCTTATTTAAATACATTCTAAATGTGTTTACTTAAGAGAGAATAGTGCTGTCTGAACAGGTAAAATTAAGGCATTGTGTTTTTTTTTTTGTAGATCAAGGCAACAGAATCATTCTTCTTTTTTGTGTGTGATTGTGGTGCATTTATCGTGGGTGAAGGTTTGTCCTCTTCCGACTGCCTTACAGTTGAGAAATGGCTCCTTGTCGGGACTGACGGCATTCTTACTTAAAACCACTGCTGGCAGCAAGCAGGCTCATTAGCATGTGGCTAGCAGGAGTCATTTGTTTAAATAAGGAATGGTTACAAACTATGACGCACTGTTTTCGGGGCACTGAAGGACAGTGTGGATTTTTTTTCTTACCGGCAACTTTAAGTCATTGAATTACCGAAAACCTACTTGGTCTTGGTATCTGTGATATTTGCAAAAAAAGACTTACTCTCACTCAGAGGTGAACCATTTTTCCAGCCACGCCTCATGATTAAAACTGTACACTCTACTTGCCTTTTGCCCTCTTCTCCATATTTTCCCCATTGGCTTCCTCTTCTGTAACGGCCTGTCGCTCTCCCTGCTCCCCCTGCTCTCCCTGCTCCCCCTGCTCCCCCTGCTCCCCCCCTCTCCTCCTCTGCAGTGAAACCCTGCAATCCACCTAATATCCACTAATAAAACTCTGGAGAATATGTTCCTTCCCTCCTCCGCTACACTTTGGCTGCAGAACGACACTTTATATGAAAATGAACAAGTATGAGTAATTGTGCCGGCCAGTACGCCGAATGCATCAACATGCATACAGAGAGAGGGAGAGAGAGAGAGAGAGAGAGAGAGAGGGAGGGAGGGAGAGAGACGGGGATAGAAAAGGAGGGGAGAGGAGGGGGGATGGGGGTATTGAGAGCACCAGGTAGAGCGAGAGGTCAGTGATAAAGAAATAGAAAAGACGAAAGGAGAGAAAAAGGTCAGGGAGAAAGAGTGGGAGAAACGGGAACAAAGGCAGAGGAGACAGGCGAGGTCGACGGGAGACAGCAAGCAAATGAGCAAGTGAAGAAAAGAGAGGCAGGAGGGAAAAAGACAGTGTGGGAGGAGGAGGAGATGAAGGAGGAAGGTCAGTAATGAAGTGGCAGACAGGCTGCCAGACTCCCCACGGCTCTGAAACACTGACTCACACACTGACGGACTGGATGGATGGACGGAAGGGGAGGGAAAAATGGAAGGAGAGGGAAGAGGAATGGCCCAGCTTGGAGGCTGCATGGCAGGAATGACTGACTCGCCAACCCAGAGACTTCCAGCAGTCACTCCTGAGAAAACAGGACAAGGCTACAAAACATAGTGTTTATTCTTTAAACCCCAAATGGCGTTACATTACATCCCACGATTTGATCAATAGTCTTTTTGCCCCTGTTGGGTTTGCAAGCACATAACCAATGACTGTTAGCACAGTAAGGCTAATTTAATTAATAAAGACATTACAAAGTTAGCAATCACCTGTGACAACTTAATACTTCAATTAAATATGAATACAAAACAAATATTCCCGCTCATGGCCTCGGTAAACTTTAAAAATTTTGTGTTCTTTCTTTTTTAACAACAACAATGTAGGAAAAAGGTTCAGTCATGTTGTCATCGTGCCTCCCAGGACCACTTGGAAAAATCGCCTGTCATGGCTCCTGCTGTTAGAGGCCTTTAATTAACTGCAGGATTAATTGCGGTGTTATTATTTTTGACTGAAAAGAGCAAGATTTAATAAACTTTTTTATTTTTTTTTTTTTTATATTTTACAAACTTTCAACCAGCTGTGTGATATTAAAAAGCCTCTCTGATAAAAAGACGTCTAAGACTCTGAATGACCTAACAATCTATATACATCACTCTACTGTAAATCTTAAAAACTAAACGATGTGTTTCTAAATCCTTAATCTCCTTAATATGCTTAAAACCTCTTGGATGGCATCCCTCACAGATCAAAGTGTTAGGCTACTCCAAGCCCTGTTTATTCATACCTATACATTTAAAGGGCACAGCAGGCAATCTTAGGTTGGCTGCGTGTTCAAAGTGAAGCCTGATGATGACTTACATCGCCTCTAGTCTTACAGCCCCCGTACTTGACAACGTGGTTTTAAAAGGGGAGGTTATACTTATGCCCCTGGAAAGAAATAATAAACCATACATGAAACCCGACCAAAGTTTTAAATAAAACTTTTTTAAGAAAATGCAAAGAATCACTAAGATGTGACATTAAAATGGTCTGAGAGCAGTGAAACCATATCAGTGATTTATGGGGAAGCACAAACTAGTTCTGTGAGACTTGTGATATTCTATGTTTTTCTCATTATCAACAAATCCCATGAAAATCTCCAGAGCCAACATGGAATTACTCTTGCTGATTAATTTATTGATTAAACCTACCGATAGCCTAATATATCTTATTCCTCTGAGCCACAGAGCTCCATTGTTGTCCAAAAACTATTAAAAACACATCAGTGAGCCACGACATTAGACTGGTTGACATGTTAGTTCATTACCACAACACACACACACACACACACACTGTAGATTTCTTTGACTCAATCCCACATACAATACATCATTGTGCTTCTAGAAATCAGCTCCAAAGGAAGTTTGTCTTACATGCCGGCATGAAACACACAGGTCACAAGACGACACTGATGACAAATTTTGGGAAACCTGCTTACTATGTTTTTATCGCTAGTTACACAGGAAGATCGATACTATTAGGGAGAAGTCTTATCATCGGTGGTGGAGGTATTTCGGTGAAGAAGGAGCGCTGGAGTCTAGGATGTCTTATGCTGAGGATGTTTATTGAAGCTTGATCAAGGAGAGAGGAGGAATCGTAAGTACAGACTTCTGTGCATGATGTCACCTCAACTCTGCCGCAGGAACCCCTTTATGCACAAAGATGACTACAGATGGCTTACGCTCCATATTCGGATACTTTTAGACCAACAACATATCTTGTAAATAGTCACCAGAATACCAAATGTGTATTAATCCACAGCTAGAAATAGTCCCCAACAAACGCACTATTTCCTTCTGTTTGACTAACCCCCCCCCCCCCCCCCCCCCCCCCCACCCCCGAACTCCCTTACCCCAGATTATGCAGCTTCATCAACCCTACTCAGCTCTCACCCACTCAGCCTCTGGAGCATTATCCGGGGATGTTCTCATCCTCTGCCCAGCTCGGCAGTGTCTCCTGGACAGGGAGAGGTGCCAGGGGTCCCCGAGGCCAAACGCCCACAGATGTATGAGGGTGGGGGTGTACACCGGCATATTCACTTATCTACAGTATGTCTGATTTGAAGGATATTTGATTTCTCTATCATTCCAGTTATCTAAACCCTGCTCATATATCTCATATTTTGTGGGCTTCACATCTCCTCACCCCCCATTGTTTTCAATATATAACACATTTTTCCCCCTAAATTGTAAATGTAACATTTCAGAAGCCCTTCTACATGAGCTGTGTTTGATTATTTTATTTTTTTTCTACAAAAGCATCTCATATCTTTAGCTTTGGGCACAGCCCTGTGAATGTGTGTGTGTCCTTGTTATCAGTATTAGCCCTGATTATCGGTTAGTGACAGAACCAGGAGTAATTAGCAGCATTTGTTTTTCTGCGCATCAACGAAGCGGGCCGTGATGCAAACTGAGTTTGATAACCCTAAATGAACCAGAGGTGGAGATAATACTGCTGACCTTTAAAAAGTAATGAGTATGGGAGAGTTTTACAAGGTGCAACAAAAGTTGCTCTTATTAGGAAACAGTGTGTCTGAAAGGGATGCACCACAGCAAGCTGGGAGTACTTTGTATTGTCCGACCGCCACCTCTCACATTTACCCCACGGGGATCAATTAAGTCTCATCTTATCTCGGCGCCGGCCCACAGCAACTGCTGCACATGGGAGGACAGTTTGTACCCGCCCCTTTTGTTGCTGAAAACATCTTTTACACCCACAAAAGAACAAAATGTGAGACTGTAATTGTGTATTCATGGAGCAGAGGTTTTGCAGCTGACAAGCTTTTTTTATACATTACATACCATTTGTTCTAGTTTACCCCAAAATGCTCTTTAAAAAACAACACCAGGTTAATACAAAGTACCGTTCAAAGCTGACGGTGCCATGTGTTGAGTTACAGTGCTGAATAATGGCCTGGAGTGTTTTTGCAACATTCTCCTAAAACATTCATCTTTTAATTTTGCTGACTTGTATGCACTTAAATAGGAAACAAAAACTTATTAAGATAAGTTAAGACACTGAACCCCCACTTGCCTGTTCCATCGGTGTGTGACTGATGCATGAATGTGTGAGTGAATGTGGCAAGTATTGTAAAGCCCTTTGAGTGGTCAGTAAGACTAGAAAAGCTATATACAAGTGCAAGTCCATTTAGTGGATGAGTACTGTGATGTAATGTAATAATAATAATAATGAGTATGGCCTTTGACCTCTGACCACCAAAATCTAATCAGTTCATCCTTTAGTCCAAGTGAATGTTTGTGCCAAATTTGAAGAAGTTCCGTCAAGGTGTTACTGACATATCGTGTCCATGAGAACGGTATGGAACGGACAGACAACCCGAAAACAATATGCCTGTGGCTCTGACTGTCGCCAGCCTGGAGGCATAAAAAGACATGAGAAGCTGAACACTTTAAATATAGGACCTTTAAAATGTATCCACATGATCCTGGCCTTCGCATCCAAATAATAATAATAATAATAATAATAATAATAATCATCAGAGTTTAGACATTTAGCTGCTGCATGAAAGAGCAGGTTGAAGTTCAATCTCTTTCACAAACACTTTCTGTCAATGAAACAATGAATGATTATCATAAGTGACTTGGAGGTGTTATGGGGGATGTATTTATCCCTCTCTCTCGGTTTATCTTTGAGTTGGTGAGGAATCTTAGACTTTTGTTGGACATACAGTACTACCCTGATTCAATGATGAAACAGATATGTAGGATTACTAACTCTTACCCCAGACGTGTTTGATCCGTGTCTTTCGGTCCACATCTCCGACGCACGTCTGATGGAACAGATAGGATTTCCATTTTTATCAATACAGCTGTGGACTTGCGTGTCACTCACATGTACAGCGTTCCAACTAAAAGCAAATTGGCTGTGAGCTTTGCAAAAATACATGAGTGCACAGGTGTTCTGTGCCTGAACGCATCCTGTGTGAGCGTGATGGAGGACTGAAGCTGCTGCTGCTTCTGATGATGATGATGAGGATGCTGACGTGCTGCTTTCAGAGGTGTTAGGCCCCTTTCATAGATATTCATGTTACAATATGTGTTTCCACTAAGAAAGGTTGACATCTGATTACTATTTCAGAATAAGGAGGCTAGCTTTTTTTTTTTTTTTTTGGAATCCTGTGGGTCACAGGATGGGAGTCAATTTCACTATTCATTATGTGACTGGGACGGGTCGCAAAAAAAGGTCAATGGGAGTGGGCAGAACCGGAATTGTAATATTAATAGATTGCTCTCTTTACATAGAAATGCAGCCCTAATATGAATAAATGCAATTTTCTTTATATTGAATGTGATAGAAAAAAATAAACCTACGAGAAACCCACGTTGTCAAAATCAGGTGCAAGAGCAGAGAATGTAGCAACAGATGAAGCACAAATCAAGAAAGAGCAGTAACAATATTTCAGAAATTTAAAATCAAAGAGACCAGGCCAAAATAAAAACAACTAAAATGCTGAAGGAGTAATAAAACCACATTAACGTCCCCTCTAAATTGCTGGCACATCGATCACACGCCGCGCCAGCCACCACCACAAATTCAGTCCATGTGTTGTTTGATTATAGATCAGGTCTAGGTTCTATATTAATACTGTGAAAGTATCAAAGAGCTCAGTCCACAGAGAAATGCACACAGCCTGTATTCAGAAACTGAGCCTTAAAACCAGCCGTCAGGACTTCTGGAACTTCGTGATGTCACATCAACGCAGTCACCACTCTCAGCCATGCAACAAGCCCCGCCCACCTGGACCCACCATCCAACCTTGCAGGATTTGGTTTCTCTGAGTGTTTTCCTGAAATCTGCTATATTTTTCAATGGATCATTCAGAAAACAGTCAGCCAATCACAAGAGAGAGATTCAGAGCCTTCCTGATTGGCTCACTGACTTGTTGTTCCTAAAGCTCAAGTTTTTGGTTCTTAAAACCGAAAATATATCCTCTTATGGATCAAGACTTCAAATAAAACACAGGAGTAGAAGAAAATATGGAGCTTTCCACTTACAACTTAATGATATTGTTCTGGCGACACACAGGCAGGGTTGGTGGATCGTACATATACAGACATCATTCAGGGGAACGACTTGGCAAAGTATTTGTGTTACAGTTTGTATGGAAAGAGCTACACAAACAAGGTCTGACTGATACTTTGAAACGTTGAATCAGGATATTTTGCGGATTCGCTCTAGTCTGTGGAGGGGTGATCCAGAGGTCCAGGACTCCTGGACCGACTCCTCTTCACGCTGTGTTTTCTAAACAGCACCCAGCTGATCCTCTGCTGTGTCTCTCAGACAGAGGCAACAGCGAGAGAAACAGCAGAACAGCACGGGAGAAATTATACCCCCTGATGTGACATGACATCACTGTGAAACTACATTTGACAACCTCACCTCAGCACTGTCAGCAGCTGGCGTCTGAGCTAAGAAAACACCGCTGGGGGAAAATCCTCTTATCTGGACCGCTCTGAGGCCAGGAGCAAGGCAGCGTCTGGGATTTGGACCAGGACCGCATCCAGGAGGAGGAGGAGGAGGAGGAGGAGGAGTGGGCTCTTGCAGATGATTGGGCTTATCGCTCAGCAGACAAAACAGCCAGCGCAGGACGGCAGAGGGTACGCCCAGCGGCCTCCAACACCCTAGAGGATTTTTAAAGACAGGGAGGTGGATGAGCTCCAACTTCATGGCCTCCTCCAGCAGCTCTTGATCCGCTGGGCCCTCTGCCACTAGCTGACACTTGATCAATGCCCACCTCCCGTGTGGAGGTGCTGCAGCAGGAGGTGGAGGCAGCAGGAGGGCGACAGGAGGGGCTCTGGCTCTGCTGATGGCAGTGGCAGCAAAAAAAAAAAGCAGCTCGCCTTTCAGAGCGCGTCCTTGTTGGCTTTCACCAAGGGTAGAAATACATTTACTCTCCTCACTGTTATGGAGTGCTCTTTCATGTCAGTAATTCAATTTTTACTTAAAGAAGCATTAAGCGATCTATGACTTAAATCAACCTCTATCAGCCACCGAGGAAAGTCGGAGGCTTTCGACATGGACCTGGCACATATTCCACTGGTCTGTGAGCCACACCGCTTACCTCACCTGTGCGTGGCGGTCGAGGGACATTCTGCTTTTCATTTCGGCGCCCGTGTCAAAAGGTCAGAGCAGCGACACGGCCTGCGCGAGATCTCCACCTGAAGCACGGTCTCGTCAGGCGGTGCCACGACATTAACGCTGGGAACACACAGCCTGCGTTTGTGTGTGTGCGTGGCGGCCGTAGGGTTGTGCGATCTTAACCGTAGTCAGAATGTTGCCCAGTGAGTGAGAGAGGAAGAGGAGTGACTAAAATAACGAGTGTGTCCAATGTTGCTCACCTCTCTCTCTCTCTCTTTCATGGATAACCTGAGTGATGACAATGTTTTTATGGCTTTGTTAAAACCAAACTGTCATCCCAAATAATGCGTCTCTCATTGTCTGAGGAGCCAAACTAAACTATTGAACTCTCTCTCACACCACGGCGCAGCTCCCACACACAAGCAGCTTCATTACAATCAGCTGATCGGAGTGAGTGTGCGTGCCTGTTGGAAGCCTGTTTGCAAGCAGATTTAATACACGACATAAATGATAATAAGTCACTACATTGACAGGAAAACAAGCCGCATACCTTCTTGTTATCTGCAAAAAGGCGTGAGCTACTGGTGATCGTTCTGATGCTCGTCAGTCACCAGTGTTCATCGCCCATAGGCACAAACCTAATGGCGGCTGCATCGCTGAAGTGCTGCGGCTCACACTCGTGTGTCTGTTCACATCCGGCTGTGTCCTTTATCGACCCATCCACGCATCCACACCAACCTCCTCCTGACGCGGACTTCGTCTCTCCAGATACTTACCTCACCTGACTTCCTCCTCTGCCCCCCCCCCCCGTCATAATTACTACGGCTGCTAGAGGTCGCCTCACAGTGAAATGTAACCAGAGGTCGCGATAAGCGCTTGTGCGGGCTCATTTTTTTTGACAGGACCGTCTCAGTGATTTACCGGATCAATAGATGAAGAATTAAATTAACATACAGTACAAACACAGAGAAATGTGTTTTATATCTGCTAATTTTCCAGGTTGGGTTTTACTTTCATCCTGAAGGCAAGTCACACACTTTCATGAAGGTGCACGCAGACACATAAAATACACTGATGTAAGATTATAAATGTACGATCTGCCTCTGGTCATTTTACAAACGAGTACACACACAATTTTAAGACATTGATGTCCTTCATGTTTGGTGGGAAAATGAAAAGAGGCATGATCTTACTCAAAGTTTCAACTTTTTTTTCCTTTATTTTTTCAACTTTTTATTTATTTAATAGGGACGGTGCAGTTTAACATAGTTTTCCAATACAGAGCAGAGAAACTAATGTGTTGCACAGAGGGTTTATAGCTACTGCTAATTTTCAACTCTTGTCCCTAGTTGGCCTCTTACATGTACAGAAAGAAGATTAGAGATTACAGAAAACTAGATTGAAATGCATTGATTGTGATATACAGTCTGAGACAACAAAACAAACAGACAAAACAATTTATAAAATATAAAGTTGGAAGAATATTGAATGCATGGATGCTCCAAATTGTTATTTTTCATCTCAGTTTTATTTTCAGGACTACTCTCAACAAAGTGCATCTATTTGATAAATTATGATTCCACTACAAGTCTAACAAAAGGTGCTTTAGAGAAATCCCTGGTGTGAGTATTGTCGTATTGGTAGCAACTCAAGCGGAATGTTCCGTAACTATTCCACATGACATGTTGAATTCTTTGGGCACCCAAACACGCTGTGCCGGAGTCAGGAAGCAGGTGGACTGTATATTAAAGACTTCACCCTCCTGTTCCTGCTGTGTTTTACTCCTCAGTCCATTACTGTAGTGAGTCTGCCCACAGTCTGCAGCTCAGTTTCTCTACCTGTAGAGATTGTTTTGTTGTTATTGTTATTATATTATTTAATCAATTGGTTATTAAGCACTAAATAATCATTTTGTAAGCAAAACAAAACAAAAAATAATAATATAAAATGTGTTGATATCATTGGTTTGTTAAACTGGCAAAAACTGATTTACAAACTGTTGCCCAGAAATGAATTTGGTGTGGTAATAATTCTCCATCAAGTGTGGGAGGCACTTTTATCTCTTAATTTAAACTCTTAATTTAGCTCTTAATTTAGCCTGAGAGCGTTAAATGAGGAACTAGACTTGAATCCATTTTTGTAGAATCAGCTCAATTATATTTGTTTTTGAAGTTAATGGATGGATGTGTCGGGGTCAAGAGGGATAAAAAATGTGAGTATACTGTGTGGAAAAACAAGTCCATTGAAAAATGGACATTCAAAAGTTTTACTCTTTGATGAGTTAAGATGAAAGATCGTGCCTTCTGGAAAATGTCCTGAAAAGATGCATGTAAGATTATAAGTTATAAGTTTCACTTCAAATTTCACTTGTAATTTTTGTATCTATTAAAGGTCCCACATTTTTTACACAACACTTTATTTGAAGTGTTGATCCATAAGAAAATATATGTGTGAAAGTCAAAATAATCCCCTTTCCTAACCACTTGTACTTTCCAAAGGTTCAGGAACTTTGGGGTGTGGCCTGCAGTGCTGAACACTTCTGATTGGTCGAGTCCTCACTGCACATGTTTAAAACTGAAGTGAGCGAGCGGTTCCTGTTTCTCAAATGTGCGGATTATTTCATGATTCAATGCACAATAATTAAGTGTATTTCTCTGAGGTTTGGTCTCACCAAATCTCACCTAATTTACTGATTTATCAATTTAAATAAAGAATTATCTCATTTAACAGACACGATGATTAATCTAGAAAATAATAATGAAAATATAGAAAATAATCACTCTGCATCCTTAACGGTGATTTATCAGTAAATAACGAATGAACGAAACACGATGTTGCCTTGTTCTTTTATTTCGAAGGACCTCTGTCGAAGCTCATGCTGCTCTGCACCTTGCTGTGTGTGCATTCTCACAAAGTGTGTGTGACGTGAATAATAGGATTAGGAAGTGCACACTGGAGCGAGGTCATGTGAAGTCTAATAAAGCTTTCGATGCAGCTTAATGAAGGCGACAGCCGAAACGTGGGTGAACAGTCCTTGTTGTAGCTGTTTTCTAGTTTGCTGACTCTCCTCCATCTCCCCTGGAAACGCTCCGTCTCTGCCTCTCTCTCTCTCCGTCTCCATCATCCGGGTTGGCTTGCATACGCCTCAGCCCTCTCTTTCTCTCTCCGTTAAAGCAGATCAGGTGCTTAAATCCCTGTTGTTGGGAAATGCATTTATAGGCAACAATTATGTAAAGTAAGTTAAGCCCCAGCCAGTTGTACTTTGCTCTCGCTATCCACTTATTTCCTGCGGGTTTCCACAGAAAATAACCCCAAAACACACACTTAAGACACCCTCACACATACACAGTGGAAGCGAGAGGAAGAAGAAGAAGGGACAGCAAAAGAGATGATTTGCAGGAAGTTAGAGAGGAAAGATTTAAAAAAAAAAAAAGAAATGTGAAAGGAAGCGATGGAGACGGAGATGGAGGAAGTTACTGAACCCCCAAGAAGAGGCGAAATCACATTCTGTAACCCAGACTTTTCTTTTGTTCACAACAACAACTAAAAGCAAAATCTGTGTCGCCGTGACCTTGGAAACGTTCGCTCTGACAGACAACAGAGACAGAAAGCCCACTGAGAGCCTTATCTGCCTGAGACACGAGTAGACGAGTCGGCCGTGGCCCGTATGACAGAATTATTACGAGGCCACTTGCTTTTTTTTTTTTTTTTCTGTCTGTCATTGGTTTCTGAGGGTAGGGGAGTGAGAAATCCTCCAGAAATCCTTCATTTGCCATTCTGCAGAAGACACAGAGGATAAGAAAAGAGCCAGAGGGAGAGGAAAAACCCTGCGCGCTGGGAGAAAGGCACATTGAAGCGGCAAACACCCCTATGGATAAAATTTACATTCATAAAAGAGAAAAAGAAAATAGCTTCCCATTTGCATCAGATGTGCTTTATTCAACACTTTTCTTCATTAGATAAAAAATGGAAATCATTTATGAATGAATCAGGTATCTGATCTTCAAAGGAAGTGAAATGAGAGTTCTGCTATTACCCACTAAATTACCACTTTCAATGAGATATGGAATTTACTGAAGTGAAAAATGAAACGAGAGGGAAGGAGCAGATGTTTTCTTTATGATTGGAGAGGTGTTAGATTTTGTTGTTTTCTCTCAACCACCTCCCGTACGTTATAGACCTACATGTTCAGTCCTGTTTGTCGCTCAGTTACCGACTTATATGACGATAATTAGTGCGTTTTAATGGATAAGTGTGTCTCATACAAATGTTGCCCTCAGACATGAGACGGTTACGTATAAATAAAAGATGGGCAGAGCCGAGCTGCAAAGTATGCAGTGTGACGTTCATCATTAAGTATTCATACGTTGAGTAATGGCAATACTTAATTGTGAACAGCCAGAGTGAGGGTTATTACCAGATAATTGAACAGGTCGGATGTTGATCCATCATCAGTGTTTAAAGCTGATGCATGGTGATAGCTGGGAGGCTAATCGTTTCACCTGTTTCCAGGAAACCAGGTTTCTAAAACTTGTTGGAGATGCAATAGGAAGTTATTTTTAAGATTGAAAGCGGTTTGATATTTGAAGTGCAGCAGTATTTATATTCAGTAATTACTCTTTATATGGTCGGGCTGAACAATTGCATATACAGTATATCCAATATCCAAATTGCGGGCGCTGCAATTGTTTTAACAAAGGTAAAAATGTCACAACATACGATTTTATAGTAAAAAAAAATATAAACATACTCCTATTTTTTGTGTGAGTTGAAATAAAATATTGTTTTATTTTGAAAAGTACATTTATTAAGAACTTAATTATGGGTTTCACATGACTTGGGCATTTTTCAGGCGGGAGGATCGTGGATCAGAAAACACGCCGGTATCCGGTGTGACCACCTCGTGCAGTGCAACACATATCTTTTGTACAGAGTTGATCAGGTTGATGACTGTGGCCTGTGGAATCTGCTCCTCTCCAGTGGCTGTGTGAAGTTGCTGGATATTGGCAGGAAGTGGAACATGCCGCCGCACACGCTGATCCACAGCATGTGACATGTCTGGTGAGTGAGAGGCCGGACGGATGTACTGCCACATTCTCAGAGGAGACTTCGGAGCGTGCTTGTGGTGGTGACATGACCATTCGTTTCATGTGCAACAGTTCTCATTCAGCACGCCAAACGCACGCTACCTCAAAACGTGCAACATCTGTGGCGGAGTGGTCTTTTATTGTGACCAGCCCAAGGCACACCTGTACAATAGTCATGCTGTGTAATCAAAAAAAAAATTACAAAGGAACCAAATGCAGACAATCCAAAGGAGTAGGTGACAAATGTGATTCATTAAACAGAGAAAAATAAAAAAGTCTTTCAATCAGAAATGAATCCAGGCCGGGAAACCGAAGTTCATCCGCAACGCAAGGAGAACCAAGTACCCTTGGTTTTCCTTGCGTTTCGGATTCGCATTCAGTACAATGAAAGCAGAAAATCAAAAAACACAGGAAACAATGGAGCAAGAGACTCTGGGAAACTTGGTCTAAAACTGGTCAAAAAGTTTCCTAACCCCTTCTCCTTGACCTCGATGGAAAACGTCATGAGGTCAAGGAAAGATTTGAAGGAGAACTCATAAGGACTGCTGAGAGAATCCAACTGCACTTGCACTATGCTTTTTCTATCTTTTTTAGTTTAAATAAGACAACATGAAAGAAAAATACAAATACAGAAAGTTGAGCAATGAAAACAGTAATTAAACAGAAATAAGGAACTGAGCAAGAGGTCAGAATAGATTATACTCAGAAATAAGAATAAAGGTTCCTGGTATAGATGCTTTAACATTTCTATACAAAGATAGGAAATTCATTTTTAGTGAATTCCACAAAGGAGAATTGGTAAAACGACATTTATGCCCAGGACAAACTGACAGAGACAAAGGGGGAAGACAGAGACTCAACTTTGCCCAGGAACCTTTGAGACCCTATGCGCGTTTCCACCACAGGAACCAGGGTCTAAATTTAGTTATGGGGTAATTGATCGACTCCCAAAAACATCCCTGGGGTGTGGTCTGCAATGCTGAACATTTCTGATTGGTCGAGTACTCGCTGCATTTTATTTCAACCGCCACGATTAAAACCGAAGCGAACGAGCGAAACATTTTCCTACCGCGAAACAGGTCCAGGAGTGGCTAGGGTTGCCGCCCTTCACGTATAATATGGGATCGTCCCGTATTTTCATTCATGAGATGTCCTCAAAATGCTAAGTAATGTAATGTGAAGTAAAACCAAACCAGTCGTAGCCTACAAGTGGATCTACTCCTAACCGCAGCGGCCATGGGTTCGAATCTGACCTACGGCCATTTGCTGCATGTCATCCCCTCACTCTCTCTCTCTCCCTGACTTTCCTGTCTACGTCTTACTGTTCTGTCAAATCAAAAGGCAAAATTGCCCAAAAATATTAAAAAATTAGATTTCAGATTTTCAATTAAGTGAGTGAGTAGCATAACGTTCAAGAGCAGCAGCAGCGAGCTGTTAGATGAAGAGCTGCACACCTCCAGCTCCTCAGCACAGTTACCAACTTTACTTTGGAGAAGGAAACATTAGCATCACTTTTTATAATAATTATAAGAACAAGCTAATGGTAATATTCTTACATGTCTTAGTACTGTTGCAAAATGAAGCCGCGTTTACCAGCAAAGGTCCATCAATCACATCATTTCTCTGCATGTAAAAATGACACGGCACGATCTCAGTCCCAACACAGTAGCACACTTTTATTTCCTCTCATATTAGTCATGGACCGCTTTGCTTTACAAGGAAGTGTCTAAATTATATCAAAACCATTCCTTCCATTCACTTCTGTCACAGCACAGTGCTGCTGTGATGACACACCATTGACAGTTGTACTAGATATTTCCTCACTGTTCCAGGTCCGTGAATACAACTATTGAAACTGCTGCTGATTTCTAACAGCAGGACTCAAAGCTCCACAATGTGAAAGTCTGTTTCTAACTGTTTGGGAACGTTTTTGTGACTGAAACTTTTTTTTTTTTTTTTTTTTTTTTTAGTAGTCTCATGAATGTGCACCGGCTCACGAACAGACAGTATCCATCAGGCTGAAAGGAGCAGTTTATGACAACTTTGTAAGTGATAGAGTTTTAGGGTTGGAACAAATTGTGAGTTGACCTTTGCCAATGCTCTGTTTTTTGCTAGCATCAGCTGACTGGGGCCTTTTCTATGTGAAATTTTTCCTGTTCCACCTGTGTCTGTGTGGGTTTTCCACACAGGTGATTTCATTTCCTTCCACAGCCGACGTTCGACTTATCTAATCTGCAAAACAGATGCATTGACCTGTTGTGAGGATCTGGTCTCACTCCAAAGAACAGAGGCCAGCACAAGGTGCCTTATGCTACTTGAAATTCCTCTACAGCCATGCATGTCTGCATATACACACACAGTCCAGCATCTGAAATAGAAACATCGAGAGAGCAAATGCATCACCGACATGACTTTGCTTTTATTGCCTCTTGGTTTTAATTACCAGCCAACATTCATTTGGGAGACAGAGCACATTGTGCTCAAGAAATACTTTAGTGCTTTAATGCACACGCACACACACACACACACACACACACACACACACACAGTTTGTATGTTTATAAGTGTTGTGTGCGCGTGTGGTTAAAAATGTTAATTTGTATCTCAGCAGGAAATCACTTCATTGGATGCCAGTTTTTTAGGACACGCACACACAGTCTTGAAGAGAGAGAAAAGGGAAACAGTGTAAAGATGAGCAATTACTCTGAAAGGAAACAATGTCTGAGCAGCTGATGTCAGTGTTGTGATATGATTCACACAAATGTTGATGTAACGTGTTCACCTTCCTCTGGCAGCTGCTGTTTTGAGAAAACCCGCTACTTCACTTTGCTCTTTCTATTCAGCTGTCAGTCAGTCTGGATGCTACGTAAACTACACATGCACTGGGTCTGCACTGTAAAAGCTGTTACTTACACCAATTTCAGGTTACATCCCTGTTTATCCAGTCATAGAAAATATTAACCATTTGTGTGTAATTTTGTCATAAATCCTGTGTAAAGCCTCGAACAATGGCAATAAAGTGTTTTCTGAGGTAACCATGACCTTGACCTTTGACCCCCAAAAGCGAATTGCTTCATCCGTGAGTTCGAGTGAGTGAGGTCTGGACATATTGTGTTCACAAGGCCAAAATAATGTTCTGTGAGGTCACCACACCCATGACCTTTGACCCCCCACGTTCTAATCAGTGAGTCAGAGTCAGGACTCTCAGAGTCCTAATGAATGTTTGTGCCAAATTTGAAGAAGTTCTGTCAAGGAGTTTCTGAGCGATCGTTACCATGAAAATGAGACGTACATACAGCGCCAGCGCGAAGGCGTAAAAAAACAACAAAACAAGTATAATAATCTTAATCTTAACATTCCTTTATATTAAATGAATACATTACGTACTTTTTGTTGTTAGTGTCATGAACGTCCTGTAACACAGCAGGGTACATTTAAACATTGTTGGCGAACAGTTTATCAGGTCAAGGACAGGGCAGCATTCAGCAGCCACATTATCTAGACCAGTGAGCACTGTGGTTCATGGTCCTCACAACAATACACCATGATTATTTTAATTATACACTTTCACATCTTTTCATGTACAAAAAAAAAATATGACCAATGCTAAGGACACGCCGCTACAGTAGCCTATGACTCAGCGACGAGCAAATTTAGGTTGAAAAAACTTTATAATGAACAAATGTTCAAATGTAAATGTATTAATATGACTGTAAGGTTTGGATGGTGGTGAACCCTTACAAGCAGGATGAAGGCCAGCAGGATTGAGGAGCAAGTGTGATGGAGAAATGAACGGCATCAGTCACACAAGGATTGGTTTCAGAGCTCTGATTCTGGTTTGCTGGTGACCACAGGCAAGTTACAAGAGAAGTCCAACAGCTCTTACATATTTGTAGCAGAATGGCTTGACAACAAAAGCAGTCTGGTGCAGCATGTCGCAGTGGATCGCAGCAGCATTCCAGTATTTTTTGAAACGTGTTGCAAGCCTGAATGGCAAAAATGAATGTTTATTTACAAATCAAATGATGTTGACAAAAAAAAAAACATTTCTTATCTTGTGTTCATACTCCCTGCAATGAAATAAAAGTTAAGGGAAATTTATAAATTACTGTCGTCCCAGCATTTTCTTGGTTTGGGTTGTATGTGAAAAAACTAAAACCTAGTCAAGTCTTAGATAAACTCACTGCATACTCCCCTACCCAACACCAAATGTTGGTGAATATTGGAGTTACATTCGGCATAAGGGCAAACTCCAAATGAATGATAGTGTATAATATGTTAATGCTGTGTTTACAGCTGGTTCCACAGTCCCCAAATGGCCAAACTATTATTATCGCTGCTTTAAGTTGAAGTTGAATTGAGCTGTCTTGAGAATGGTCCCTTTGCCTAAATGTAGTTTTAAGACCTTCCTCGTTTCCATTGATACTTGCTTCCCAAATGAATATGTCTTTAATTAAATTACCTCATAACAAACCTTCATAGTAATACCATTCACAATGCACAGAGAGAAAGCGTGAGAGAGAAAGGAAAAGGAGGTTAATAGAGACCCAGCAGCTAATTTTTACCCTGAGGCCCTCTATCAGGTTAATACAGTCATTCCTTTAAAGCAGTGTTATACTGATGGGATAATAAGCAGGGGCAGGGAAATACAGTATAGTATATGAACCAAGAGGCCTGTCTGAGTGGGGAAATACATGGCAGAGTGAGACAAACAGGAAGTACAAACTGAACTATAACTTAGCATTTGTTTGTTTTTCTTCAGAATATGCAGCCTTTCTAAGAGAGGCTGAGGAGAACAAAAACGAAATTGAGACTTTTGGGTGAATTACTACCTCTCTTGTTCTGACCTGAGGAAAAAAGGATTTTAGTTCATTGTGCGGCCACAAGGTGGTGCTTATTCTGTTTTATGTAATATGGCCCTCATTGCTTGCCCTCTGGATCCTGTGGGAGGCCATTTTGTTTTCCCTTGACACCCTGATAGAGAGCATATTTGTGGATTCGGGAAGTCAAAGCATCTACATCCATCCTCTTTATGGAATCACTTATAGAAGCACAATCTGTAAGTACAGCTTTAATAAAGTTCCCACGATTGCATTGGTGTTCATACTTTCCGCGAATAACTAGGTTAGGCCATTCTTTTTGTCTCATGGGCTGTTCATTGCCAATCATGTAACCTGTTGTGTTAATAGCTTGTGTTAGCTATATTTAGTGGCAGTATACAGGTATATAAGATGATGAATAGGATCATAACATGATGAAAATCTATATAAATGCTCTTATTATGCTCATTATTGTTTTATTTCCTTTCTTTATTGTAAGTTGTACTCCGTTTGCATACTGTCTATATAAAGCGATGTGTTGAAGGAGTCATCAGTCTGTCTCGTTAAGGAATGGGACTCTCACCTTTAAAATGTTTCAATAATCTGAAACAGACACAAAAAGAAAAGAAAATCTTGATTTGCATGATTGTTTATTCAGAGCATGTAGTAATTATTCAAATGTTGCATATTGCATGGTTTTATATTGAAGACTTTTCTCTTCCCTCACGATCATTCAACGACTTTCTTCCCTCCTGCTTCGTCTCCATCTCTAGGATTCACGCAGAGCATCTCTTAACTGACGTGCCACATGCATGGTCGACCCTTATGGCACCGCTGTCATCGTTTCCACCCACAGAGGCCTCCGACCCAGGCTGCAGCCCAGATATTACACAGGTCAGTAATGGAGCCCGGGGGCAACACGTAGACCTCTTTCGAAGGCGAATCAAACACAAGACGCTCACTTTTTGAACAGAAGATGGTTATGACATTACACTGTGGAGGTTCGGCCATCATCGTGGCTACCATTGCTCATTAAATCTCGTAGCTTCCTGTACTTGATATTTCCTGGAAAGAGCTAGTAGACAAGAAAGAAAGTTTTGTTCACACTGTATACTGATACTAATCATGTTAAGGGTAAGTACTACTACACAACAGAAAAATAACACAAAATTGTGCTTTAAATTGCCATCCTTGGCTTTACAATTGCATGATTTTTCAGTTTCATGTTGATGGATGCAGGTGTCCCACCATGCAACACGAAAAATAAATGAAGATACATAGGTAGGAATAAGTGGAAAAAAACAGTGGATAATGTTGCAGCTATGCTAGCTCAGGAAACATAATCATTAACAAGTAGACATTTATTTTTACTAGATATTTAAAGCTGTATGAAATGTTTTGGTGGCCAATATAGGGCAGAACTGACAGGCAGCCATCACTACATCACCAGAATGGACAAAGTGGATCTTTGGCCCAATCTGAGGTCATGAGTGCTCCGGATCAGGTTTTCATTAAGGATCTCAAAACAAGTTTTATTTATAGTTGACCAAAGTGCTGTTCAATAACATAAAAAGAAATAACATGAGATGATAACAGCCAAAAGGAAACAAAAGCAAGGAGGGAGCATTTGAGATGACATACAGTAACTATCCCATCGGCAAAGACAGAAAGGGAACCGTTTGAAATAAAAGCTAAAGGCTAAAAGTGCAAAATTAAACCTTAGGGACACTCAAAAGCCTGAGAAAACGTGGGTTTTGAGTTTAACCTTAAAAATGTCCACAGAGGGAAACACTTAGCCTCGATCAAGGGACAGACAGGAGCAGCTGGTGTGAGGATCTGAGAGATCTGGGGATGGAGAGGGGGCAGAGGAGCTCATCTCTCCGTACTCTCTGTAATTTGCTCCGTTCAGCTTTCCCTCAATCCTGACCCGTCTCCCTGTCCCTGCTGTCGAAAAACACCCCCTGAGCCTGATGCTGCCACCACCATGCTTCACCGCTGTGATGGTATTGGACAGGTGATGACAGCGGTGCCTGGTACTTAGAACTGAGACCAAAAAGTTCAATCTTGGTTTCATCAGACCAGAGAATCGTGTTTCTCACAGTCTTTTAGGTGTTTTTTTTTTTTTGTTTTATTGCAGACGTAGCTTTCATGTGTCGTTTCCCTGAAGAGAGGCTTCACTCAGAGTAACTCTCAGGTTCTTGGTCACCTTTCTTACCAAAGGCCTATCTACCCCGATTGCTCAGTTTGGTTGGACGGCCAGCTGTAGAAAGAGTCCTGGCTGTTCCAAACTTATTTAATTTAAGAGTGATGGAGGCCGCTGTGCTCTTGGTAAAATTTTGCAGGATCTGAGCCTCGACACAATCCTGTCTCTTAGCTGTGCAGGCAGTTCCCTCCGCTTTATGCTCTGATTAAAAGCATTTAAACAATTTTTAGCATAAGGCTGCAACATGACAAAATGTGAAAAAGTGAACGGGTCTGAAGACTTTCTGGATGCACTGTACCTGAGACTGAAGTTACATTTAACTTGCAGGACATAAAGTCTAAGTTAAAAGAGCTTAAAAGCATCTGTAGAGCAGTGGGTTTGGCTGGCACTTCTATGTGGTTTTGGCACTACCAAACACACCTTACACAGCAATTTCATTTCATGTTCATGTGAAAAATATTGATTCGATATTAAGTTTTCAAATTAATTAACATCTTTCAACTTTATTTTTCCGCTCATTATTTACCATGCATTGTTTTACAGGATAGTGTGTGTGTGCGTGCGTGCGTGCGTGCGTGCGTGCGTGCGTGCGTGCGTGCGTGCGCGCGCATCCTTCATGGTCAGGTTTGAGGCTGTGTTCATCAGCGCGTGTGTGACAGTGCAGCTGCATGTGTGTGTTGTTGCTTTTCTTTTATAGTATCCATTTCTTTTGAGACTGCCATCATATCACACAGCGTGTAGCTCTGTTACCCCAGAGCATTACATGTAGGATATGTGTGTGTGTGAAGTGTGAACTGTTGGTTTGCATGTGTCCTGCTGTGCAGAGACCGAGCACTGCAAAGAGACTGTAAATTCTCTACTTTATCTTCTGCTGAGATAAAATTTGCATCTTCACATATGTTCATACTTTTCATTTTCAGTGTGGCCTGTTGTTTGGATAGTGCTGAATCTCCACGTATCTGTTTGATTTTCATTCAGTTTCAAGAAAATAAAGTACAAACCACTTCGTCTTGGATGGATTCACCATCATTTCCTGTTTTTTTTTTTTTTTTTTTTTTTTAAACCTCTCCTTGGTTATACACAGTTCACCATCCTGCTGAAGGCTCAACAAGCAGTTGTAATGTTTTTCTGATCCCTGATCAGTTCAGTCACTCAGCGATATGTGTGTGTGATGGAGATGCATGAGTGCGAGCCCATGAAGATGATAAAGACTTTTGTCTTTCTAGGGGTTCATAAATATAATTGATTCATGTATTTGTGTTCAGCTAAGGATAGCTGTTAGCTAACTAATGTGAGCTGCTAAGCTGCTAAAGTATATACATTTTTGTTATTCTGCATTTTTTTAATTAGTCATTCACTAAACAGCTTCAGGTGTATTTTCAATTGCCTCTGGACTAGAGGAGGGCTGAGTGTGATTTGCATGTAGCCCAGAGAAACCAAGACAGATGCTATCAGATTTGTTATCTTCCCAGCAAAGCTCCGAAAATGTGCATAAAACCCCCATTTGAGCAGGATTAACAGTGTGGCAGGATGTGGGGGATTAAGTATTCACCATGCTCTTCTGTAATTTAAGTCATCGTTTCAGGCAGCATTTTAAACATTGGTAATTTACAGGATGTGGTCTGTAATAGATGGGCATTCAGCGGGGGGGGGGGGGGGGGGGGTGAAGATACTGCATGAGGTTTTGAGTTAAAAATCAAACTCCTTTTTCAAGTCATACCACTGAGCACACAGACATAACACACTCTCCACTGTGCTTGAAGGTCCCATATTTCACACTGTTATTTGAAGTGTTGATCCATAAGAAGATATATTTGTGATTTTAAGAACCAAAAATCGTCTCAATGTAGTTTTGTATCTCCTCTCTCAGGCTTCTTTCTGGAGCTTTAGTAACAACATGTCAGTGAGCCAATCAGAAGAGAGGAGGCTGTGACCCTCTCTTCTGATTGGAGCTGGTCACCTGGTAGGAGCGCATATCTTGAAGGTGTATTCCTAATTGCAGTGGCCCAGGTTTGAGTCCAAACCATGGGCCTTTTCTCTCTCTCTCTCTCTCTCTCTCTCTCTCTCTCTCTCTCTCTCTCTCTCTCTCTCTCTCGCTCTCTCTCTCTCTCGCGCTCTCTCTCTCTCTCTGCTTTGAACTCTCAGGGCCACCGTAACAAATGCTTTATGATCAGACATGGGTATATCACTTCATACGATATGGGACCTTTTAAACATCCTAAAAATTCAGAATTTGAGTGATTACACTCAATCGACATACTTTTACTTTTTTGTGCTAATTTGCTGAACTGTGAACAAATATGGTCTTAAAACGCAGCTCAAAGGAGAATACCTGTGCCTACCTGTATCTTACAGTACAACAGCCCATGTGATGGGATGAGTTTCATGGGGATTTTTTTTTTTCCCCATAATGAGAAACTGTGCTGAAATTTTTGTGGTACAGTCTATACTATACAAACAAGCTGTTCATCAGCAAGTAAAATACAGAATTCAAATCTACAAAGATGACATCTTGTCACTGTATGTCTTTATGTGATGCTGAGAACACATGAGAAAAAAGAATTATATATATTTGACATATGACAGGTGTATTTTGTATCTTTTGTAAACCTCATTAACCAGAACCCAGAAAAACACTGAGTCGATTAATGAGAACTTACTGCGGTTACGAATTTAAAAACATTTTACTCTGCTTCACAAGGTCTGGTCTCGCCCAACCAATTTACTTCAAAGTCAGTGTGTTCATCAGATTCTTTTTCTTTAAATCACTAAACTTTTTTAGGTTCTGTCAACTCCACCAAAGAAAATAAAAAAAAGTGCAAGAAGTGGCTGAGAGTGAAAGTTCCATCATTATTGTGTGAAATGTAGTTTCTTTTGACATTTTCAGCTGCGCCGACTGAAAGTCAGTCGAAAGTGAATTGAGACCAGCTGAGGTGGAAATAAAGAGTTTTCAGCTGACATCAGAAATAGGTGTCCTGCAATCCCACAGTGTGATAAGAGAAGATAATAGAATGACCTGCTCTACATCAATGAAAAGACACCAAATGGATTTTACTTTTCTGATTTTTTTTTTTTTTTTTTTTCCCCTCCTCGATTCATTCATTTTGGTGCTGCAGACACTTAAATGTAAAGATATGTTGGATTTTTACTTTCACTACCCTGCTCGCTTCTCCTCTCACGTCTGTACATTAAGTGCTTGATGAAAAAGAGGAGCAGCATGCAAAGCTGACAAGCATACAACCAGATCCTGACACCATCGCACTATAACACATTGTGTGTGTGTGTGTGTGTGTGTAAGAATGTGAGCAGGCAACAAAAAGCTCAGAGAGGCTGTGTGCATGAAATCAGTTGTACAGAAGAAGGCTGCACATGACGTCAGGGTCTTTCTGACATGCTCACACTATGGCAGCAGTAGAGGGACAGAGTAGCACCACAAAGTGTTAGACTGCCGGCTTATTCGCTGGGGAGCTGTTCTCTGTGGTGGTGTGAATTCCACAGGGACAATCTGTTTGTCCAAGAAAAACGAAGTCACGAGGCAATACTTATATATACCCGTCTTTTAAGCCTAATACAATTTCTGTTTTGGTTTGGTCACCTCAGTGCCAAGAAATGATGTGTTCATAGCTGAACATTTGAATCACCTCCACCCACGACACCAGAAGAAATTTGTTTACTGATGTCATAAACAGAGTTAAGAAAAAAGAAGCTTTTAGACATAAACCACACAAATAACTTCAAAGTAAACCTGAAATAGCCCAGTTTCATTCTGTACTCCTACACAAAGTCAGATGTCAGTGGCTGAGGACTAGATATGGCAGTGGTTCGAGTATTGAATGTCATATTGTGAATATCTATGATTTCGTCTCACCTGCTTTTAATGGAGCTTTGTAAGTTTTGCTATTGCTACATAGCCAACGTTAGCATGAACAGCTGTTTACTCACCAGAGCTTTTGCCCCTTGTTGTGTTTACAAGACAAGTTATAATACCATCCGGGCCGGGGCTAGCTGGTTAGTCAGATGGCCTCACACATAACTTTAAGTGAATGCTAGTTGCTGTGTGCCTGCTGAGTGAGAAAATAAGCAACTGCTAAGATTTTGGATTCTCCTCAATGAAAAAGAAGCATTTTCTGATCTAATACTTACATCAGCAGGACCTTATCATTTGTCAGTGTCTCCAAAAACTTAATTAGGTTTATGGAGAGACCGTGGTGTAGTACTTCGTTTCGGTTAGCAAAACACTGTGGTTTGGGTTCAAATGTGTACCATGCTAAGGTTAGAGGACCTACTTTGTCATGGTCACAATAATAGAGACTTGTGGTCATGATTTAAAAAGAAAATGGTGTTGACTTGTGATAGAAAACAGGACATTAACAATGGTCTCCGGTGTTTAAGTCCAATGTTTTGTTGCCTGATTCTTCCATCTTGACCTCTCCACAGTGTGCACATTGTTTCTCTATAACATCTAATGGGGTGGTTCTGGCTTCGAACCCGGGGCCTGGCGCCTGTCTGTGTGGTTCTGTTTGCACGTTCTCCCTGTGCCTGTGTTGCTTCCCTCCTGGTACTCCAGCTTCCTCTCACAGTCCAAAGACATGCACATTAGGTTAACTGGTGATTCCACAGGTGTGAATGTGAGCATGACTGGTTGTTTCTCTATATGTCAGCCCTGCGGCAGACTGGCAAACTGCGCAGGTCGTGCCCCGCCCTTGCCCAATGTCAGCTGGGATCAGCTTCAGCTCACTATAAGGATAAGTGGTATAGGTAATTGACGCATGGATGGATCTCCTGGGGGCTGCAGAGGTGGAGTGGGTCAAAAGTTCAGTGGTATAATTCCTAGCTCCTCCGGTCTGCTTTTCGAAATGTCGAGTATGTCAATGTATCATCAGTGTGTGAATATGCACGTATGGTTGAAAAGCGTTATATGTAGGAAAAAGCACTCTGTGTGTGTGAATGTAGCTTCCATCGTAAAGGCGCTGTGAGTGGTTGATAAGACTAGAAAGCGCTAAGTGCATTCCATTTACTTGACTTTCTATTTTGTTCTCATCATAATTATTACGGCTGCTGCTGCTGCTGCTTTGTCACTTGAACGTTACACTGTATATGTTTTTGGACACGTCCTTTAATGTCTAATACTGTTTTTGTTCTTGGGAGGCCAATCCTGCCACGACAGAAAGCAGACATTTTGAGGTAAATGCATTTCCTAATCAGCTTCCCTCATCTGACAGTTTCATAATGACATGTACCGCTGAGCCCTTCTTTCTCCTCTCTATTCACAAATCTTTAAACAGAAAAGCCTCTCACCTTTAAATTCACCACCATGTGCTGCCCTTTTTTTTTTCTGTAGCATCAAAACACGGCGTGTCTGAATCTTAAAATGTCACACAACACATTTTGCTGGGATCTAAATTAGCCTTTTGTACATTTTGGAGGTGATGGAGAGCCCTTGCCAAAGCCTCCGTCTCGACTTGAGGTGGACAGATATAGAAGAGCTTTCATACTGTCCCTTAGTCTGGATCCCAGACTAAAGATGATTAAACACACTTAAGACTGTCACTCCTGACATTAAAGATGATTAAAGGTCCTTCTGGTCATCACTGTACAATAAAGGTGATTGAAAGTCAGCGTTTGTTCCTCAGTCCAGACTTAAAGGTCTGGTGAACAAAAACTGTACAGATGAGTGGATTTAATCATTTAAAACAGAGAAAAGTTGGATTTCTTGTTGTCTAAACCTCAGGTTTTTTAAATGGGCATGTTGGGTTTTGCTGGGTACCAATAAATGTGACTGTCTCCCAACCGGAAATGAAATCTTTTTGTTTTACCCCGGAACATTCCCACAGTGTTTAACATAGGCTTTGAAAGCAAGTGTTACGTGCCAAGGTGTTAAGTTGCCAACATTTCTTACTGTCTCATAATATGGGTGTAAATTTAGAGTGCTTGTGATTATGATTTTGCAGTTTTGGAAATGTCCATAGATTGGTGCTCAGGGATCTATAAGTGGTAGAAAAGGCTAAAGACATGGGTTCTCACTCTGGTGCTGCTCGTCTTGACTGACTTTTGCTCTTTTCTTGTGAAATTCTGGATATTTTCACTTCTTCACGTCTCATCTTTAGTGGTCACAAGCAAAGAAGGTCAAGAATGGCTGATACAGTGTACTGTATCATGTTGTGTATGTTCAGTGTCAGCAGCTGTCAGAGCAACAATAGAAATCCTAGGTGAGTAATCAACTCTCTTGCTTGGATATAATTTGTCTGAACTCCAGGAAGCAGAAAAACCAAGAAAACAGGTTAAATTTTACCCAGATGATCCATGCAGCTTTTTCCCTCTTGTTTAAACAGTCTTTATAAATCCATAGGGTTCCATTTGAAAATTAAATATGTCCACATGCGCACTGTCTATCGCTGTGTCCCAATTCATGGGCCACACCCCGTGGGAGGATATGGTCTACGGCCTTTGTAGCTGTAGTAGACCATGATGGCTGAACCAAAATGAAAAAAAAAACATAATTCATATATCATATACAACAACACAATCAAGTTCAATGACAGATGTTTTCAGGTGAACAATCAACACAGATAATCTGATTAATTGATTGAGGTTTTGCCACAGCTTAAGTAAAGACAGACCAATGTTTTGTCACATGTTCAGTTGGTAGTGTACATATGGACATATTGGACATATTTGGACATATTTTTGGCACAAATGGAACCCCATATAAAGCAACATAAATAATCTATCCATATTAAATGAAAACTGTCCAGTAGATGTTTATCCAATTATCTATTATCCTCATCCTGCGCGACAGGATGTCATCCCGGGCATCTACATTTCAGAGCCATACACTTAAATGTCGTGTGAAGTCGGTGAGGTCGCACACGAGTTATTTAAATCATGTGAAAGTCACATGAATCAAGGTGAGGATTGTGTGAATTCACCTGGGGAAAGGTGTCATGATGGCACTGAAAGTGTCTGATAACCTCAAGAAACTTGACCTAGTTTCACTTCTACAAAATGTACATGAGGGATACTGATATAACATTGACCACCTTAGAAAGGTTATAAGAAACAACTCAACAATTCTTCATTTAAACCTTTTGGGCTCTCAGTTTGTCATGCAATGCAATCATGATTCTCTTGCAGTTTAAACCTCACCTATCTATATAAATTGTCGCATCCACTACAGTTGTTTACGCTGATGATGGCTTTTAACTGAAATGTGTTTGTTCTTTGCCCAACACTATACAAGAAGACAGTTTATCTGAATGCTGGCAGTATTTTGAGTTGTGCACGCTGCTACTGTCTATCTATAGTTGTGCATGTGAAGTACAGTCAAAGCATCAAGTTATACAAAATATCAAATATCAAAATGCTTTATTCATCTCTCAACATAAACAAATACATTTAAACAATTCCTTTACACACATGGCAAAAATGTAATAATACATTTATAATATGATAAAAAAATATGAAAAATAATTATAATATTGAAAAACAGTTGAAATACGCAAGAATTAAGGACAGTTGCCAAACTGTAGCTGGCCAACCATATCCAATAACGCAAAGACACATTACATCAAAAAGTATCATGTTGCTAGTGTATTCATTAGTCTGTACGCATGGCAACCTCACCATTTATTGCACTGCAGCAGGCTAATGACCTCTGAAACACATTCCTGATGGCAGTAGCTTGTAGTCTCTGAAATATCAACTAACCGTTAAAAATCACACTAGTTAATTCTGGCTTTTATCGTGGACGCATCCAGACTCCAGGTTTTCCTATTTCATGCAAACAAAATCAAGGCCACATAATCAATGCAGATAACCTTGAGATGAGGCTGTGGTTAATATACAGTGTAGTAACAGAAGTGTTCCACAATGTCATGCCATGTTATGTCACTTCATTGGTAAGCCCTGTCGTGTTACAACATGCAATGTCCTGGCATGTAGGTTACCATGTATATTACACTACATTACATCATGTCTTGTTACTTTTCACCAAATCGATTCAACATTGCAACGCAAGGAATGTTTGAAATGAGGTAAAGTAGGAGGCACACATTAATATGGTGTTCATATAACAACCACATATCTTAGCTTTCCTTCTGCATCAGTGATGTATTAAAAGGCGCACCATATGTCATATAAACTTATAGTGCAGTCTGATTATTGTGTGGAATCACTGGTCTTAGCAGAGAGCAAAAAACGTATGGGATGACGCAACATTTTGATTTCATTTGTCAGACTTTCCAGGGCATCCCGTGATAAAATCCTGCCAACAGCTCTCTAAAGTCTCAGTGTCAAGCATTTCACAGACATAAGCTATCTGAACAAATGTGATATTAAAGGTGTTACCTTATATGTTGCAATGAATGGTGTTAGTTGTATATCTATATGTGATGGAACACAGTGTTCCACAGGGTTTTGCCTCAGCTGTTAAGAGACTTTTATTTAGACATGAAAAAAATTAGTTGAGAGTAAGATAAATATTTCAAAGACAATAAAGAAAGTGTATTGGAATATACAGCGTGTGTGTGTGTGTGTGTGTGTGTGTTTGACCATCTACAAAGGTTAACAAGGACATTGTAAGTTTTGTCAACATCCTCCAAAGGGATGACTGTAATGGCATCCTGAAATGAAACAGTCATCAAATGCTCAGGTTAACACACACACACACACACACACACACACACACACACACACACACACACACACACACACACACAACCACAACCACAACAGCTTTGCCTTCCCAAAGAAGCTTTTCTCTTTTTAATCATGAGATCTCTCCCAAGATGACTGAGTCCGTGCTTAAATCTGCTGTTCACTTCTCTCTCTCACACACACACACACACACACACACACACACACACACACACACACACACACACACACACACACACACACACATCTAATGTCTTTTGTTCATTTCCTCTCCCACACAGATTGCACAGATTTCTGATATGCAGCTTTTAAACACGCTGATCATTTCTGCTTTGTATCAGGCGCTGTGGCAATGAGAGTGGGCCCTGAAAACAACACATTTTAAATAAATACATTCACCTGTTATTATTCAAACATTTTCTCACTTACTTCCTCCTTTTCACCATCTAGATTGTCCACAGATTTATTATTAATGTATGTATGTTTAGTATGTAAATTTAAAATGTGAGCATTGTGTTCACATGGCCAATGTGTCAATTGTTAAGGCTGAACTAAAGGCTAAATGTTGATTGTGTTTTGGACTTACAGTCCATAAATCCTTAGCAGCATCAAAGTATTACATTGCACAATAAGTTATGGCAGATAACGATTGGGTTGTGATGAGAAAATCAAGTAAATACACACTAAAGTTACATTTCATGTTCTTCTTTTAACCATATAGTATTTTTTATATTTTGATTAATTTTGAGATCTTTTACTTTCTCCTAATTGTATGAGAATTGCTTATTAAGAGTGACTTTGAACTGAGGACATGTTTCAGAAAATGATACATTTGGGGACTCGGAGATTTTAACGTTAAAACGTGTATAAATACAACAGATTTTCATCTGCTCCATGGAATGTATGTGATTTGTGTGACAGTGCTTTCTACACATCAGCTCCCCTCCTAAATCCCAAACAAATAGATTTGTTTTGGATTTGAGATTAATACTAGTTCATATGAGATCTAACAGGGAACCATAAATAACATGTAAGTAACATGAATCTTTAGGAGAACACACTTTACATTTCTTTTTCTGTGACTGGCAAACAAATGTAAAATATAAAACTTGAAATATCAGTGTAAAAAAAATAAAATATATATATATATATATAATATATATAAAAAAAAAAAAAATATATATATATATATATATATATATATATATATATATATATATATATATATGGGAGGGGGTGCCACTTCAATACAGAATAAACAGAAACAAACATTGATTTGGTTGATTTTGCTACGATATTTACATATACAACAGTGGGATTCATGGGACCCCAAGCGAACACAAGGATGATAGTGTTTTATTATCTATTCACATCAAATTCACACTTGTCTCAGTTCATTCTCAGCACCTCAAATATTAATGCAAACTTTGATCAAGTATATGTTTTTTTTTTTGTTGTTTTTTTTTTACCTATGACAAACTCTTCACAACGTTTGCTAAACTACAACTAAATCTAAAAATAGCTGGCAAAATGAAAGCTAGTCTGGAGGCGAGGGCAAACTGTAATTAAGTCTGTCAAACAACATTTGATCAATGTGAAGGTCAAAGCTACCTCACACACGAATGATATTAATAATCCATTAAAAGGGGAACAGTGTTTTGCATACTCACCACTTTTATTAAAAGACTTTATTCCCCATAATGTGTGCAGCCTTTGGTAGGATTATTTAACAATGGATTGATTATGTCACTATCTTCCTTTTCCACACATCCACTATATGCATTTATACATTGAAAATAATGAAACCACAGACCACTATGAAATTCACTAACAACCTTCACATACTGGCGCTGCTGAACTCAAATCAAGATGAATAAAAGTCAGGTTTTATTGTCTGTTTGTTTTAGTGGGCCCAGCCACAACATGTGTAAACAGACACATACACACTATTAGTAGAGTTTCCATGGTTACGCAACCACTCTTGTTTCCTTTGTCTCATTATTACTGAAGAGATGAGTCCACATACAGTACCCTTTAATGAGTTAACGTTTAGCTTTCAAATGCTCTTTTTTGTTGTCTTTGAAATAAAGATAAAAGAAAAAAGTAATGGATATGTATGGTGTTTCCACAGGAACAGCTATTTAATTCAACACTAAACAGTATTTGTTGACACAGGCAGGGAGATGTTACTTCAACTCTATATCTCGTTATAGTGATGTCGTGTTGTGAGATATGCTAATGCTACAGATGTCTATTATTTATAGATTATTTATCAAGTGATGTGTTTGAGATATGTAAATGTGAGATGTCAGACAGATGAATATATCTTTTTAATTTTATATGTATCTAATATGTATCTATTAATTTTTAAGTCAGATATGGACAAGAACATTGTAATTGGACAGAAGTGGCTAATCGCTGCCTCCCTGCACCACAAAATCATTAAAACATGAAAATCATTAAACTCTCATTTCCATGTTTTATTGATTGTGAAGGATGGAGGTTGACAGAGAAGACATGTTATTACTTCCCATAATTACACCGGAGTTCAAATGCCTTTATTGTGTATAAAGAATTCACGTACATATCATTTGGCGAAATGACACATAAACTGTTAAAATGGGGGAAAAAAATGTTTTTTGGAAAAGAAAAAATGGAAATAAGTCTCCTTCACATTGTCTGTGTAATAATGTCTCTTTTCTCATGATGTCAGCTCCATCAAACTAGTAACAAACTGCATGCAAAGTGTGCTGATTGGCTGGCAGTAACAAGCTACAAATATGGTGGCTCACAATGGACAAACGGAACAAACATTTGACCAAATGATCTACACTAACATTATTATTTATTGATCAATTGGCCTATGTTTTTAAATTGTCTGATAACTCCATATATATATAGTGTTTAAGCAGGATAAGTCTGAGACAAAAGGGAATCAATTTGCAAAATTTTATTTTTTCATTTATGTATTTAAACCTCGAAGATCATTGAGGTTTCCCTCATTTGCATTGGTGTCAAGATACATAGAAATATACAGTTAAAATTCAAATAAAGTTTATTATGTATAAGCTTTATTATCAAACCAATATCTGAATTGTGGAACATACATGTCAGATATATTTTGACTGGAAAAAATTACACATGAATGTGATATCAAAGTTAATGTTAAAAAGCAGCGCCTTGATATGTACGGGCACTTTAATATCCTTGCTGATTAATGCAGCAGATTAATGCACAAGTTAATAATATGCCATCAGTACATCACTGTGTGAAATCCAAACAAAAGTGGAAGCTATCACAACAGCTGGAGGCATCTTTGCTCTGTTAATGAGTCCATAATTGTCACTTTGAGGAAAGGAAAAACTTTGTCTGCACCATAAATGCAATAATAACAGCAATAAATTGCATTTTCTGTCCTCCATCTGTCTTGTGCAGCCTAAGGATTGGAAGTAATAAGGTGCTGATGACTTCCTAAAGTTTTGCCAAAGGAGCATCAAGCATGTTTGAAGCGATGACAGCTGTTTTCATAATGTGGCATATTGCATTTTTCTGTGTGTAACGTTTATACTACTTCAGTTGTTTGCTCATACAATATTGTCCTTCTGTTCAGAAATAGAAAATATTAGAAAGCACTGTCATCTACCTCTGATATGATGGATATGCTCACTCTTCAAGGTTAAAGTTGGGTGGATTTAAAGATAAATCGAATAATATCAAACCAAAATACAGGCAGTTTGATTTGAATAAAACCTTTAAGTTTTATCTCTAAAGCTCTGTAGTCTGTATTACCTAACCACAAGGACTCTTTATACACTAAGTGTCAGAAAAACATTTCTTAATTATATTCTGAAAAGTTAAGTACAGCATACCATTAAGTAGCTGTTGAAGGCCATGTTTTTGTTTCACCTACAGTATATTACTTCAATTCTCTGAGCTAATTGTCAACATTAACATTTGATTCAATTGAAGGAAGGAAAAGTTTTTAAAGGTTTTATTGAAAAATGTATCATCAATTAGTATTGCCGGAAAAAACTTGTTGATTAGTTTGACAGAAGTCCAGACACAGGTGGGTTTGTGTGTGTATACATGTGTAGAGAAGTTATGTTTTAGTCTCAAGCACATCAAGGTCAAAATAAATGTAAGCTCTTATAACCCTGTTCTAAGTTTTTTTTTTTTTTTTTTTTAGTTTAAAATGCTCAGATGATACAGCCAGTGCAGTACAATCTTCAGCTGCTCTTCTTTTTATTTTCTCTGTAGGTCGAGGGAAAGTCAAAGTGCAATCACCAATGGGCAAGAAAAATTTGCCCCCTGATCACCCAAGAGTGAACTGGGGTACAAAACGGTTGACCAACCAACATTACCATCCCTAAAATACTTTCATGTTGCATCATTTTAATAGAGTGTGGGAAGCTAATACAGATAAAAAGCCCACCAGCCATGCACCTATTTGGTCCCTACTGACAGCTGATTTTCTTCTCGCTGAAATCTGCACCAACAAGTCTCTCATTCCATCAAACTGCTGTGCTGCTGTGGCTATTTGGCTGTTTCATGAATCATATGGGGGGGAAAAAAAGACCAGATGGTTTTATATCCCAACAAAAACCAAGAAACAAAACATTCAGGCAGTATGAGACCAATTTCCTTGGAGTCCCTACAAAGTGGGAGTGAGTGTCCAGCATATGCGTCGTTACTGCAGTGTGTTTCAGTGTGATACACCACACAATGTCTGAACATGTGAGAATCGCACAACCTGTAGATGTTGTGGCAGTAAAAAATCACCCCCCCAGTCTCCAAAAGGTTAGCTAGAAAAATCCTTCTTTTTTTCTCTTCTATCCAGAGATGAAAATTCTCATATTATGCGATTAGTGGTCACTGACTATCTTGTTAGTTTGTACAAAGGGGTTTTGCTATTGCTACATTGCCAACGTCAACACCTGTTTACGTACCAGTCTTGACAAGAGCTTCAGCCATTGTTGCATTTACAAGACATGAGGTTATAATACGGCCTCCTAGCATCGCTACTTCATTGGAACAGACTGGACACTACAGTGACTTGGTATCAGAAAGTGATGAGACAGTCTGACCGGGTCGGGGCTAGCTGGTTAGCGTTTTAACTTAAGTAGAAGTCTAGACTGGTAAGTAAAAAGCTGTTAATGCTAACACTGGCAATAGCTAAACTTACAAATAGAATAGCTCTATTAAAGTTTGTTCCAGAATGAACTTTTTATGTGGATTTGATTTTAAGTGAGTTTTTAACCAGGGTTAACATACTTCAAATCATGGCTAAGCTAATGATTTTGCTTGCATTAACCAGTGAAGTGATGCCTGAAGGTGATACTTATCAAGTCAGTGATACTAGTGATTGAGTAGACTCAGTCCAACTCGGGGATTCAGTTTTAAATGGTATCATATATATATATATATATATATATATATCCTGAGCAGCTCGCTAATTTTGCTGGGGTGGGGCTTGTTGTTTTGTTTTTCCCATGTTATTTAGTTAGAAGAACAGGTGAGAATTTATATCTTTGTTTGCTACAATTTTGGTAAAATCATTTTGGGTATGATTTTGTTTTTATGTCATTTTGTTATTTTGCTGGACCCAACCTGGAGCTTGTCCCCTGTGCAAGAAAACTGGGAGTAATAAAAATAAAAAGGGCTGAAATCTGTAGTTGCAGGTCTCTTCTGGGAGCTGGAAAAATGGGAAAAATTCTCTTTTCATGTTGTGCCACAGCTCCCTTAGTCCAGGACGTAAACATAAACACTGTCGAGACGTTTTGCTTTTTGTGAGTGGCACAAATTTGCATGTAAAAGTTCACCAAAGTTGAACTTGACACTAAACGTTTACTGTAGGTGTGCACACACAGATTCTTGTGAAATAAGGGACTATTACCAACACTTCAGATGCACTTACTTTTTGTTTTACGTAAAGTAGATAATGTCTGATTGTCATGTTTCCTGTCCCAGTTGTTTCAGCTGTAGTTGTGTAGCTGTTTTCCTAGATTTTGGTAATTAACATGGCGAATAAAATGTTGCTGTGACCAATGTGATGGCAGCCTCATTAACTGTAAATATATGTAAATAGTTTAGATCGATGTGTTATGTTCATACGTCTTTGTATAGGCACCATATGTGCAATCCATGTTTAAACAAGCACTCGTGGGTGGTGACATCTGTAATTAATGAGTGCAGCATTCAAATCAATCCCTACAATCAATACTATAACATTAGCTGGATCATGTTCTCCTTCTGTATAACATCTTCTCTCTCCTCTTCTCTGTACAGCAGACACTATTTTGTGTCTTGTTAATTAGCTGCTTTGACAGAGATGCTGGAAAGCTTTTAGAGACACAGTTAGTTGCTCCAGTGCTCTGCAGCTCCGAGACGCAATCTGTTCCCATCAACACACAGTGACATGCTGTTATTTTACCAACCAAATCCATCAAGGTATTTATACTGTATATAATATGTAAAAAAAAAAAAAAAAAAGACATGATTTCTTTTGATAGTCATCCCTCTGTTGTTGCTCAACAGTACAAAAGAACACAATTTGGCACCACAGTGTGATCAGGTAGTGAGACTGATGCCTTTAAGTGAATCACAGATGCGATGTAGTTGCAAGCTGAGAGTGAGTATGGATGATCTTTGTGGTTGTAGCGGAGCGGAGAAAACTAATTAACCCTCTGGAGCTGTGATTGTTCTCATTCAACCACATGTTTATGATGGAGTGATAAACCCTACATTCTTCTACCTACCCTCCCGCAGGGATACGGTACACATATGCACATACAACAATTTTACATTATACTATCAACGTTGATTACATTTAAAAGGAAAACAACATTGTCTGTCCAATTAAAACATGCTGAGCAACTTTTAAAGGTCCCATATTTTACATTTTTACTTGAAGTTTTTATATCCATGGGAAGATATATTTGTGGTTTTAAGAACCAAAAACCATCTCAGTGTAGTTTTACATCTCCTCTCTCAGGCTTCTCTCTGGAGCTCTAGTAACAACATGTCAGTGAACCAATCAGAAGAGAGGCTCAGAGCCTGCTCTCGCTGACAGTTTTCCGAGTGATCAAGTAAAAATATAGCAGATTTCAGGTAAACACTCAGAGAAACCAAATCCTGCAAGGTTGGATGGTGGGTCCAGGTGGGTGGGGCTTGGGGCGTGGCTGAGAGCAGTGACTGCTTAGCTGTGACATCACATCAGATACAAAACTCCTGACGGCTCATCTTAATGCTCAGTTTCTGAATACAAGCTGTGTGTATTTCTCCGTGGACAGAGCACTTTGATACTTGCACAGTATTAATATAGAACCTAGACCTGCTTTATAATCAAACAACAAGTTTAAATCACACTTTCTACAATATTGGACCTTTAAGGTGATATGCTAAACATTTATCAGTCTACCAAATTCACAAATTTATTGTGAAGCAAATAAATCAAAAATGAAGACACAAGCACAGTTCAGCACAATTCAATTTGATTTGCATAGCGCCGAATCAAAACAGAAGTTATCTCTAGGCACTTTTCATACAAAGCCGATCTAAAACGTACACTTCATAATCTTCTTCTCTCTCTTTGATGGTCATTTAAAAAAGAATCCTGATGAAATGATGCCTGTTGCCTATCATTCACAGAGACTGTGAATACTGTTTGGCTTTCACACAGCGTCTCATTTATGTCTGTACACCGCAACAAATCATTAATATCTGTCTACCTATCTAATTCTGGGATTTACAGGCACACACAGACTTTCAATTAAAGAGGCACAAAAACCAGTACATAGCATCACTTTACACATAAATAGCCTGGATTATAGTTACATTTCTTACACTTTCTTCTTCTGTATTTATGTGTATAAATAGTGGAAAACAATATTTTATATAACCATATACCATTATATTGAACTGATCTTTAATAATGTTTGAGTGATCATCACTAAAGATTTACACATTTTTATGTTTTTTTGTGTCATCTTACTTGTAGTTGGGTGCAGCTTTTTATTTTATAAAATTGGCAAAATGCTTAGACTTTGTGCTGAAAAAAAGGCTAAACAAAGATGCTTAACAGGTGCTAAACAGAAAAACATGAATGTGATGCTAAACCAACATTTATTTGATTCCTTAAATATTCAAAGTCAAGTATGGCTTAGAATTCACAATATAAATAGCCTAGTCCCTTTTGTTGCCGTATACTATATTTTTTTTAAAGCTGCACCAATCAATGTTTTTTCATCAACAATAGGTGAAATGACTACCTGTTATATGAAGAGTTTCAGTTGAGGTGAAGAACTCACAGAAAAATTGTTTCCCTACTCAGCAGTTTGTTTTAGGATGTTTGGCTCATTGTTTTGGTTCTCTGGCCCGCAACTTTAACTGCAACTACCAGCAGCAGCAGCAGGGAGCTGTGGTCAGCTAAAAACCTCTAGTCCTCAGCAGGTAGCATAGTTGGTATATCAAACAGCAGATTGTAGTATGTAGTTGAGCCTTTAGTAACTAAAGAGCTTGAAATTTCCCATAGGAGTTGGTAGAGACCAAAACAGAGCTTAAAGGAAAGTAAACACTGGCCAGAAAGACAACTCCAAATGAATGCTAATGTTGCCCATTATATCATATGGAAACAAGCAACCGTTTGCAAATGTGTTCACCATATCAACTTAAAAACTGATAATACATCATAGTAGTATTTACAGCTTGTTGCACTGACCAAAAAATTATTGAATACAGGGTTGAAAGTATTGAAAACTCAAAAGACAAAAAAGCACGGGATGTCCTCTCTGTCTTCCTGTAGGCTGAAACAGTTCACATCTTTGTTCAAAATTAAAATCTTGGTGCTGCATGCCAACAGCTGTATGTTACAACTGTACTTTTCTTCAAAGGTCCTTTTACAACATATACCCGAGTCAAGAGTATCATTGAATATTTGAACCAAAACTTATTGTGATAAATGTTTGCAGAATATCCGTATTGTATGCCCAGACTAAAACCTAATGTTAATGTGTTGTTAAGATTGAGTACAAAGCAAATGTTGTGATTTTGAATAGATCCACATCCACCCAAAGCAGCACCAATTGAGGCATATATAACTCCATGTTTCATATGTTATAGTGCTAACAATTAAGAAATGTGGCCACGGTGTCAAACTGATTTCTGCACTGCGGAAAAATTCACTAATAATAATTGTGTGAGTAAAATGTTTTTGACTGGATTTTGAACTGTAAACTGTGCATTTACGTAGTCTAGTTTCTGAGGTACAAGCCAATTTTTCTGAATAAGAGTCAGAAAAATCTCAACACAAACAACAGGATTTTATGTCAAACCTAGATCTTACGCAGTTGAGAATCATGAGCACTACCATTACAAATTGCATGAGACAAAGGCTATCAATCATTTGGTCCATGGCCCTCTGTGTTTATGGTGATTATGCCATGGTTTTGTGATTCACTTCACAATGATATATTCATCTCTAAAATGCTTCAAGGCACATGAATTCATTATTAATTTTTTATATTAATGTCGAGAAAAAAAAGCTTGTATTTCATCAAGGTCACATTTGAATTGAATTTTCAATGGCAAGCCATGTCTTTTCTTTAATTAGATTTTTTTTTTAGATTTTACAAGGTTTCCATGATGCAGCATCCTGCTAATTACTTAGTGAATAGATGAAAATTGCATAGAGATGTAGCCTTTCACTGTTTATCTGCAGCAATGTGAAGCTGATGACTGGTGACACCGCAGCCTAAGTCTTCATCATTGACAGTAATGAAGCTGTTCATTCAACATCAGGCACTATCAGCTTTATCCTGGCAGGTCAAATACTGAGCACATTAACTAGAGCCAAGGCTGAGTAGGGAAATAATACTAAGGTTTTATAAGAAAGAAAGACACATAAGATAGTAAACTCTGTATGGATTGACCAATTATATTGTGGCCAGTTGCCTTTATTATGTCAGGATTATAGCAGCAACTACCTTCCAGTTAATTTATGTTTTTAAATGCTACGCTCACAATTGTCCAATAACAATTGTAATTTTCTGATTGCAATCTAATACTTGCATAGTTTGAAACCACCTTTTTGTGATACTACAGAGTCTATTGGTCAGTGGAGCACAGTATCCAGTTACCTGCATGTGTTTACTTTAGTCTAAATCCATGTTTGTGCACTGGTCGTGGTAAAAGTGTCAAAATTAGCATGGAGGCTATGATCAGAGATGACGGAGGGAGGGCAGATTCCCTTTTCCCATAGGCTTTATTACTCTCTGAAAACCCTACCATCAAACTGAATGACCAACAGGTCTACAGTACCCTTCCTAAATCCTGTACATATACAAGTTTAGTCATGCTGGAAGGGTGGCTCTAGGGAAGGTGATGTCAGTTGGTCCACCCTTTGGTCCATATCGAAATACCTGGACAAATATGGTTTGGAATAAATCAAATTTTGGTCCTCAGAGGACTAATGACTTGTTGACTGGTGGCCCTCTGACTTTTAATTTGGTGTCACCAACAAGTCAACAAGAGCAAGAGACCACAGCCATGCAAACGGCCCTGTTAGGCTGTAATGGTCATTTGTGCCATCTAGTAGATGTTGAGATGTTTTACTGGATAAGCAAAACATAAAAAATGAAAAAAACAAGCAAAAATCTTACTGCTTTGGTGGCTCAGTCAGGAGACCAGGAGTATCATAGTAATACAGTACATCCCCAATTCCATGACAATCCATCTAGCAATTGTTAAGCCATTTTACCAAAATTGTTGACCTAACTGTGAAGAGAAAAGTCAAGGAACATGAAAGCTAGTTCATCCTTTGGGGACCATCAATAGGTTCTATTTTTATTATGATTATGCCACAAGAAGATTCTAGGCATATATAGACAGACCCATGGACACGCAGCTCTAGCTTCCGTTAGGGCTTCTCTCACAGACAACAGAGCTGGTTCAGTGGAGTGGCTGCTATTAAAGCTCGACTGATTTGGATCAAGGGTGTCTATGAGGGGAATTCTGAGACCTGTGGGAAAACCGCCCTTTTGATAGACTTAGATAGGAAGTGAAGTTATGAACCCGACCGGTAGTTTTTCAACTTGAACAGGGCCAAGTGAAGGCTTTTTGAGCAGAGGTGTTACCTGAGCCTGTTTGAATGTGGTTGGAAACCAGTGAAGCATTTATCACATGTGTGATTGCTGGGACAATGGTGTGAGATATAGGTTGGAGGAGGCTGGTGGGAATACGGTCCAGCGCACATGTATTAGGATTTGACACTTCATTCTAATTCGAAGTGATGCACCATTGACCTGGGAAGACAAGGAGAGACATGCAGTATGACTGCTGCGAGTCAAGCTTTTTGGGGCCTTGCCCTTAGCTATAGGGCTGAGTGAGTAAGGCGTTGAGCCATTGACCAGAGGAGGCAGAGAGTGGCATGACAGCAGAGAGGGATTGTACATGTTTGGCTTGCAGGTTTCCTGCCCTCAATGAGAGGGCTGACCATGGAGAATGATGTGTCCTTAACCCAGGTTGACTGGTTGTCTCTGAGTTGTTCAGAGAATTGGCAACTGATGGCCAATTCTCTGACCCACACAGAGATACCAGTTGAGAGGTTCATTACGAGCCTTTACTTTGATGATCCAGTTTGCTGCTTAGAGAATTTAGTAATTAAAGTGTAATGACTTGATGAATGGAAAACAGTGATGATAAAAACTGATTCATTGTAATTTTGAAATAACTGGTGTTAACTGGTGAACTTCAGTAAACATGGACTCGAGAAGATTAGTAAAACCACATTTGGTTGTTATTGGCAACAGAACAGCCAATCAAAAATGACTTGCACAAATTTTTCAAATGGCTCCAATTATGGCCCAGCGTAATATTGTTTCAGATTGAGTGAGTATGCAGGCAGACTTGAGGGTGCAGACAGCTGGGATGTTAGAGAGGGCAAATAAATAAAGAGGCTGTTACAGCAAACACACAAATGCAATTTTTGAGCACAGACTAGATTTTTTTGTTTGGTTAAATTAAAGAGTTTGTTGCATTACAACAATTTCTCTACAGCATATAAATGTGTAAATAAGGACTGAAACAGGGCTGTCAAACAACTTTTAATTTTGGCTGAGTGAAAGACAATCACTGAGCAAAAAATAAAAAGAAACGTATTTCTTTTATTAAAATATGAAGAGACAGAAGGAAAGAGAGGAAACAATTAAGGATTGCAGCAGCATAATGTATCATCCTACCTGCAGCTGTTTTAACTGGAACAGAGAGACAGGAGGTTATATCAGAGATAAACAACACTTTACACCCACACACTCGCTTAAAGGTACAGAAAACGTTGACTCGGATACACACACCTCCACACGACACACAGTGCACATGGACACACACAGGAATGCATAAATTAACACAAAAACATATGAATAACCATATCCCTTCCCCAACTTGAGAACACACTTCTGCATTGTTTTCTTTGTTTTTCTCCTCACAGATATCATGTATTAGGTAGGTGGCTAAAAAGTAGTGCTAAAGTCAGAGCTCTTTCAAACTGTGGACACAAAAAGAACAGCCTATGATGAAGACATTTATCTCTAAAGTTACAACATGGCTGTAGATAGAGATGCCAACAGCCTAGGTGGGTGGAAATTTTAAAGGGGCTGTTTGTAAGTTTCCTCTGCTGCTGAACGTGGTTTCTTGCCGGGAGCAGGTGGTGGTGATTGTCACTTGACAAGAGCTTCAGCTATCGTTGTCTTTATAATACAAGAGGTTATAATACATCCTCTAATACGTCTTCAGGACAGACTGGAGGCTACAGTGAGTCGCTATGGGAAAGTGACAGGACAGACTGATACGGGCTGGGGCTAGCTAGTTAGCATGCTAACTTCAGTAGGAGAAAAGATGTGATAGAGGCAATAGTTAAAAGTTTGATGCGGAATTCACAACATTTCTTCTACATTGGTAAGTAAACAACTTTTAATGCTAATGTGGGCTATGTAGCTATAGCAAAACTTATCTCCTTTAACAGTTAGCAGATTAGGCAACCTGTAGGTTATGGGCCCCGCATACTTTTGCTACACCTTTCTACTCTTTAGGCTTTGTACCCATAAAATCAAAGATTTGGTAAAACATTAATTAGTTAGCTTTACAGTTGGTGGTTGGCAGATTTTGAGGCTGTAGCCATACAGTGGTACTTATGTCCTCATCTAACTCTCTGCAAGTAGCCTATTCAAATAAGCTTATTTCCAAAATGCTGAACAATTTCTTTTAGATTTTTCAATTCACATATTACCAAATAAAACCATTAGATCTCTTTATTATATCTTCTTTATTCTTTATCTTCTGCACACAAGATTTAGTAATCCAATTGCACTAATTAAGTAGAGGCAGTATATGTAAGCCTTGTGTAATCGTCATATTGACAGAATTAGCTGACAGTGTCAGATGGCAGTGGTGCGGTTCCAACCCACGCCTCCACAGTGGCTGGAGTCTTAATCCAGTGCCTTAGACAAGGTCGCTTTTCCAAACTGCTATGGTCACAGCACTTTAAAATCAGTGAGAAAAAAGACATTATTGTATGTTAGGAAGGAAAGCCATTTAAGGATTTAAAGATTTTTTTGGAAAACTAAAGAGCAGTCAATATGAGGGTTTGACAAACGCTTAGCTGCTTAGGATGTTACTGTGCAGAGGATAGTTTCAATCCATCGACCTGTGGCACATGCAAGTTCTGTTGTGTATTTTCAGAGTTCATTTCAGTTCAATTTTAGATGTTTTGGTGAAATGAAATATGTTTTAAATAAATGTAACTGTTGTATTTGTTATATTTATTTATCGTTTAATAATTTTTGAACCAATTCACAAATATTAAAATACTTTTTCTTACTTTACTAGGCTACATAAAATGGTGTCATTCACTATCCTTCATGAAAAAGGTTTACATTGCAGTAGCCTATTCAAGAAATGTATTTACTAAAGCAGACTGGATGCTCACCTTCATAGGCTAACTGTAGGCTATACATAACCGTCTTCTTCCTCAGTAAAGTCAGTAGACGCAGTGTATGAGTCTCAACAACTTCACAATCAAAAGCAGAATGGAGCAATACTCTCGAAACATGGCAGAGGAGTAAGAAAAAGACTACCAAATTCTAATCAGTTCATTGTTGCTTTACAAAGAAGTAACGGCACAAATCACAACGTTAGAGATATTTTATGTTACGTAATGAGAGGAGTGAATAAATCTTCGGTTCATTATGAAACTGTTGTGACAAATTCAGTTGATGGATGGGAAATACTGTGGAGGATTTAACAGATAGTAAGAACACTTCTCTGTGGAGCCTCAAGGTTGGCGACATTGTGCAACACACAAAATGTGTTGGCAGGTTGTGGAGACACATATCACTATCTTGATAATGCATCCTTATAAAATAAGTAACTGACTTGAGACCAGGTTTTTACTGGTCAATTGCGCGGTCACTTTCTGCTGCCCCAAGATAACAATGTGCCTGACAACACCTGATTTTAAGACCAACACGCCCATGGGTGCTCAGATGGGCGCAACTGTATTTAAGATAGGGGCCTTTGAGTCTAGATAACCCTTCGATCTATTGAGCATGTATTCAGAATACACCTATGTACACCTATGGTAGAACGTGTGGTAGAAATGACAGAATTAGTTTAGTATTGTGAAAAAAAAATACTATTGTGAGTGCTACAATTTGTTGATTGTTACAATTTTAGGCCTGCTTGTTACAGTGAAACTTCTTATGTACGTAAAATCATCACCAAGGCATCACAGAACTGATACTTGGATACTTGCGATATACTGCGGGAACAGAAATAGGCGCTGGTGCACTGCCTGTTTCTTGCTTAGCAGCCATAAAAAAAATAAAAAATAAAAAAAAAATAAATAAATTAAGACTGAAATGCGGCACTCTGCACTTGGCCATATGGTCTGCCATGGTGGCCGATTTACAGAGGCCAGGACGCTAAATCCAACCTGACAAGGGGCACATCAAACTTTTACAGCCTTGTAAGCGATCCGCGGCTGCTGCTCTGGGGAACTGTTTTATTGGACAGCTTAAAATTGCATGGTTCATAGTGAAAAAACACACACACACACACACACACACACACACACACACACACACACACACACACACACGCACTCAGACACACACATCTACTAATGTCTCAGGGTAGAAAAAGCTCTCATTGTCATATACCTCTCATGGCTGTCCATCTTCCATTCCTCCATGTCTACTTCATTTCCACATCTTCCACACCTTAATTAATGCCTTTTCCTTTATGAGACAATTCCTTGTCAATTTCCAAATAATTCCTCTTGGGAGGAAGCAACAGCGCAGTCGTAATTAACCAGCATTAGTTCACCAGTGTGCAGTCAAAAAGTGGGACATTTACCACGGCTGCAGCGTGGATGGCTCGCTGGTTAATTATGCTGCTCTCTCCTGAGAGGAATTATTCATAAAATTATGCTTTCTGTTGCTGCTTTTTTTGTTTTACCTCTGTCTGGAAATCACCCTCATGAGGCAGCTGCACAGGCAAATTATTCAAAATACAATTTACATTTTAAGTCATTAATGGAAACATGTCCAAAATGGGTAACGTGAATTTTGTAACTATCTGCAATTTTATGCACAGTATCTAGCAATATCACAAGATAAAAATGTGACACTAACAACCAATTAGAATGTGCACTTTGGTTTTCCTCAACAAACAACAATAAACCATTTGCATGTGAGGAGAATGTGCTCATCTGAATTCATGAGAACAGAAATATGTGGGTGAGGACTTCATGCTGGATGCTGGTGGATCAATTATGACAGTTATTAGTTGAAGTCCAGGAATACATTTTGCATGGCAAGAACTGCATGCACGTATACATTTTTGACATGAAAGCATGCTAGGAGAGATACCAGAGCACTCTTGAGAATACTTATGCTGACTTCTTGGTCTTATTTGCTTTTGCATGAAAAGCAATCTATTCAATTAGATGAAAACATGTTGACATGAAACCATATGGGTTAGACACATGGACTGCTCATATAGATGATACATAAGTACAGAGAATCTAGTTTTTTCTTCTCATGAAAACACATCTCAAGTTTATTCAGGCATCCTAAAGAAGGGATTGTGGTTTAAAGTCCAATCCTAAGTAATTGATCTTATGTTGATAGAGTGGAGGGGTGGCATGTTGGTGCAGTGGTTAGCACTGTCGCCTCACAGTGAGGTTCTGAGTTCTAACCCCCGGGCCTGGGGCCTTTTTTGCATAGAGTTTGCAAGTTCTCCTTGTTCCTGCGTGGGGTTCTCTTCAGGTAATCCAGCTTCCTCCCACAGTCCAAAGATTTGCAGGTTAGGTTGGATTTGCGATTGTGGTTGTTTGTCTCTTTATCGCAGCCCTGTGATGGACTGGTGACCTCTCCATTGTGTCCTGACCCTCGCCTAATGTCAGCTGGGATTGGCTCCGGCCCTCCCACAACCCTATACGGAAAAGCAGTATAGCGAATGGATGGATGGATGATTGACCATTAAGACTAAACCCAACATCTGTGAGAAACAAGGAGTTTTCTTAAGACCTAAAGTCTCTTACCTGTGGGTACTGGTAATTTGAGATGCACATTCATTATTTCTGTTTACATTTGTTTGTCTTTTTCTTTTTTTTTCCTATCAAAGCACACATTGATGATATATATGTACAAACTGCCACAACCTTCAGCCTCTGTCTTCAGTCTCCTTTTGTTCTTCTCAGGCCATATTTTTTCCCTCACACCTGCCATTCTTAATTCACCAACCTCAGTCTTTTCTCCTGGTTTCCATTTACTTGTCTGCCCCGCCCACCTACTACATCACCTCTTCCCCCTCTTTAATCACCATGAGCTTCCCTCCTCACTCATGCCTGAATGTAGTTCCCTCATTAGCTTTCCCAGTGTCATTGTCAGCCATTTCCACCAACTCCTCGCTGGGTCGCCCCCCTCTCCCCCGTCATCAAAATCTGTCTTGGGTGATCTGATCACATTTAAAGAAACTTCTCTGCACCTGCCTGCCTTCGTGTGTGTTTGCATTTGGATCCAAAAATCATTTAAACTGTGACACAAACTTTACCAAAGACTCCTTTTCTCCATTTTTCATGGAAGTTTTTCATATCAATTGCCTAAATCAGAAAGAACATTCCTTGCTTTCACGAGTTTGTAGTATTAGTCTAAATTTTTAATTAGAATTGACATTCCTTCTGTTTATAAACACAGACGATGCATCATACCTTCATGAAGGGTATGAGGTTCAATTTGTGCTATTCAGCCTACCCTCACTGATATAAATGAGGTTGACAAAAAAAAACCCACTGTCAGTATAACACAATGCAATTCAACAGCACCACAAACTGCAGCCTCCAAAATGACCATAAACTCCAATCAGCACCTCTTTAAAACAGTTTCAACACAAACTGAACATTATGACCTTCGTGAATGTAAGATTTATTGCAGCACTCTTGTATTAGGCTGCATCAGTTTCAGCTAGGTGGACCTAAACTGGCAACTGAGAGTATGATCAGCAGTATGAGTGGTCATCACAAAGTCAGGGCGTACAGCATAGTTTGGAAGCAAAGTGCAGAATAAGTTTACCTCAGCAAAGTGTGTGGGGTAGTAGGAAAATGCTAGGAAATTTGAAAAGCTATACAAAAAGCCGAGCACAGACAGTTTGTGAATTATGTACAAATCACACAATAGAAGGCAGTGGAAATTTTCCTCTTTTGTGTAAAAATCCAATGGGCAAGTCTTTGACGGCCTGAAACTTTTTCGTCCTTTTCATCCATGACAGGTTGCTTCAGGTTATGTTACAGGCAGCTGTTATCTTAATGGTCAGTCACATAAAGGTCATTGACCTCTTCATAGGAAAAGAAGGGCTCACACTGGCACAAATGCTGATTCTGCTGCTGATCATGTGTAGAGAAGCTGTAATACGGTCACTGATCCTGATCATTACAGAAACCTCTGATCTTATGGCCTAAGACAGGAAGAGTTTAACAAAGGATTTTCCCCAATTTGGTATTACAAATGCAAATTCTGACTAACTTCACAAATCTTATCTTCATCCTGTCTTAATCTCAGGTTAGGAAATCCTAGATAATTGATCCTACATCAACTCTTATATCTGTTACCTACCAACTGACGCTACGTTTCTCATCTCATCTCATTGAGGTATTGGCCTATTTGTAGCCCATTAGATTTCTCATTGAAGGTACAAATAATGGCGTCATCATCCTGAAAATCTCCAAGCACATTTCGGTCGGAAAGTAAAAATAATCTCCTGTACTGACCTCTTCTCTTTGGGCAGAGGGCGAATGTGAAATTTAATTCAGAAAAGACAACCGCACTGCTGAGAGAATCCGACTTTATTCATGAAGTTTTGCCATGGTGTCACAAGCAAAAAATAGGTGCTCTGTCGTTTCTACATTAACATGGGTCTGCCGTGGTGAAACTACAATGGTGTGTCATTTTAAAAGATGCTGCCTTTCATATAGGAAGGTCCAGTATTTCCTATGCTAAAGGAGATGAAATAGGAAGCGTTGCAGCTCCTTATCATTTAGAACAGCAAAAAAAAAAAAATATATATATATATACACACACAGTATATATGACAGCTTTATAGTTATCCTTAAATTAGGAAAGTTTAAGATTTTGGGAAGTTGGGAAGCTTGTGTAATACAGGATAGATAGTTAGGATAGAAACACTGTCTTAAGAACTATTCATCTAATGTTTTTTTTTTTTTCTGAATCAGATCCTAACCCTTATTACCATGGTCACCAATCAGTTAAGATCTGCAAGTTAGGAAGTTTCTGTAATACGGCCCCAGGACAACTTCTCGTTTCTAATCATCATGATACGACTTTGACATACAAGCAACTTCCCCTTGAGGCAGTGTCGCATCTTAAGGTTATGACAGTTTCTGGATGAATGCATGTTGAAGGCCAGCATTGCTCTAGACAGTTTGCTAATGTCCAAGACAGCGCTCACTCATGCCCCGCCTCACAAGATGTCAAGGATTCAATTACAAAATACTTACATATTTTATCTGCAGACCATCTGGTAGTCAAGATTTTGGGAATAAACCTAGATTTGCCCACGAATGTGCCGCCAATCTTGGGAATAATCTTGCAAGAGCTGATGACTCTTCACCTCCTCGACTGCCTCCCTCCAGGTGGTTCCCCCTGGTGGAACTGTACCACTTGCAAAGCAGTGATTAAGGGGGGATTTTTCTCTTAATCTTCATTCAGGACGGAAGATGAAAGTCTGGGGCTGAAAAACCTGTAATACACTTTTATTAAAGCGCCCATGTGGCTTCTACTTTGTTGGAAAGTCAAAAACATAATTCAAGATATGTCTGACAGAATATAATAATATCAAAAGCTGTGATAAAAGATCTCCAGCAGCAAGACACCAGAACAATGGGTCTCTTAAGTGTTTCAATTAAGGTTTCATGAAAATGAGTTGGACACCCTACGAGGAAATGGAAAAAGAAATGTTGCAAAAAGAACCTTTCAGGATCAGACAGTAAACCCACAGGAAGTAAGGAAGATCTATAATTTAACAGTTTTCTCTTGCAGTATTAATGTCTCTGAACACAGTCTGTTTAATGGCGGGGTAACTTTGTCACTTGATTTGTTGACGTGAACAAAGCTGATGAACGTTGATGCTGAGACAACATAAGTCATACTGCATCTTTAATAAAGACTTGTCTTTATTAAAATACACACATTAACCTTTAAACCATTTGCCACATGAAGCAGCTCTATGCAGGGACCTGTTCTTATGAGAGCATATCACATGCAGAGAAAAGATGGTGATGAAACATTCACAGTTCTCATGAAATCCTCTTAGGTGTCAGAATATCAGCAATTATTTTATTGATCTGTTAAAACAATACATTTATAGTAACCATAGCCGCCTCTGACAGCATCAAAGCACTTATAGAGTGGTGTTAGGCTTTTGAACACATAATCTTACTTTTCTGTCTCACAGTAATGTTGAAAAGTGAAGATGCTGAAAAGCTCCATAGAATGAGTTAATTTTGTGTACGTGGGTTTTGTGGGTTGACATTAAGACTGACCTCTGTCACACTCTGTCATTTTTTCTATTCTAAATATAAACACATTGATTAGTGCAGCTTCAAAATACAACTTTTTTGTCAAACATCACCAATTGGTAATTATGTTACTATTATTTGATAATGAATTATAGTTTCAGAATATTTCCTAGCTAATGGAGATTTATTTTATTTAAAGTTTTTAACAATGTCTTTTCAAGACTTTGGCATTAGTGAGCGATGTCTGTGGCCACCACAGCGATTATGTGATAAAACCATGTGAGATGAATGCAAATGCCAGGATGCAGTGTGTATTTATTTCAACACTTTCCTGTTGGTTTGTACCAAATCAGGCGGGAAAAGGCAATCTACACATGCACTGATACAAAGCAGCTCACATGAAGGCACATGGCCTCAACCCAGTCTCACAACAGTACACCTAGAAGGATTAATTCTTCGCATGGGAAGATGAATCAGATTGGAAGGGAACCAAGCAAACAGGGCCCCCCTGTTAATCAGGACTGTTGGCCCTGCCCTATCTCCATAGCTCTGATACAGAAGAAATGTTCATACTGCCAGAACATAAAATAGAATGATGAATATTACATGCTGTTTATCTGTGGGTTTAATTATGCATCTCATGACTTGAAGCCAGTTGGTGGTCTGTGTCTTCATCCTTCACCCAGTGGTCATCAGAGAACAATCGGTGCCAAGTAGGGTCACCACTCCTGATTCTTCTGTCACCACCCCGAATCTGAATTAGGTGCAGTTGTTGTGATGCTTTCTGGGGAATTTGCGCAGTTTTTCTGTGTTGACCTTCAGCTGCCAGTCTTGTGCTGTTCAGACAAGGCCAGCTGACACCCTCAGCTGGGGTTGCAGCTTTACTGCTGTTTTGACAGAAGCTACGATCTGCCTCGCTGGGAGGGGGTGCTTGCTGTGGGTCATGCCTCTGCAGTTGGTGTCTGCTACTGCCCTCAGCGATTGTCATGGTGCCAATGATGGCAAAAAAAAACAAAAAAACGACCCTGTGCAACAAATGTCATGATGGGTCATTTAGTCGCTCATTAAAATCCTGTCATTTTTGGCTAATTTGATTTTTTTCCTTCTCATAATTTTGAAATAAAGACAAAGACGGCATAAATCTTGTATTGTATTTAACACAGGGTCACATCTTAACGGTTTAAGAAACTCTCTGCAGCTGGAAGATGAAGATTATAAACCTATGGATTGACTTCTTGGTCTGCATTTGAAAAACAGTAGGATTTCCTGCTGGAAAACAGCAACTATTTCTTAACTGATGAGCATTTTAAATCTGCTCTAATCAATATTGTTAGTAAAAAGCAATGGATCTAAAGACCATGTGGTTAATACTGATTGATCCACAAATTCTACAGTTACCCATAGCTTGAGCCTGTTTTTGTTTTCTTGCCCTCATATTCCTATGATATCTGACTATATGCCACCTGACCAGGAGAAAACAGACAAAATATGTGACTAGCTGGTTTTAAGACTATTGGAATATAAGACTCATAACCCATTCAAAATAATTACAGTGCATTCCTGTCAAGACACAGTGGGAGATGTGGTGAGATGATGGTGAGTGTACAGTGCAGAGGCAGTCTAAGTGTTATCTTGTTATTCATCCCAAAGATCCAATAGCTTTTTACATGTTTATTCCTCCAGTCTTTCAGATGAAAGAACAGTGGAGCTTTGAAACGGTCTAATCAACTCCTTGTCCGTTTTTTCACTTGTCAGGCAGAGCGCTGGCCCCCTTCAGCAGGGAAACACAGTAACACAGAAATCTGATTGGACCTCGAGGGCTGGGATAACTGTTAAAAATTCAGCTGTGCCAATCTCTTGACAAGCTTGTTGATGTGTTTTTTTAAACCCCCCCTCACACACATCAGGTATGTTTTTTTCCTAGCTGTACACCTCAGGTGGTGAATGGAGAGGATTGGTTAATGATGTTGTTAAAAAAAGTTGAATCGTTACTTTCATCAATGGCTCCCTCGTTCTGCTATTTCCCTGCATCCTCCTGTTTTCTCTCAACACCCCCCCCCCCCCCCCCACACACACACACACACACACACACACACACACAGACAGACACACAAACCCCACCTCCACTTGGTGTGTTTCCAGCTTTCATGGTTGCATTTGCTGCATTTTCAATGTTCGACACCACACACACTCACTCAAACAAACTGAAAACAGCCTCCTCGTGGCCAATAGAAAACCTGATGAGCTGTAGAGGTCAGTCTCCAGCTTCACTTCCACAAACACTCACACTCTCTGCCTCGGAGGCAGAATTGGACTGCCTATTCCCATCTTATTTGACCCCGTCACTATAGCCATCACCTACAAGGCAAACACAATAGACCACTATGACATTGACCATCCATTACAAGAACACTTTACTTTCCTTCAAACGCACATTAAGATCCCTTAAGGGGTGAATGCTATGGTTTAGTAAGAGCTCTGTGCTCCTGCCACACTGGACAAAATCCCCTCAAGGTCTATCCCATACACTCACTCCTGCTACTCCTGCTGCTGTACTGCTCATTTCAATGTGTCAAAGTACACACATATGCATCCACCCTCTGCCATCATCTGTCATCATCTCCATCCTTGACATGCGAGTTCTCTGACACATGATGTTGGGCTGGTTAACGGTGTAGAGAAAGACCCTCACCCTCCCGGCAAAGAGTTCAAACTAGCAAAACAGAGCTTTCCCTGTCAGGTCCAGTCAAATCACATTTATATGTAGAGCGATTTTAAACAAATCAGCTCCATCATGACCGCCTTTACAGAGAACAAAGGACGCCAACAGAGAAGGAACACATCACACAGTGACAATGCTAACATGCTGAGGTTTGGCAGGTGTAATGATTTCCATGATATCAAGCGTATTGAGCATGCTAACAGTTGCTAATTAGCTCCAAACACAAAGTGCAGCTCAGGGTGATGGGTATGTCGTGTGCAGGTGTTTGGACAAACACATTGAAATTCCTTGTGCGCCGGACATGACGGTCTGTAGCAAGAGACATCTCACTCAAAACCACAAATGTCAACCTTGCGGTGACACGAGAGGACAAGTCAGAGACAATAATGGTCATTGAGATTCATGTTTGCAACCACGAATATCTATAATCAATTTGATTGCAATCAGTCCAGATTGGTGGGCCGAGTGGAGTGGAGGGACATTGCCATTCTCAAAGAGTCATTTACAAATCACAATCGATGACCAAAAGTGTCTCATAGGCCACATCAAAGACAATCAAGTAATGAAATAAAAAGTATTAAACTGAAACCATTTCTCTGAACAGTTTATTCATTTGCTCAGGACATTTTTGTGATGTCTCTGTTGGTTGCCTGGCAGTGATGATAAGACTTGGAAGTCATTGCCAGTGTCTATTATTTGCTAAGAAATTGTTCCAGTGTGTTTTTGTAGAGATTAAACAAATGAGAAACGACATTTTAATTAGTGAGATTTAGGGGTGCTAGCAGGTACATTTTCAAGTTTGAACAGAACCTGGTCTTTATGCTAAGCGAAATTATTAACCTCCTGGCTCCTCCAGTTCTGGACCTACCAGATAGTCAAAGAGTATCAAATGATTATCAATCTCCTCTTCTAAGTGTCAGCAAAAGAGCCAGTAAACCTATTCTGTTGTTGGTGACCTGTAGAAATGGTATGTTTCTAGCATATTTACTATATACAACGTATTAGATAACAGATGTTCATTCTTGAGCTTTGGAAACTAATAAACTGAGCTCAAAATTTACTTTGATAGCATCTCTGCTACTGTGTGCTTCATGCTAGACTTTGCTAACATCTCTGCTACTGTGCTTCATCTTGGACTGTGAGCTGCTAACATCTCTGCTACTGTGTGCTTCATGCTGAACTTTGCTAAGCTCCCTATGCACTTAAAGTTGACTTTGATAGCATCTCTGCTAACATCTGTGTCACTGTGTGCTTCATGTCGGACTCTAACATCTCTGCTACTGTATGCTTCATAAAACATCACTTTAGATTTCTCCCTGCGCTTTATCCCATTACTGCTTATGATCACTGGTAATAAAGGCCTTCTCATATATTTTTTTAATGGTACTTAAATGTTTTACTTCCATTTCTCTGTTTCATTAATTAATAAGTAATTTTTCTTTGTCTCGTCTTGTGTTTTTGTTTTTTTTGCCCCCCCTGAAGTTTTTTCTGACACCTGCCAGGTTTTCACTGTAAATAATTTTTTTTTTTTTTCATAATGTCCTGCCTGGTAAAATAAATGTTAAATAAAATAAAAAAGGCCCTCCTTGATCATTAATATTCTTTGATCATTTACTAGATCAATGAAAGAAGTGTGACATGTTCAAAATTTCTAACGCTAGTGCGCTAGAAAGTAATGTCTTAGTGATGTTTAAGATTGTTTTTGTTACATACTGGTATAAAATATATGTTTATGTATTAGATCAGATCAAAAGCCACAACCAAGCTCACACAGCTGAGAATACACAGTGCTGTCTTCACACCATGAAGCTAAACTAGACAGATGATTTTTAAAATGTCCTACTTGAAACAAAACTACATTAAAGAAATTGTTTGCATGCACCATTGCGAGAATTTCAATTCCAGTGAATGCAGGTTTGACAGCAGACCTTCTAAGATCGGTAGGATCTCTCAGATTTACTGAAAAAATAAAGCAGGTACACGCCTCTGGCTAAGTGTGAGAGTTCAAACATACAATGCTGCTTCCTTCCTGTGTGATTCATCTTATTCCTCATCTTGAAAAACAGGAACATTTTGATTTGACAGTTCAAGTTTATTAATAGTAAAGGGGACACATGATGTAATGGAAAGCCATTTTATATAGAATTCTGTTAAAAGCTTTATTGCTTTCAACTATGCTATTCCTATTATATATGTAGCGTAAGGACAGACCTTTTGTGTGGATGCAAGTTCCCTATAATATAATGTAGCCTATATATCAGTTTTGGTTTAATGAAATCATTGCTTGAACTTCATCACACCATTAAAGGATCCAGTCTTTCAGTCTTTTTGTTTGTCTAACTAAGGCCCTGTTACCTTCTATCTTTAGACAATGTAGTTTATCAATCATTTTTCTAATATTAGCTGTTACAAGTAGAATAATAATAATAAAAATAAAACCCCCTTTTGGGGATTTCCTGCTTCCCGTGAAGGAGTTTGGTGCTCAGTGGGACTGAGGCCAAAGACATTTTTATTATTTCGTTTTGATCCAATTTTCAGTGAAATGATTAGTCTCCCCTGGGTGATCACCAATCTCTCTGTTACAGTATGTTTCCTCTGACCCTGACAGATCCGTAGTGATGCTCTTTAGATGGTGATAAACGTGTGGAAGTTCCTTAATTAGCTTCGGGCTAAGATGGAGGAAGTGTTTAAACACATGCACGCTTATTCACAGAATGGTCTGTTTTTTAGTTACACCTCTAAATCCAGTTATTATAACTGGTTACATTTTTGGTGACTGTGGTTAGTGATAGTTTACTGTAATTGTAAGAGACTGTCATAAAAATGTAGGATGTCTGTGCGGCAGGTTATTATGGCCCATAGTTACATTTTGTCGGGTTGGTCAAGAAAACACAGGAATATGACACAGGAGAGTGGTGCTCAATTCCCATGTGAAAGAAGCAGTTTATGTTGTTTCTAATATCCATGACCGTTCTACAAACTTAACCATGTTGTTATTATTGTAACCATGACAACACAGATCGTTTAATGTAAAGGAAGTACTTATTTTGACCCAAACTACGATCTTTTCCTAAATCAGGCTATGACATCATTTATCATTGTAACCACGGTGACAAAGGTCTGAACTGTGCCTTAAAATGAGCCGTCAGGCATTCGGTAACTTTGTGATGTCACAACAAAGCAGTCACCGCTTTCAGCCATGCCGCAAGTCCTGCCCATGAAGGACCATCCGCCTTGCAGGATTTGGTTTCTCTGAGTGTTTACCTGAAATCTGCTACATTTTTATTTGATCATTCAGTCAGCCAATCAGAAGACAGGCTCATAGCCTCCTCTCTTGATTGGCTAACCGACCTGTTGTTACTAGAGCTCCAGAGAGAAGCCTGGGGGAGAAGATGTAAAACTACATTGAGATGGTTGTTGATTCTTAAAACCACATATATATCTTCTTCTGGATCAACACTTCAAATAAAACACAGGGAAAGAATTAAAATAAATAGACAGTTAATAAATACTTTAGTATGGCAGAAATGTACAGGAAAAAGCTTTTTATGTGGTCAAATAAAAGTAGGGGTCCTGAACAGTCATTGTAGATATGGTTTACAAGTCCACAAAATATTTTTGTAGATTGATGTTTTTGGAACAGCAGCTCATGGGGATTATGCTTCAGTAGGAAAAGAAAACAGAGGGGCGACATGTTCACAGACATGGATACGTGTTTCTTCAACACAGGCAGAGACGTGTGGGAACAGAAGCATACAGTATATGGTCTGACTGATGGATGATCGAAAACATGCCAACATTTCTCAGATAAGGATGTGAATTGGTCTCTTCTCCCTCCACCAGCTTCCAGCTCTTTCCTCAGGCTCCATCAGGACCTACAGGTTCCTCTCTCAGCTCCTCCAGCATCTCTTTTACTCTTCTTTAAGCTGAAATCTCTCAGCCGTTGTCTGCATATATGCTATGTTAACAAGTCCTCTAAAGCTGACGAGGTCTGCCGCCTTTGAACACGCACTGCACTTCAATAGAGACACTTCGAGTCTCTCTCTCGTCTCCTATCACTCTCATCTCATCGCAGACAAGGCGCAGCTCACGCCTATCACTTCTGTGACACACACACACACATCTTAATTTGAAGGGAAACAACGCACATGCACACCATACACAAGTCTGTGAGTCAGCCTGGGTAAAATGTATACGCATGTGTTCATTAGATTGGTTTTAAGTTTACTTGTGTGTTTGTGTGCATAAGTGCGTCTTCTTGCTGTTGTCAAAGTAATTGGTTTGGTGGAGGTGGGAGGGGGAGGGGAACGTATCTTCTGCACATCTACACAACAGAGCATCTGAAAAGATTTCACATCTTTTATTCAAGACCTCCATTACTACCCGAGGAGGAGACTAGAGAGGGAGAGACAGTATGGAAGCGTAAAAGACGGTAGAGTAAGAATATGGTTAAAAGTATGTGGACAGTCAAACATTATGCTGAATACCTCATTCCAAACATGAGAATTTATATGCTGCTATAACAGCCTCCACTCCGCTGGTTTCAGGGTTTTTACCAGACTGTGGAACCTGGCTGCAGAGAGTTACGCCCATTCAGACACAAGCATTACTCTACGCTCACCTTTTTCACAAGGTGCACTTAAGCTCCAAAGTTGTACAAGAGTTGGTCTCAACCTAGTGCATGGCTTGAAATCTGAGTGGAACCTGTGAACGACTGACATCATCAGGTTGTCAATAAAGCTGTTAATCTGTTTCTGTTGTCAGACTTTGGAACAAGTATGAAATAGTGACCCAATCGCGGCCCATTAAGACTGCATGTTAACTTCCAAGCTGCTGCCGAAATCCTGATTTGATAACTGTGACATCATGTGACAAAATCACCAAACACATGAGTTACAGACAAAGACTAAGCTGTGATTTCAGCTATGTTTACTTATAAAATGAGAAAGTTAGAAGAGACAGATTTCTTAACAGGACTTTTATTGCTGTACTGCAGGAAGCGTAATGTCTCATTTCCAGTTGTTGGTGTTTCTCTTGTTTAAATGCTATTCAGATCTGCTAGTTTTAGCTTAGCAGTTTCTGATGATTTCTCTCTCTCCCTCCCTCTCTCCTGATCTCTCTGCTCAGTGTGTCTTATGTTTAGTTATTCCTCTGCCTCCTTTAGTAATAATGATACTTGTAATGAAAGTAGTTTATTTGCCGTAATGGAGGCGAGGCTCAGTGAACTGGAAGTGCTTCTCTGCTTCCCTGCAGGAATCCACAGCGTCTCGTAACAAGAGGTGTAGTCCTAAGTCCATAGTTGGCACCCATACACAGTCCAGTCATGTTCGGCCAACCAATTGTGGAAATATGATCAGTCACTCAGTCAGGGACATTTGCTATTATAGGACTGGCCCCGCTGTTGTGGTCCAACCAAAAATGTAGGAGTAAATAAAGAACCTGTGATGTTTGTCACTTTAAGGACGAAAGCAACGCTCAGCACCTGCTAAGTGACACACTACACTGCTTTGCTAATGATTATTGATAACCTTCTCACACGGTGCTCCAACAGACAGTTTACAGTTCGCATGCATCAATTTTTAACCGCCAGTGCAAGTTAAATGCTCACACTGTAAAGCGTGGTTACTGAGATTAGCTGACACAACCATCTAGGAAAAGACTTTCACTAAACTGTTGGCAAGTCAGATGCACACTGTTGTCAAAACGTGTTGCTTTAATGTTAAAGTTATAATTCTTAAGGAGATCATGAAATACAACCCTGTTTTTGATTCTTTCTATCGCAAGATCTTCAGCTCTGTGAAGAAGTCACAGCAAATATAATATGTTTGTCACTGCACTACTTAATTGATAATCAATAAAAAAATAAGGCTACAGAACAAGACATGTTCATTTTCTACACTGCAGGGAATTACAGACCAATCACAGTCAGCTGTTAGATGAAAGGCAGCAGGTCAGGACAGGCTGCACACCTCATTCTCCTCAGGTGACCACCTTCACTGTGACCAGATGTGTGGAAAATTACAAAAGCATTACAGAAAGAAAAATTATGCTTAATGAATGATGAAAAGGCAACCAGATGAACTGAGAAAACAAAAGATCCACAAGGCCAAACACTTGCCATCACCACATTACCGCATGTATTATTAACACAATATTAATATTTCAGTTTTTTAAGGGGCCCATAATCTATAAATGTCTTTTTTTTATTATGAAAACAGATCTAAGTTCTATATTAATACTGTGAAAGTATCAAGGCGCTCAGTCCACAGAGAAATGCACACAGCCTGTATTCAGAAACTGAGGCTTAAAACAAACAGTCGGGACTTTGGAAACTTTGTGATGTCACAACAAAGCAGTCAACACTCTCAGCCATGCCCCAAGCCCCGCCCACCTGGATCCATAATCTAACCTTGCAGGATTCAGTTTTTCTGAGTGTTTATTGCTATATTTATACAGTCTGCTGTATTTCTATTTGACCACTCAGAAGAGAGGCTCAGATCCTCTTCTCTTCTGATTGGCTTGCTGACCTGTTGTTGCTAGAGGAGAAGAGAGGAGATGTAAAACTACATTGAGATGGTTTTGTACTTAAAACCACAAATATATCTTCCTATGGATCAACACTTCAAATAAAACACAGGGAAAGTTGAAAATATGGGACCTTTAAATATCACTGTTATCCTCAAAACCAGTAATTCAGTATAAAGCTTGAGAGACAGTTAATTGAATATCAGCTCTTATTTGATAATTGATAGTTCGTTTGACCACCCCTGTCTATATATATATATATATATATATATATATATGAACCTCTTTTTATCCCCTCACATACTGACCTCCATAGAACTCATGCTTTATTTCCTCACTTTCTAACATGCTCTTTCTCTCCTCTCACACGTCTCCCTGCTCTGTTTTCTCTCACGGGGCTTTCTCTTCTCTCCACCAATTCCCTCTAGTTCCTCTTTTTCTTTTACTCCCTCCTTTGTCTCTTGTTTTCTCCCAGATCACACCATCTTCTTTTATCACTTCCCCCATATGTCCTTTTTCCTTTTTTTTTTTTTTTTCCTCCTCATGTGTGTCAGGATAAGGTATCTGTCATTCAGACAATCCCTGACACCCCCTCTTAAAATAAATGATTGTTGGTAGAAAAGGAAACAGCAGCACTGGCACCTTTTAAACTAAATCACAACACAGGGCCTGCATTGAACTCAGTTTCATAGATTGTTTTTAATGAAATAATCATCTGTCTTAATTGTAATCTTTCTGTCAATGTCGCAGTTTGCGAGACCAATTCACAATTTCCATTCAGTTATTTCTGTCTGCAGGGTTAAGGAAGATTCCAAGCCACTGCAACACATACACTCAAAGTCACTCATAAGGTAAAAAATATCTATGTATTTACATATTATAACCAAAAAGGTGAATGAGGAAAATAATATTAACCCCTTAGCATTCAGTTTTCACTCTTTTAATTCCCCTTAAGTTGTATTGAAGTTGTTAAAATCATCTTCTACACTGACAGTACACATATATTGCCTATCACCTTGTTTCAGCTCTTCATTTAAAGTAATAATATGTATTTCCACATTCAATTTTTCCAGTAATTTTCAAACCAGAGAAATCTGTGATTTTAATATGGTAACGCTTCTCATTTGGTCGTCTGTCAATGACGTCATATCCCCTATTTGCATGCGACAGCATTAACAGAAGCTCAAAATTGACTTGTTTTCCGGTTTTAAGTCACATTTTTAAGATACAATTTTTAAAATATGTAAAGGTCTTTAAAAATGTCAGTAGATTGTGAGAAAACAGAGAGCCTGTTTTGTCCAACCAACATCCGACAACTGAGGAATGACCAGACAAAGTTAAGAAAAGAGCAAAATGAAGTCCATGTGGTTATGACCAGATATTAAAGTCGAGTCTTCCCAAAAATCCAGCACAATGTCTAGCTAGGGAGCTGTCCTAATAGGATCACTGAATGGGCCCACTAGGTATGGGTAGTCAGGAAGCCCCCAAAACCAGAGCCTTTATAGGAAATTACTCTTTATAACATTTCTTAATACCATTAATACCAAGTATCTATTTTGTATATATACAGTATATATATATATATATATATATATATATATATATGTGTGCGTGTGTGTGTGTGTCACAGTGTCTGCTTGTGTGCCATAACAAAACTGTTGTATGTTACAGACTTTATGGACTGAACAGTCATACTATGTACGCTTAGCTGTATACACTAGCTGTATGCATGTATTGCTGGTGTTGCTTTAGACGACTACAGCGACATGATGGATGTGAAAATGCCTCAAGCTCACACTGACATTTTTGACTGACTGTCACGCTCTCGCCTCACCATGTGACATCAGAGCACTTTATATTCATTCGTCTCACTCCATTCCAGCCTGCCATATGTTGGAATTGTGTGTGCGTGTGTGTGTGTGTGCACAAGGTTTCATGTACAATTATTATTTCCTGTCTCGTACCTGCATGTGTGTGTGAGTGTATATGTGTATACGCGGGTATCATCACCGATGCTCAATGCAGCACCACTTGTCAGCCGTTTAACCCCGCAGCAAACGTGGAAGTCAAAGGGAGCATGTCAGTGTAAGACTGCTCACTCCTACCGCTGACTCTAATGTGCAGAGTTCACAGCACACTCTTCAACACTGCACCACCGCTGCGCTGCCAGAGAGTGATGCTTAAAATGTGACCGTGGGCTATTCAGCACTGTGAAAGGTACAGAATTGAAAGGTAGATCAGTATAGCTGAGAATGCTTAAGATATTACTATGGTTACAATTTTTTTTAGGTGCAGTCTAGCCACAGATGTTGCTCGCAGTCTTGCTGAAACTTTGGCGGTGATGTGCGATAAGTGAGTTGACCAGAGCAATTAACGCTTGACCCAGCACGCTGAAGCTAGCTTGGCAATCATACATTGTGATGTGAAATGAGCAGCATCCTACAGCCTAATTTCAAATTAAAAGAAGCTTTCTAAATAGACATTACTTTGCAATGATGTAATGTAATGTTTTTGGACAAACACATTAGTTTTATTTTCTCTTGCCAGTTTTGAAGAAAGCAAAAATGCCTGTTCCTCTGTTGGCATGACGACCGTTGCCCCTTTCCTGTCAACCTGTTTGATATGCCTCTGTTTCAGAGGGCTGTCCTGGTGGGTGGCAGCATCTCCACCAACTGGTGTCACCTGGGCCCACAGCTTTTAAAAGCTCTGGCTGCTGCCAGCAGTCAAAAATAGTGTGTCTCCTGCTTTTGTCATCTGAGATGGTTGTGACATTGGAGAAGGAAATCTCACAACGACCCTTAGAATAAATTACTGTAAAAGAATAAAATGGAGCTGCTGCAATACTGAGTTGGTTAATTGTAGATTCAAGTCTGTTTGATCTAATCAGTATCCTTCTTTTAACATGGAAATTGTCAGTGCAGCCCAAAATCACATTTGCCTCAGAGTGATTTACACTTGTGTATCCTCCTGTGGACGAGGTCATGGCTAAGAAGACGGATTCAAAACAGCTTATGCATTTTGCAGCTTGAGTTGGTGGTGAGTTGGAATTAAAGTTGTGGGGCTTGTTATTTGAACACAGGTGAAGGGGCGAGTGAAACCTGTGATCAATAGAAATGTCATTTTCATACATTCTCTGACCTTCCACAGCCATGAAGATGCAGCTCTACATCGATATTACTGGGCTCTTGTGCTTTAAAACGGAGGTCACTCTCAGTTGCTGGGTAGAAAAACATAATATGAAGTGATTGGTTCTTGGCTCACTCTCATTGGATATTGCGGGTTTGGTCTCGATATTACATCACTGTTTCTTTCATGCTACAGGATGTTTACGATTTGAAATTGGGGAGACACCCATCCAGCCTGCAACATTGAGATTATGTCTGTAAACCCAGAACACATCAGGATCCTTTGGTAGATAATGGCAGATAATCGGTTAACAGGAGCCTTGAGTTGGAAACACCCTTGGGTTAATCCTCAAAATGACCCAAAATCTGCCCAGTTATTCTCTAGTGTGGGGCCAGTGTAAAATGGCAACACAAGTCCACAGTGGAGCATAGCTGGTGTGTGTTCAAGTAAATGGTTAACAAATGGCCTGAGTGTTGAGCAGTGTTGCCAGATTTTACACTCAATCTGCCTTCTGTTTCATGAGGAAAACCAGGTTTCATCTTAATTCTAGTAAAATTAAATCAACAGATGAGGCTAATTTGAATTGGTTATCCGGTGTGACTACATGTTTAGCACTAGCCCTAAGCATGTTGCTATAATCACGGCGTTTTTTTCTGTTCTTCCCATTCTGCAGACATTGTGTGAATCATGCCAAACTTTTCGATGGTTAAAAGTCGCCCACATGCTACAAAAAGGAGCCAAAATGATCTCAATCCGCCCTGAACCATTCAAACCTGCCCAATCAAATAAAAAGTGACCCAGTTGGGCGGGAAACTGCTCAATCTGGCAACACTGCTACTGAGAATAAACTACAACCACAGCCACAGGTTGGCTAGTTAACAAGCAGCCCGCGCACCAACAAGGTGACTCATTTGAATGGTTGATGCTATAAAGCTTGTTTCTCAATGAGACGGATATAAACTTATGAGAGAGACAGAACCGTAGAGTGGATTAAAGAAACAAAAAATTGACGAGGGGAAGACAAACAACAAATGACCATCACAATGCTGCATAAAGCTTCAGGGGGCACGCTGTCCTATACGCTGTATTTATGCTTTCCCATACTTCCATCTATCATTGCCCTCTCCCCTTCCCCTCCTTCTGTCTCTCCCTGGCTACTGAATAGCAATGCAACACATTAAACAGTCTCGAGAGGGGATACAGCTAACAAGACTCAGCAGTCACTGGCTGCCTACCAATAGAGGCTTATAGCACAGAACTGGCTCGAAAGAGAAAGAGAGAGATTAAAGTGGTATTCAGCGAACCCTCTCTGGCCCGCTGTTGATTTAAATGGAGGGAGAGAGAGAGAGAAAGAGAGAGGGAGGTAAGAGAATTGCACACAGAATGAGATATAATGAGAGGGGGGGAAATGGGAAATAAATATATAATCAGCACAGCGAGAGGAGAAGGGTAGGGATGGAGGATGTAGGCACTGTGTGCACTGCAGAGGTCCCATGTTTTATTATGTGGTTGCCTCAGGCCTGCTTAACCCAAGAAAAAGTTGTGTGAAAAGTTAAGATTTTTGTTCCCCTTTGTTATATCTAAGAAATCAGAATCTGACACAGCAGTACAAGAACAGGAAAGTCATCTCCTACAATTATAAATCCCCAACCTTAAGAGTGATGTTACATCAGATCTGTTGAAATTCATTCGGAAGTCCATAAACCATGTCTTCAGCTGTCAGCAGTCCAATTACAAACTTGATTTTACACATCGTTTGTCCTGGGGAGTAGCCTACTGCTGCTTACTTTAGGCAAAGCTAAAAACCAGAGGTGATAGAGCCTTTACAGTCAGAGCCCCAACACTCTGGAACGAGCTGCCTGAGGAAATCAGGTTATCAGAGTCAGTGGCCTCTTTTAGATCTCTTCTTAAAACATACTTTTATCATACAGCTTTTTCTGATTTTATTTGATTTTACTGACTACTTTTACTTTTATTGACCTGTACTGGAACTGTATTGACTATACACCCGCGCGCACACACACACACACACACACACACACACACACACACACACACACACACACACACACACACGTGTATACGTACATTATAGATTTTACTGATTGATTTTGCTGGTGACACTTGCTTGTTTAAATTATGACCTGCGAGTTTTACTTTTTGGCCTTGTGTAAAGCACTTTGTAATATGGCTCAAAAGAGAGCTGCAGTCTTATGGATTGCCTTATATGATGTCACTTGAGTCAACATTGGTTGGGCATGAAGACTACAAGCTTGTAAATGAAAAGAATCGGGGGATGTGGAGTTAGAAACAAGTGAGCTTACCCAACCTCTGTGGCTTCTTCCTTAGACACGTAACGCATCGAAATCGTTGACCGAACTGTCTGCCGTCCAATTGCATGCAGGGTAATATAAATGTTGGTCAGTACACTCACATGAGGTACACATGAGGATATGTTCAGTGGCGTAATGGCGTAAGTGGCGATTGACCGATAACGCGCCTACACTTCCTCCGTCTCTGTTTTCACAAGTTTGAAAAGACGTTGCTGGCCCCACCCTCTTCCACTACTTAGCCAAGATGGCAACCGTTGAAGTTGAGAAGTGTACATCGTTTTGAGTGTAGCATCTGGGTACTGCAGGTAGTGCACTGCGTGTTGCCATAGTTGTCAATGTGAAAAGTCTAGAAGGTATTAAAATAAAAAAACACAAGATTTAGTAGATTTATTCTTCCAACCGCCAAAGCGGTCATATAGACCTAAAGAGACAGTACTGCAGGTGATCCAAACCATGTTCCTTTAAAATCAAACCTGAGGATTTTGATCAATCAGGCTCTGGCTCATGGCTGTCGGCATAACAAGTTTGTTTGGGAAGAACAATTTCTTTCATTTTTTTTTACCACTTTCTTAGTCAAATTCTATCAATATAAAGTTAAGTTAGGTGTAGCGTGTAGGTGTGTGTAGCTGCTGTACACACCTACACACAGTCAGACTCTCTCCTCACCTGCAGTGTTTTCACATCCCTGTTGCCTTTTAATTTATGACTTTCAGCAGCCTGCAAAAGGTCAAAGTCAATATGTCAAACATTCATTCTGTCCATTCATCAAATCAAATCTCGAACACAAACACGTGGAGCTTCAGCTTCATGTCCTGTGCAGATTTTTCTTTTTGGTAAATTTGCAACAATTTCAAAAATTCTCTTTTGACTTTGTCATTATGGATTATTCAGTGTAGATTGATGAGAGAAAAGATGGATTTCAATGATTTTAATATGAGGCTGCAACATAACAAAATGTGAGCAGGGGGTGAAGGGGTCTGAAGACTTTCTGAGTGCACTTCTGCAGCATTCACACATAACAACCCAGAATTAAAAATAGAAAACAGTAAAAGAAAAAAAAAGAAAAGTAAACTGTCTTACAGTACTAAATGTAAAAATAAAATATAAATGTATGTATTTTTTATAACCAAGATATATCATTAGCAGCTGAGATATTGGACTTTAAAAAACAGTTGAACATATGATGAAAGACAGCCTGTTCACATACCTTTCATTTGTTATTTTTCAGAAACTTGGAGAACATTACACCTGAAGGGAAAAACAGCACAGTGTCAGTCCAATCAGTTGGTTTCTTCCTGCAACGGTGCCTGGTGTGCAACTGAGCACAGAGGACGGCCACAGTCATCTGGACATCTTCAAGTTGTTATTTTCAGAGGAAACTGTGGAAACCCCCGAAGCAGCCAGAGGTGTAAAGTACAGATGGATGGATGTGGGAGGTGCTGGATTTTACAGATACATTAGTCTGATGTTCTGCACGGCCATGATTAAGCTACATAATGTGACTGATTAGTCCCATCACAGGTGATGCCAAGGGGCGGATACTTTACCATATCCCAGAATGTACACGTGAGTAAAATCAAGACAGCTGATCCAGTATTACACAACACAGCACAAAACATGGTGTGAGGCTAAATCCGCACTTATACATTTTTGTTTTATTATACATCACTTTTGCTTTGTTTATGCCTGGCGTCCACACTACTCCAGAGTTTTCTAGTCCCTAAAGTGGAGACTTTTGAAAATGCTGCTGGCCCCATTTTGGTTTGAAATCGCCAGGCTTGCATCTTGTCTGGACGGACAGAAGAATCTTTTGAAAACGATGACAGACTCCCACTCCCCCCCCCCCCCCCCCCCCCCCCCCCCCCATTGAGTCTTATCAGTCACGACCTGTCCTCTCCTGATTCTCCTGCCATTCAACCCTTTTCCAGGTGAAAACTACAATTACAGCCTGTACAGGTTGTCTGCCTTCACCACTCAGATTAGTTTTAGATTACATCCCTGTTTCTCCACAATCATATACAATATTAACCATTTGTGTGATATGTTGTCATAATTGCTGAAGTCTTGAGTCTTTTCTGATGTTACCATGACTTTGACCTTTGACCACCAAAGTGTAATCAGTCTAATCTGTGGAAAATTTTGAGGTGATTCCCTTTGAGGAGTTCTCGAGACATTGCGCTCACAAGGCCAAAAACCTGTTATGTGAGGTCATCGTGACCTTTGACCACCAAAATCTAATCAGTTCATCCGAGTCCAAGTCAACATTTGCACCAAATTTGAAGAAGTTCCGTTAAGGCGTTACTGAGATATCGTGTCCACTACAATGGGACAGACAGACGTGTACAGTATATACAGACAGACAAACAACATACCTCCGGTTCTGGCTGTCGCCGGCGCAGACGCACAACAACAGTTCCCCAATCTATGTTTCCCACTGCCATGACCTCACAGTTCCACCTTTTCGTCAGGGCAAGCAAAGACATCTCTGGTCTTTCTTTTCGCCATTGCTATTTCTCGTCTGTAGCTTTTTCTGCAACTAAGCAACCATCTGCAGAGTATAGACAGTGTACTTCCCGTTTACACCATGAATGGTCATGTGATATGTGTTGTCAGGCGTGTTAGTGAAAACGCAGATTATTTCTGAAAAAGCTCATCTGAACGGAGACCACTACCAGTCAATCCACATGACACTTCTTCATGATATAATCACCAATGTATAGCCAACACCTACTGTAGGTTCACACGGTTCACAGCTCAGAAGTCTTGGCCATGAATGTTGACATGAATTTGGCTGAGGATCCCACACTATTATTGTTATTATCAGACATCCAATCATCATCAACTCATTGTTTAGTATGTTTGATTTATTGAGGCTTCTGAATTATTTTGTGGATTTGTGGATTTCTATACAGGGCCATGACGTGCTCCAGTCAATACTGTGCATCTGTTAGCAATCATGCCCCCTTAAATGTTAGTCAACTGCTGCCGTAGGAAACGTTCACACAGAAGCTCGGATGCTTTATGGCCTAAAGCTACTGTGGCCCTGAAGGGCAAACGACACCAACAAAAAGGAAAACACAATGACATTAACAAAAACACAACAACAAAAAGGAAAACACAACAACAAAAAGGAAAACACAATGACATTAACAAAAACACAACAACAAATAGGAAAACACAACAACAAAAAGGAAAACACAACAACAAAAAGGAAAACACAACGACATTAACCAAAACACAACGACAAAAAGGAAAACACAACGACATTAACCAAAACACAACAACAAAAAGGAAAACACAACCACATTAACTACTAACAGCAAGGGTAGGTACCTGCCATGACAATGATCATTGGTGATTGGACGAAAGCACATCCGTCTGTTTAAAAGGTGGGGAAGGCTGCTTTACGCCATACCAGGTAGTTCACGGCACGGATGCAAACATGGCTACTACAGAAGAAGAAGTTATCAGGCCTTATTTTGATGCGGGGCATACATATGAGTTGATACTTGACATGCTGTCCACCTTTCACAACATCACAATGAGTGTTTGCACTCTTAAGACACGGTTAAGAGAAGCAGGGTTGTTTAGAAAGAATTTATTGCGGCTTTCTAGTACCTTAAAAAGTCGCTTGTCAGGCAGAATAGGTCCTGTATATTTGTGTGACACGCTGCTGCTGTTCCAGAGAAGCACACTGAGTCCAGAGAAGTTTCTGAGGTTTTAATGACACAATCGGATACTACAGCAGCAATACACGCGCCCATATGATGTTAAATGTGTACACTTGGTGAACGTGTATCAAAGCAAACAAAAGAACAAAAGCGATAGTGAAAAGCGGTCAACAAAAATTACGGCCAACTAGACTCGCCTCTCTCCCCCAGTGCAGGTGAAGCAGGTTCTGATATAACCTACCGGCTGTCAACGACGGTGCTCATGTGACCCCAAACACTGCATATCCCCATGGCAACAAGACAAAACTAATCAAACACAGAATAACCGATCAGAAGCAATATATGGCTCCTACAGAATTATTCCCCACTCGCTCAGGTGAGACGAGCCATACTGTCGGAGCTACGTGGACCCGGGCAACTGTTCGGCTATCGGACTATGTGGCAAGTACTCAAGCAAAAACACAAGCTACGTGTTAAACGTGCTGTAGTAATGAGATTGTTCAAACAACTCAATCCACAAGGGACGGATTTGAGAACACGCCGGAGGTTTATGAGACGGACATATCACTCCATGGGACCAAACTACATATGGCATGTAAACGGCTACGACAAGCTGAAACCATTTGGCCTGGCCCTCTCAGGATGTATTGATGGCTTCTCAAGACGAATCATGTGGCTTGTTTGTGGGGCTACCAACAACAACCCCTCTGTCATCGCGTACAATTGTATTACTTGTGCCAAGAATGTGGGTGTGATCCCAATGAGACTCAGAACTGATTTCGGAACAGAAAATGGGACAATGGCAGCAATACAATGTACCCTCCGCCATGAGCATACCGACTACTATGCAGGCTCGTCAAGCCACAGTTATGGCTCATCAACAGGGAATCAGCGTATCGAGTCGTGGTGATCCTTTTTCAGGAAAGGAAGGTTGGTATATTTCTTTTTGATGGATTAAAAATACTGTTTTGTAACTTGGGAGCCTACAGGCCTTACCTCAGGCCTTATAGTTGGCTATACATTGATGAGTAATACATGTCTACTGTCTACTGATGTGTAATGTGGTCTACTTCATAGGACTACAATCTACTTACATAGACTATTGCACAATGCTATTGTGGCATATAGGATATTGTTTGCCCACTGACTTGTCGCTGTGTGTTATCTTATAGGATATGCACTTTATTTTATATCTTTGCAAATAACCCCCATTTAATTTAATACATTTTTGATTCAAGTACAAGGCACTAGAGCAACTGTGGGTAGGAACAGGCAGGTGTTGTAGTCAGGATTTATTACAAGAAAGTATGAAACTGAAATGGACATAAAACAATACAGAAAGACATTCTTCAATAAACAATATAGAATAGCTTGTCATATATACAGGTTAACCATGGATGTATTACAGAGCTCTATAATACATCCATGAGGTTAACGCACAGGTAAACAAAGCAACTTCCTGGTACATCCCTTCCTGTTGCTTGCTATTGGCTGAGGCTGCAATACCGACGATAAATGGCCTGGAATTTCTAGCAGTAAATAAACAGTTCCAGTACAGGTTGTTTATCAAATGTTGGCAATCTAACATGTGACAACACATCAATACGGGCTGTGGCTGTTGGGTGTTGCTGTTGATTTTGTTTAAATATGCCGATTTGTAATGTTATGGGTTATTGTTGTCCAGACGATTGAGCTAAGCTAGCTAACTTATGCTAAAGCTAGCTATAGCAACAGCAAACATTCACATAAGGGCTAATGGGATGTAAATAGAGGACTGTTGTAAATACAGATTAGATACGTTGTAATTTAGCACCTTTAGAATGTAATTAGTTTAATTTATAATACTTACCATTGAATTGATTGTAATGTTTGGCTTAATTTATTATTTATTTGGAATTCCCCATTCCCCATTTCTGTAAAATCTGTTCATCCTGAGTCCGGTTGGATTCGTTGGTGTAACATTATCAATATAAAGTCATATGCACTTGTACATTAATTAAGTCCATTGCCCTTCCATGTAGGCCTAAGCATTCACACAATCACATTTATTTTACATATGATGGTAGTTAAATGATAGTTTTAAGTTATTCAATCATGATGTTCTGAACTTTTATAATAAGCAACCTTGTATTTAATGTATTCCAGAGCTCAATTTTGGATGGACCTATTTGGAGACCTTAGAGATTCTGGACAGTTTAATGGAAGCCATGAACACCAGGACTTAGTGAGATTCTGCTTCAGTGATGTTCTGCAGAAAGACCTGGATGAATGTACCGACCTCTGGAACAAGCACAGGATTCGACGCTCCAGACTTGCATCATGTCCTGGGGGGATTCCAAATGAGCTGTATCTCTTGCCTCACGGGTAATCCATCTCAACTCAGAATAAATTGAACATATACATTCTTATAAAAATGCAAAGTGTTGTATTATAGCACAATAGACATGGGAAATACATTTGGATCATTACAGGTATAGGCAAATTATAACCTTTAATTTATAGGCTAGTTGTGCCTGCCTTTGTTTACCTTCACATTTTTGTCTATGAAGTAGCAAAATCAAATAAGAATAATAATTTGAAACTGCATTTTCCAAATCCTAGGGACATGTTTTCCTTTCATTTTGAATTATATAGTTCATTCACTCTGCAGGTTTGGTTCAAGGGACTGTGGATTTGCTGTTGAAGACGGGGAACTACAGGTTTCCTGAGTCGAGACAAACTATTCATCTATGCAGTGATCCTGACATTCAGGATTATTTACAACAGGCAGTGGAACAACATGGATTACAGCAGCCACATGATTGGGAGTCAGCCTCAGAACTATACATTACTCTGAAGGAAATAGCTGGGCTATAAGTACGGACCAATATACAAAAATGGACTCAATTCACCACAACCCAGAACACGATCTGTTGTTGACCAACTTGTTTGTTGCAACTGTTAAGTACAATAAAGAACATATGAAACAGCATGATCAATGCAAACCTTGCCTTTTTCCCCACTCACTTGAAACAGTGGAGTGTTGACTAGAAAATGAAGTAAACTGACTTTACTCCTTCTCAAAGTTCTCAAAACTTTAGTTTGACACAAAAGACCTAGCCAGGCTGAACTTAGAACTTTCTTGTCCCTATAACTTATTTTGTCTTCCACACTTTTCAGAGACTTCCAAAACCTGGTGAGTTTAGAATACCGAAGTCCATATTTGCTTTGAAAAGACTGTATGTTTGCAAGAGTGGAAGTGTGATTGTGTTGGCACATGTATTCGCTAAGTGATACATGGACTCCTGTGTAAATGTGATGCATGGATGGGGTGTCATTCCTGCAGGTGGGATTGACTTCAGGCCTGTGGAAAACATGAACACCTCCTCCAGTGACACAGGTCCTTGTTCTGTAAAAAGAGCAGTCATTACATACATTTCCATTCATGTAAAATCAGATTTTATTATCTTATCAGAACAGTATTTTACTCACAAACCTTGGCCATATAATTGCTTCTAAAAATAATTTTCTCTTCCACATGATCAGAAATCAGTTGAAAAAAAAGGTAAAACAAGAAATTCAATGCTGTTTTGAGAGTTAATAGACTACAACACAAAAGCCTATTAGTGTATATATTATATATATGTATATATTTTAAACAATTATATATTACATATACAAATATATCAGTTGTCATTAAACTGGCCCTATGAGGCTCATGTTTAGAGGGTTACCTGTTGTCACCTTACTCTTACCTGAACATTCCTCTTTTCCTTTTTCTTTGTCCCCATTTTACCAAAGCAAAATTTTTGCCTTTCCTCTGCCTTTTTCTTCCTGTATTCCTGGAAGGTTTGTATCAATGGGGTTGGATTCGATGGAGGATTCTGTGATACTACAGGGAAGCAAACGAAAAATGCGTTCTTATTATAAATACAACAATAGTGGTATAAACAAAATGCATGGCTAGACTACACAGGGTTTTCCCCTATAATTGTTTTCAGGACTGGTGGGAGACATAGGCTGTTTTCAAACACAAACTCCTGGCTTGTGTTTACCTGGTTACAAAACAAAGGACATCCAGGCTTACTTACTAACGTTAGCTGGCAGAGTAAGGACCGAGTAGACATAACGTTACTTGAAATTCCCAAACTCACAGTACAACTGGAGCGCAGCATGGCGCATTTGGCTGCCAGCGTAGCAGTACAGTACATTGTCAGTACAAATGTAATGACATTATACCATTTTAACACATCTAAAAAGAACATGTAATGCCATTCCCACTACCTTCGCTCCAAGCTCCCTGTTGCTCGGCTCTCTTTTGTCTCGTTTTTTTTGTTTTTTTTTTAAATAGCAAGCCTAACCTTACTTTACTACTTCTACAGTTATCAAACGGAGAGAAATGTCCTACCTTCCCCTTAGAAACGTCGTTGTACTGTACAATACTCTATATTGCCGGCTATACACCAATAAAGGGCCAGAGTCTATCGTTTTCAACATTTTTCTTCATTTTTTCGGAACCATGTAGCCTGCGGACTAGCAGGTCTGAGAAACCCATTCACTACTCAATTAGCAACAATTAACATTACATTTGTTAACTTACCTGAAGGCGGTGCGTTGGTGGGTTCAACGACAAGCACCTCATGAAGCCCCTTGCCACAACCACAGCAAAAGTTAGGTCGTTCGAAGTCTTCAGGGACTTTTTTGCCATAATAAGGGCAATACATCTTTGTCACTCTTCTAAATGAAGTCCGCCCAAGCCGTAAACTACCTGGTATGGCGTAAAGCAGCCTTAAAAATACCTGTTAAACAGTAGGACGTGCTTTTGTCCAATCACCAATGATCCTTGTCATAGCAGGTACCTACCCTTTCTTTTAGTAGTTAATGTTGTTGTGTTTTCCTTTTTGTTGTTGTGTTTTTGTTAATGTCGTTGTGTTTTCCTTTTTGTTGGTGTCGTTTGTCCTTCAGGGCCACCGTATAAAGCAGCTTCATCTTATTTCGAAAAAAACTGAGTAATGGGCACAAGAGATAAGGTATATCAATTCAAATAGTTTGTTTAAATAACCCAACAGAACATAACCCCACTGTCAGCCACTGTCTCTTCAGTTAAGTCTCTTTAAATTACTATTTATATTTTCTATGTAGACTTTAAGAAGCTGAATTCAAACAATGCAAGTGAACTGGGCAGTGTGTGACTGGCTTGGTGACACTGAAGGTGCAGGTTATGGAAATATGACTCAAGAAAGCAGGTTTGATGAAACGCAACACCTACACTGATGATGCAGTACAGTTTGCATTAAGGAATGCAGAAATGAAGTGAATATGTGCACCCTGCGAAAACACACCACAGATGCTCACCATAACTAACTGAAGCTAATTCCAGTCTGTGCATTTGATCGTCTGTGCTGCCAATACTACATATTTAACACCTTACATAATTCCATATAAGCTTTAAAGCAATAGTGTTTGAAAGCGTAAAGATTTGTGATGAATTGGAAGCCTCCAGGGGCCATTTTGCAGTAACACTTGGCAGCCTCTAATTAGCGTGTGGCTCCATCTATGTCGGTGTAGACAACACAATCATTGCAAGTGTTCTACGGTATCCCAGCACTGCTGGAGATTCTTCCAGTGGGACTGAAATGGGGGCAACAGTAGCCTGAGGGTCATAGCAGCAGCATTATGACCCAAGCACCACCACCAGTTTAAATGATTAGAAGCTGCAGCTGGAAAAATACTATCAAACTGCCCTTGAGCAAGGCACTTAGCTCCAAAGTACCACACAGCTCACCAGCAGGTTCACTGAAGTGGAAGTGAATCAAGGAGCATCGCAAAAGCTCCGGCTTGTTGAAATATAATCAAAATACATGCATATGTAAATGCAGTAATATACTCAAAGCACACAGCAACAAGGCAAGTGTGTACGATTAATGTTTTAACCATAAATTAGCAGTGCAAACATCACAACAACTAAAAAAAAAAAAACCATGGGTGGATGTGGAACCGGAATGGAAATTACTCCCACCCACAACATTTCAGGGAAAAAAAAAAAAACATAAATAGAGGGGGGAATCTTTCAGAGAGCTCTGCTGGTGCCATCCTACTTGTTTCTGCCTGAAGGGATTTAATGCTTCACTTTTCACAGAGTACATAAGATGTGGGGAAGAACAAGAATGTGGGTCTTTAAACTAAAAGGCTGCAGTGGAGAACAGGTACATAAAAAGTTCATGGCCGGAGTTTAAACTATACTTTGAGTTAAAATGGAGAGTTACTTCCTGCCGTTGCTGCTGCTTCACCTGCAACCACAGGGGATTTGGGAGTCCCTGTGCTTCCTAGCAATTTAGTGTCATATGATTGCTTTGGGTCACACATGGAAGTTGTCTCCTGCATTGTTGAGGCAGTGTCAGTATCTTTACAACCAGCAGACCATTAAAACGTTTTGATATTAAGGCTGTTGCAATTTTTCTTTTACTGGAATTAACTGGAATTATCTCACTTCAGGCGCAGATGAGATTTACCCACATTTTCCTGCTAATATTAATGGAAAGGTTTATCATTATTGGAAATAGACTTATTTGCTTACTTGACAAGAGTTAGGTGAGACGTTTCATAGCACTCTCATTTCCATCTGTTCATTATTTACCTGGAGCCAGCAGCTTGTTAGCTTACCTTAGCGTAAAGATGGGAAACAAGGGAAACAGCTTGGTGGCCCAATACTTTTTTTTTTATTAAGCTAATGAGATAAAATGTTTTATTTAGTGAGCTTTAGAGCTGCTGCTGAGAAATCGCTTTGTGTCCACACGACTGTTTCCTGGTCGTTTAAAGCAGTGGTTCTCAAAGTGAGGTCCGGGGACCCCCAGGGGTCCTTGAGGGGTTTGCCAGCAAAAAGATTAATCATTTATTTTCACCATCAAAATCCAAACTAACTGCATCATCCCTGCTGTGTATTGGGCATATTCACTTTTAGAATGAATGATCAAAGTTTGAGGTGACCAAGAGTTCAGCGTACCTGACCCTCACTGGGCTTTTCTCACATCATGGTTTTGGAAAAGCACCAAGCCAGAAAGATTTATAAACTGTAAAACATCATCTAGGAATTTAGTGGATTTAGTTTTATTAACAGCTTATGCAGTACATGCTAAGCTAAACTGACCAGCTGCCGGCTCCAGCTACATATTGAATGGTTAAACACCTCACAGTGAGAAAATTTGATATTGGCAAGTATCCCTTTTTATAAATAACATTCTCCTATGAATGCTACTGGTTTTAAAATGAGTAGCGGTGCAGAGTAATTTTTTTTTTTTTAATGGGCTTCTGATCCACATCCCTACCCCGGACAACATTTTCAGACTTCAAGAACATCAGCTGGTTTACTGCAGGACTGACGTTTCTTTGATTTTGACTTGTTTTGCACATAGTCCGCGTCCATCGCTTGAAGCAGAAATATGAACATTAACATTCTCACTCTGTCAGGGTCTTTCTCTAATGGACCTGAATAATATCTCCCTTTTCAATTCTATATATCCATATACACCCATATATATATATTCTTTACACTTCTTTAGATCCATAAATAACGGCCTCCCTCTTTGCCCACACAGGCTGTATCTCTCTTGCCTTTCTAGTTTTTATCTGTTACTTCTTTATACTTTCCTGTCACTTTCCCTTTGTTTCTGTCTCTGTTTTTTTTTTTGTCTCTTCTTTTTTCATACTTCCATTTTTCACTGTGCCTCTTGATTCAAGCAGTGAAGCCACAGTCTTGTTTTTTCCTTATTTTGTTTTCTTTTTTAATTCTGTGCATGGCTACCTGTGTTAGCCTGAGAAACAACCTGTGTGTATTTGTGTGTGAATAATCTGTGTGTACAAGCTTTGAGGAGAGTTTTTTTTTTTTTTTTTTACAAAAAACTGTCAAAAAATGTGCACAAAACACGTGCTTAACAAATCTAATTTCTCTACAAAAAAGGCCAAACAAAACCCTGCATTAAAAGATAAAGCAGCATCTTAGCAAATTAGCAGCCACCGACTGTTCACTCGCCCTGCAACCTTGTAGAAACTATGGAAACGGATGCTTCACTCACTGCCCTAACAGATGAAAGCACGCTGCATATCCTTCAGTCATGATTGCTTTATGTATAACCCTGTACTATACATCAGCATTACACCTCTACTGGAATCATACACGGTGAGCATCCTGAGACATCCCCGGTCCCCCCCGGCAGCTACCTTGGTGATGTGACTCCCCTCAGCACAACCTGATACCAGACCTCAACGGTCATGTACAGAGTTTTCTGCTTTCTGCTGTTTCCCAGCTGCAGTGTAGAGCTGCTCAAGGTCCAGACTGAGCAGCCGTCTCTGAACTGCTTGTAGGCACAACAGGGTGACTCAGGACTGAAGCCCTGGTCCAGTGCTAGACTGAACAACAAACTTCCACCAGTCATCTATCACACATACTGTTTCTCCTCTGTATTCATCCATTTTTTTTTGCATTAGAATATGAGGTGAAATCCAAAGCCTTACATCTTTGTTAGACAGAGAGAAGGGAGGGAGATGGAGAATGGAACAAATGTTGGATGCAGATCACGGATGGTGCGGTTCATGGTCGGCACCTCAACATCTAGACCATCAAGGGCTGTCCTGAGTTTATGACCCAAGCCAACTGAACCTGACTAGTCCTGGGATCTGAACCTGACCCAACACCCAAAACTATTTTTTCGCTTTACTTAAAGGAGCTATTTGCTACTGCTACATAGCCAATGTTAGCATTAGCAGCTGTTAATTACCAGTCTAGAAGAAATGTTGTGAGTTCAGCATCAATCTTCATTCCTTTACTCACCTACAGCTGTCTCCAGAGGTGGAAAGCCATGCCAATTTTGGCTCTTGTCTCTATTAAGTCTTTTCTTCTCCTGAAGTTAGCATGCTAACCGGTGACTCACAGCAGCCTCTAATCTGCCCTGAAGACATAGCGTTGCCCAGAGGGCGTATTATAAACTCTTGCATTATAAAGACAATCACTACCACCTGCTCATGGCAAGAAACAATGTTTGGCAGCAGAGAAAACTTACATATAGCCCCTTTAATTAATTCATTACTCACCACTGGCCCACACTCTTTCTTGGCCCTAGTGATGCGGAGTAGGGCAATTACCATGACAAAGTTATAGGTCTTGGGCCCACAAACTATGTGCTCATCTTCCAAATGAACCTGCTATTTTGGTTTAGGTGCAGCAGTGGAAAGGTGCCAAAGGGCTGAGTAAGGTGAAACATCCACTTTTCACTTGAGCTGCCTCATTTAAATGAAACCTGGTTCCTAATAGTGCTTCTCTTCCCACCTTGTGCACTGGATAAGACAATACAAAGAGACTTTCAAGGCCAGTAAGATATTGAAGCTGCTGCGGATTTGATGACTTGTTTTTTTTATTCAATTTTTAATCTTTTTTAATTAATGTTAAGATACACCACAGCATATGATTTTCCAATTGTAAGCAAATAAAGAAGGTACTCTGTACGCTTAGAGTAATTAAATTTGCTCTTGATTTAATGGTAAAGGAATGAATCCCTCGGTGATTTAAGTGTGTAGTTTTCTACTATAATCTGACTGAAAAGAGATGTAATTAACAGTCTCGTTTGAAGGTTTGCACAACAGTCTTGGTGCTGTTTTCAGAAGCCTTTACACTCGCAGAAGCATAACAAAGCATATATCTAAAAGAAGGGCTAGTGTTCACAGAAATGCTACAGAAAATCATCCTTACTCCAAAGTAAAGCATGAACACATAAAGGGTATTGAGGAACATAACTCTTGGTTTTTGTTTGTAATTAAACAGAAACTGTATGAATATGGAGAAATATGTGAGACAAACATTCTCAGTGTGATCACGTATAAATGGCAGCTACAGATTCCCCACTGTTCCAGTTTTAATGTGTGAATGCATTAAATGAGGAAAAGACTCCAGCCGTGTTTGGAAAGTATATTGTAGTACTTCATAGTTTATTTAAGTTCTTGTTCTGGCTTTTTACCCAAGCACTGAGGGGTACTATTCATGCACTGGATTCAAGCATGTTGCAGAATATGTCCTCTCCACTGCAAAATGTATGTGTTGCCTTTTATGGGTGATTTCATCCCACGCCTGCAATTCCTATTAACTGAGGAAAACAACATCAAGCAAGCAAGTGTGAACATACAGCAGCAGTCGTCTGTTATTCTACATTTCTATTTAAATAAAAACTCTCTGTGTGCAAGTGAATTATTTCTGCATAAATGACCAAATGTTCAGAGAAACTTTTCAAAAAGTTTTTCTTAGACTTTAGGTTATCTCTAGATTTCTTATAACTACAAAGTCACTCACAAACACGAGTCAAGCTTCGATCCAAATGTCTGCTTCCACGTGTGCTTCCCAGCCGGAGGCATATTGTTTACACATTGTCTGTCTTTCCGTCTGTCCGTCTGTCCTATTCTCATAGATACGATATCTCAGTAACGCCTTGATGGTACTTCTACAAATTTGGCACAAACATTTACTATGACTTAAGGATGAACTGATTAGATTCTGGGGGTCAAAGGTCAAGGGGATGGTGACCTCACAAAACATAGTTTTGGCCTTGTGAATGTGATATCTCAGTAACACCTTGAAGGAACTTCTTCAAATTTGGCACAAACATTCACTTGGACTCAAGGATGAACTGATTATATTTTGGTCAAGGTCATAGTGACCTCAGAAAACACTTTTTAACAATTACTCAAGACCTGACACGGCAAAATAATAAAAACAAAATTTCACTCAAATGGTTAATATTTTATACGATTGTGGATAAACAGGGATGTAACCTGAATAGTCTGAGTGCTGGAGGAATATAACCGCAGGGCAGTAATTCTAGTTTTGTTTTTATTATCTAGCATTTCGACCATGGTGCTTGAAAACAGGTGGATGGAAACGTACTTGCAGTCTGGATCATTCTGCCATGTGTAGAGTTTAAGTTGTGTAGCCTCTGTCAGGTTGGATTTAGTATCATGATTCATCACTGATATGTACGGATCAGGTAGCGGGTTCAAGTCAAGACAGTTGAGGTGAAATGTGAAGACTTGGTTGGGTTCTACTAAAACCTCTGGACCAGCTTCTGCTCGGTCTGGGAGGAAGAGTCTTGGGACAACTCTCTGGGCCAGTGTCCACTGATAATATCAATTCTCATAGGTCAACCCCCCATTATTCAGACTGACTACCTGGGGATTTGATGCTGTGATGTTTTTGAACTGTGGTCACACTTAAAACATTCCTACATCTGATCTTAGAATCTACTTCATCTCTGGAACCCAATGGAAATCAAAATGACAATCAGTGTGTTAATCAAACTTGCATATGTGATGAATGTTATTGTGTTTCCCTTCACATTTGCTTTTGTATTTTGTTTGTTGGTAATGTACTACAGTTAGGTAGTACGGTTGATGAACACCAAAACAGCACCTGACCTTTAGTGAATGAAAGACAAATTCTGTTGCATTGCCAAAGAGCAGCAAAAGAAACTGAGACCCAGTACAGGTTTCTTCTCTATAATCCAGTAGCACTGATGTACATACACCTTCAAGACAGCTTAGCACAAAGTAAAACTGTGTCATCCAATAAAATACATATACAAATTTGTCCTACTCCTCCATATTATTTTTTCTGCCCCTTCCTTTTCATTTTTCACAGAATGAATAGAAGTTGAATGTTTTGCTTGTTAGACAATGTTGTAAATTAAAGATATCTAACACTGAAAACACCAGCTCAAGGCTCTCTCACAACCATCTTTAAGCTCTTCTTCCTATTATGCAGTAAACCAATAACAAGACTGCTGATGTAAAAAAAAACCTCCTCATGCTGTCCTTGCCTCTGGCAATATGCAAACTCATTCAAACTACCCTAATCATTAATTTCTCCATTCTTGTTGCCCAAGGTCATCATCTGATCATGTGTGCTCACACAACATTACACAGTATTAAAACTTATTCAAAATAATTCTCCAAGATATATCCAAGATATGCTGCTGACAGAAATTCAAACAGAAAATCCAAGGTCTGTGATGGTACAGGAGATAATAATCCAAACAATAAGCGATCTGCACCAAAGATGGAGATAACATGGGTAAAGAAACAACATAGCAGGAATTCATAAAGGCATTTACACCTTCAATTGTTGACTATGGAGAACTCTGAGAGTGCTCTCTCTCTCTGGGCAATATGATGATACACACTGAGAGCTGAAATATGTTTTTCTACTATAAGAAATGTGCCGTTACAGTTAATACTGTTTACCTTATATTTACATTTATATTTTATTAGGTATATATAGATTTTTATGAATAAATAAATAAATTACCACGATTTATCTTCTAAACACACCATTTGCTATGAACACTTTTTCATTTGATTTTCCGGAATATGTACTGTACTGCGACAAAATAACATAAAATTACAGTGTGACCAGATGTCCTGGTTTGTCTACAATTGTCCTGGAAACCTGTACTGGGTATCAGTTTCTTCAAGGTTGGTGTCCCGACTACTGACAAATAAGTGGAAAACATTGAAAATCTACAGAGTAAATGCAAGGTGTAATAATCATAGAGATGAAAATAATAATGAAATGAGCAGTGTGATGAGTTGGCAATGGTGGGAGAGAATATGTTATGGCTATACACTATGGCTATACAGCTAATGATACTACATCTACGAATTAGGTTTGATGATTAAATATTGCTATATTTCGACATCAACCCAGTCATGAGCAGAGTGTTAAGACCGGCCTACTGTGAGTTGCGCTGTAGCTGAAGACCCTCGGCTAGAACCCAGGTGGCTGTGGTTGCCGTGGTAACCTCCGAGACGCGGGATCTAGGTGGATTCTCCTGGAGGCCGTGTCCCATTATCACGATGACAGATTCTGCCGGTGTCTCAGCGGTTCAGCTTTGGTGGAGTTTGCCAGGAGACTTTCTGTCTCGGGCTCTCTTGATTTCTGCTCGGCTTCTCTGCAGGCGGTCGTGCAGATGTACGTCTCTTGCGGGTTCATGCAAAATAAACTCTAATGCTCTTAACTTTGGCTGGATAACATTAGAGGAGACTGGTGTTGACCAGATGACTCTAAAGTTGTCAAAATCTTCAAAAAGGAAAACTTGATGATGATTAAAAGTTACAAAGGCACTTCTGTTGTTTTGGTTCAGTTGGTCTTGACTTGGCTTATAAAATAAAAGACGCGAAAAGTGCAAAAACGACCATGAGCCATGAGTTTGTGGCTAGCAGCTTAGAGCTAAGAGTTTCCATGGCTACAGAGCCGGGCTTTGAGCCGGGACTCTGAGCTTTGAGCAAAGATCTCAGCTTCTAGTTTCTGCATCGTCTTCCTCCTTAGCATCTCGCTGAGTTTCTAACTTTTCTTGTTTCTATCATTTCTGACCTCTTCTCTTTCTGGCTTTTCTTCTTCTCTGACTTTTCTGACCTTGTTTTCATCTTCTCTTCATCTGACTTTGTGTGAATTGATCACGACTGTTTTATCCCCTGGGGGCTGGCGGATGTTTCATGGGCGTCACCCGTCTTCTCCTGTGTTTCCACTTGGAGGAGAGAGTAAATTTCCACTGAACTTTGGAATAATTTAATTCTAGAGTTTACTTATAAACTCACACATCCTTCTTCCACCATGACCACAAAACATTAAATGAAATAACATATAAAACTTCTTGCACTAATAATGGCAGAGAGGAGTAATAGGAGTGTTGATTTCATATTACATCCTTCAAACCTGGAATTAATCATGATACAAGTGGTTAATTGATCAAACAACAATATGAACATTTCCTAAAGCTAATAGTCTATACATATGGATTACACAGCAGTTCTTCGACTGTAATAATAATAATATGCACATGCTGGATGTCATGTAGTGTGTGTTACCTCGTGTGAAGGATGCTGACAGTATGGTCGCATGAAGGACATTGTCTTAAAATCTACATGTTACATTTCAAACATTCTATGGGATAGAAGTTTGGGATTAAACTATTGCATAGGAACATCTCAGGAGTTACAGAACAGCTAGATATTTAATTTTACATTCATCCTCAGATCTGTGTCTGTGAAGAGTGTTCTGCTGGTCACTACCCAGGATTGGAATGGGGGTTGTAGTTTATGACTCTTATCTAGAGAGGGACAGAGGAAGGGAGGTTGGTGTGTGTGTGCGTGTGTGTGTGTTTGTTCATGCATGGCACAGACAGGCCAGGATTCACACCTTAGTGTTAATCAGTCCTTTTGTTGTTACTTGTCCTATTTAAGAAATAATCAAATATCATTAGACAGAGTCTTATTGTTAAAAACTGGAGATTTTGCCTATATTCTCCAGTTGTCTGGTGTCCATTGGTTGATCCTCTGGAGCTGACCCTTTGACCTTTGGTCTGCTTCTGTGTCGTTCGGCCATGCTAACAGCATGGTCTGTTTGTGGAAGAGGGGTCCTTTGTCTCTGTTTCCTATCAATTTGATAGTTTGATTGTGGGAAGAGTCACAAAGTGTCAACTGTGGGTCCGTAACTCTGCATGTCCTTATAATGAACTTCCTTAATGGCTTGTGACTGATGCCAGGCCAGGTATGTACGCTACAAAGTTATCTGCGTGTTTAACCACAGTGTCTTGTGTTTGTCTTGCACACTTACAGTTTGTTAACAGCTTTACTGACTTGAAATGCTTCGTACTGAGCTAAGTTGGCTAGTTTTTATCTGTCTTCCTGGCAAGCTAGCATAAATAATAAAGCAATATGAATATAGCAAAATGTAATCTAGCTCTAGTTACTTTTTATTCCTTTTTTCTAAGGATTTGTAGCCTTAAATTGAAACGGTTGGTGAGTGTCTGGTCACTTGCATCAAGTGACATCATGCATCTTGCATCATTTTCCATTACTGAGTGGATTAAGTTTTAAAAGGCCATAGCTCCTGGGTGAAGTGGTGGTGTCATAAAACTCCAGTAGCAGTCATTTTTTTTTTTTTTTTGGTTCAAAACGCAACACAGGCCAAAGAGTAATCTTGTTTTATCCTATGTTTATTCCATTAATATTATGTTAACAATAATTAGCATGTGAAATTCTCAAATTGTTTCTGCAAGTGTGCACGCGTGTGTGTGTGTGTGTGTATGTGTCTGTCTGTGTTCAGTTGGCACACATGTGTGCATGAATATGAGTGTGTATATAGTGAGAAAGCCATCATCTGTCACGAACCAATTTCACCTAATAAGTCGATGGAGACTGAGATGAAATGTTCCCTTCCATGCCACCTTGAACCGACAAACATACTCACTTTCACCCTCGCTCCTATTAACACAAACAGACCTCTCTTTTGACACACAAGCAGTCATTCACAAACACCCTCCCCAAGGCCAGAATGTAAGTAAGCACTGAGCTGTTCCACTGTGCCATCTGTTAGCACACGTCTCTTTTTGTTTCCCTTTCCATCACTTCCTCGTGTGGCTGCTAGTGGACCTCATAGTCTGTTGCCCTGTCTTTCCCTTGTTTTGGCTTTTCATTTGCTTTATCTAAAAAGGCAGGTCTTTTTCTCTGCAGACGCATCGTACTAACAACAGTGTGACTGAAGCAGCTAAATGGAATTCAGCCATCATTCATTTTATATGCACCTGTTCTTTTCCTACTGCCCAAGAGTACGCTATATACAATCAATCAATCAATCAATCAATCAATCAATCAATCAATCAATCAATCAATCAATCAATCAATCAATCAATCAATCAATCAATCAGTAATAATCCAGTCCTATAGTATAATACTGCCATTTTTATGCATCATGAACTCTGTTTTTTATACCTTTTAAAGGAGCTATTTGTAAGTTTTACTATTGCTATATAGCCAGCATTTGCATTAACAGCTGTCTCAGCTATTGTTACATTTACAATACATGAGATTTTGATATGCCCTCTGAGCAGTACTACCTCTTAAGGGCAGACTGGACACTAAAGTGACTGGCTATCGGAAAGTGACAAGACAGTCCGACTGGGCAGGGGGTACCTAATGAGCATGCAAGCAAAGAAGTGCTAGAAATAGTAGCAAAAGAGGGTTGCTTTCCACCTCTGGAGCCAGCTCTTGGTGAGTAAAGGAATGAAGTTGTACTGTACTCGCAATGTTTCTTCTACACTGGTATGTAAACAGCTGTTAATGCTAATGTCTGCTACAAAGCAATAGCAAAACTTACAAATAGACGTTACTTAGGGGGTGAGACTCCTGTTGTGACTTTAATATGTTGGACGCTATTTGGCAACGATTTAATTCTGATATCACTATTTCATTGCATTAGCCATTGTTTGATTTAAGCTAACTCTTGCTATGAGGTTTCCTATTGTATTGTTTATTAACATTTATATGAACTATTAACAGCTGATTAATACCAGCCTACCATTAGCCTTTCGCAATTAGTTGGTGACCTGGTGGAGAAACAGCACAAAAACATCAAAAGTGTCAAGAGCATCATGACAGTGACTGGGAGAGTTGCTTCCATACATCTCTCTGGATTTCCATGTAAAATCTCCAGCTCCTTTTTCGTGGAGCACATGCAACTGACTTCTCTCCTGGTGTGAATGTGACCACTTGGTGGGTTCTCATTATGAATGGCATTGGAGAAATCTGGCTCGGCATCCTTCCCATTGCCTGCTCCACTGCTTTGCCTGCTACTCAAAAGAACTTAACAGTTGTAGATGTTTTGGTGAGGGCCTTATACAGCTTATGGACATTGGGTATGTCAAGGCCATTGGTCACCAGCAAAACGAAGAAATTCCATCTCTGCTTTTATTGTGTAGATGGTCCATCACTCAGAAAGTGTAGGACAGACATATGTGGCTTGTAGATAATCCAGCATTGGATTCAATATTGCTGGGGGACTTTTGTGTTGGAGGTTGACACTGTGCTGAAGCAAATGGGCTCTTTTTCACCACCTATGTACAGAACACCAGTGTGCAGAGTAGCTTGTCGGTGTGAGGAGCCGAAGTGTACAGCTTGAATCTCTGAGTGGTCAGGGAGTATGATATGTTATTTGTGTTTTCAGCAAGAAATTGCTTGTGAGGATTTTTTATTTTGTCAGTCAGAAACCTTTTCTGTTTCTTTCTCCTTGCTCTTTGTAATTGTTCATTTTCGTCCTGTCATTATCTGACTAACGTCATCTCGGGTGAAGAAGGTTTTGACTTTTGATTTGAAAGCAGCAATGAACCTGTTTGTTGGATTTCTGTTGGTGGTACAGAGGTTGTCACTCTGAACACTGCGACACAACTTTGGGAATCTGAGGGCATTCTCAGCAAATCCTTGAAGCCTGTACTTCTTCGCAATCCTCCCCACTGTTACTTTTGCAATTAGTTCTTGTTCCTTTTTGTCGTCTTGCTTTGCAGTACTTATTCTTTACACACTCAAAAATAGAGGTACCAATGTGTACCTAAAAGGGTACAAATGCTTGTTGCTGGGGGGGTACTCTTTTGAGAGATAACTGTGTACCCTTCAGTGCCGGTCCATTTTTGTACCTTATCAAATTGTACCTGTTAAAGTACAATTGTGTACCCTGCAAGACATAAAAGTACCTTTTACCATAGTACCCTTTCAGTTGGGTACATTGCTGTATTATATAAGGGTATCACCCCAGCAACAAGCTATTCTGGACTTTAAGGAGACAAAAATGTACCAGAATTGCCCACGCAATAATTGCTTCTTGACTGTTTATTGACATCAATAAAAATACTGTTTTCAGATTACATGACAGTATTTATGGTGGTGTAATAAAAAGTTAATTCATTGCAAATATAGTTACACATAAAATGTATCCATGTCAATGTCAATGTATAAAATAACGTGAAGTAAAGATTGTTTAAATTATTAACATTATACACTGCATATTTTAAACTGGCGGACTACTCTTCCATTCACCCCACCCCAAAGTTAGACTGAAAACTTTGTGTCAAAAACCCACATATAAACATATATTTTAAATGTAAAAGCTTGTGTAACAAGGGGACACATTAATGTAAACACCTGAATGCTTAGCACTTACTTTAAAGGGGTTCAATGGCTCTATTATTCTCTGGGGGCCATTGTCTTGGCATAGATTGGATCCAAATATACCCCTTGATCCAAGGATCATTACAAATCAATAAAAAGTTATTCTGAATGATAATAATGGAGCCATCTGACCCCCTCACAGTAAGGGATCAGCATTCTGGTGTTGCCTTTGACTTTTACTGTATGTACAGTATGCATCAACAAAACAGTCATCAACATATTTAGGCAGAATACTTCAAGGTAACAAACATATTTAGATAGAACATATTTAGACAGAATACCTCAAGGAAACAGACAGTATCATCAACTAAATGATGGGATGCATGACTAAATGCTGTTATGGGAGTAGGATTAAAAATTGCAGGTTTAATGGGTTTCAATGGCGACATTTTTGTCCTTTGGGTCCTCAGAGGTTTTTCTTTGCTGTTTTTTTAAAACTGACACTGCAGAAATCAGTGATGTTAATCATTGACATATCCCAGACTGTGATAATCACAAAAAAATCTACTAGTATATGGAAAATATTACATTTTGTGTTTTTCTCTGAAAAAAAAAAACAGTGTGATATTACAGTATGATATGTGGAAAGGACCACTTACATTGTACACTGTGACAGCATTTCATTCAGAGTCCCAATTATTTTGTTGCGGTACTTTTGTTCCTTGAGGATTGGTTCTTTGTCATCTAAGCAGCTCTGGACATCTTGTGGGAATTGTGAAATGGAAATGACTGCAGGCAGTCTGTGGCAAGTAGGTTCCAAACTGCAATACAGCAGTAGAACAACATTATCTTTGCCATTTTGCAACCATATTAATGCACATTAGGACAATAACACCTCAATGCATGGTTTGCTGGGGACACAGGAGCTTCACATGTTTGTTGGTCTTGGTTGACGGCTTCCGAAGTAATGGTGACCTCCTTGTAACGGTGTGAGAAGTCTCTGAATTCTAGCTTGCTTTTTGAAAAACTTGTCAAAGACACGCAATCATACTTTCTGTGAGTCTGCGGTCTATCAAGATTTGATATTTGTAAGCCTAATAATAATCATGCACTTGCACTAATGTGATCAAGTTAAGTTTTTACTTGCAAACTCTCAAAAAATGATCGCATATGCGGTCTTGAGCCCTGAGCTACGAATAAAACTATAAAGTTAACTTTAAACTGTTGAAGGTTTTAGTGGATGGTTTTAGGACAAAAATTTGCAGAGTTTTCTAAGCTGTTTGGCAAACTTTTTTTTTTTTGTTAACCAAATGATGCCAAATGAACCAAACATTGAGCGGGAAACCGTGAGCCCTTGCTAACATAAGGTTAAACTTCACATTAACGTGGCTAATAGCTGATACAATTATGTGAGCTAACTAATGATATTTTCGATAACCATATTTACTTTGTGGTAGTGCAGAGAGAGTATTGTAAAGCTACCGGTAAGTGAATTAGCGATTGTAATATCAGAACAAACTTAGCTATTGATACTCATGCTAACTATAGCTGTTTAGATGTTAGCTAAATTTGACTCATTGGTTATAATTAACGTTGTAAAGATCACACTTCACTAACCTCTAAAATTCTGAGCTATTGACAGACTTTGGGATGGATATGTATTTACATAACATATGCCTTTAATCTATGATGTACATACATACATGCATACATGAACATACATATTTTTATGGGCTAGACATGCATGTCTATATATGAAATTCCAATTTCTAATAGGTTCCATATAACATTTTTAATATGTTCTTTTATTTTATATGTACATTTACACACACATCACATTTGAGTATGGGTGCAAACAGTGTGAGTTGTATAGACTGTTCTCTGTCATTTACCATGTTTATGAGTATGTACTTGGAGTTACAGTCTGTCAGTTTACTACAGGATCACAGATGGTGTGGGTGAGATGACAAAAAAGATGAGAGAAGAAGAAAAGTAAAGTCATAAAATGTGAGACAAGACAAAGAGAGACAGAGGAACTAGACAGCAGGAGAATCTATAAAGTGAATATATTTGTCTTCCAGCCAAATTGATGCCTGCACAGTTGTGTTGTGGTTCAGCAGCCTCAGCTGAGCCGGTGGGTTGGACACTGTTCATGGATATGGTCCACAGCTTAGCTCCCCGCAGCAGGCGTGCAGGGCTTTAATTTGATCTTTCTTAATTTAATAGAGTTTTTTTATAAGTTTTCTCAAAGTTACTGAGAAAACAAAGTTAGTAAAAGTTAGTCTGGGTCTGATTTACACTTGTTTTCTTGCCTACAATCGTGTTGGCATCTTGTATAAAGAATTACTGAGGGATGGATTCTGAACCATTTGGTGTGTTTTCCTGCAGTTATATTTAGTTTGACATATTCATAAAAACAGAAAATCTCTTCCTCGAAAGCTGTAAGCCAGGCCGCCCTGTCATAAAACATCAAACAATATGTCCTTAAAATGATTTGATTGCTCAGAGTTGAGATCCATGCATGCTTTTTGGTACTGAGACAAATATTCCCTCTTTATTAAAGTAAGATCACAACTTTTTCCTAACCTTTACCAAGTGCTGCCAGTGCCTAAACATAACAATATAAAAGTTCAATAATGCTTTAGTCACTATGAACAGATACTTAATTGCAAAATTGGAGATTGATGTGGTAGAAAACAAATGAAATACACGGTCAGTGAACATTTTATTACCTTTGGTGGTGGGATTTTGAAACTTGCCAGAAATGTTGACTAACAACATTTCTTCATTTTGTTAATTAAGAAGCATAATTCAGTCGGAATCATCTTTCCTTCAAAACATATTTGCCGTTGCAAATCAGTTATACAACATTTAGAGGAGACGGGTTCTTTCATGCCAAGAAGACAGCTTGCAATGCAGCTGTGTGGCAAAAGTTCTGTTAATGTCAACAAAGTGGAGGATGAGGTATAAAATTTTCTTAAACCTTACAATTGGACTGACAGTCTCACATTTAGCTGTAATGTCCAAATGGAGAATCTATCCCCACCTGAAGAATCTTTATTATACTTTTATGAGTGTAAATGATTGACAGACGTCATGAAAACAACAGTTACCCACAGAATGATTTCAAGCTATTGTGAGCTTTTATTCTGAAAAGTTCTGACGTGAAGTTCCAAAGGTTCTGTTGCTCGCTTGACAGACCTCTGAAACAGCGGACATACGATGTGTGTAAAATAACACCAGGTCAGTAAATCAGTCAAATGTATGATATGTGACTGTGGGCCATAGCACCACACATGTGAACAGTAATAAAGCAAATGCCAGTTGCATTTTTATCAATCAATTTCTTAAATTAGTTTTTTATTATGTTCTGGCCTGCCGTCTAATAGATTCCAAAAATTGGCCCCAGGCTTAACTCACTCACCGACCCCTGGTCTAGATGATCTGTGGCCTCTGTTTCCAAATCAGTGCATAATGGTGCTCAGCAGGTGGAGCATGAAGTCCAGATACTGTAGCTCTAATGTGAAAAGTAAACAGTCAACAATAATGAGTCTGTGTGTGCAGAATGGCTGCATGTATTGGATGTTTATTCCCTGACACTGCCCAACATATCTTCATATCTTCCTATTTCAACAATTAAGAAATGTAAAAATGCCTAATGGTGAAAAACAGTGGATTAAACAGTAACACCACCACAAAGAGAAGTTGTTACAACTAAAATTGCTATTACATAATCCAATGTGGATAAGTGAATAACAGAATAAAAGTAATCAAAAGCTATCAGAAAATTTAACTGTATAAAATGTTGTCATTAATCATCCACAGTATTCTGAGCACAGTCAAAATCAATTTATAGTGAGACGACTGGGACAAACTGATACAGTATGTTTCAGGGACGTAATAGAAAATGACATGAATAAAACTGCATTCCCAAAGAGCTTTTTTATAAATTATACATTTTGAATTTATAAAATAAACATCAGACACAAAATATGGTCACAACAGGAAGAGAGATAAAGCATGAGAGAGAGACAGCTCTGCTCTTCACCCTCCTCTCTGTTCTAATGCTGTTGAGCCTGTATTGTCCATTATAGTAGATACTGGTACAGCTTTAGGGGATAAACACACACACACACACACACACACACACTCACACAGCCAGAGGCCATGTCCTAACTCACGCTGTTTTGTGGCTCTATGGAGAATTAATACCCACACAATAAAAAGGTAATCATCTAATAAAACAACAGACCAACACTTGATTTATTCCTTCAATAAAGTCCTCCAACTCTGCAGTAAACAACGTAAACACAATGTATATAAATGACTAGCTGTGAGCTAGTTGTGCAGGTGATAGACTGTTTCTGTGGGCTGGATAAATAAACATTGCTATAATAACATTACCATAGAAAAATACATGAAAAAAATATAGACTGCTGCTTCTATTGTATTCTGACATTAAAATGTGATCTGTTAATATTCTTATAAAACAAAGCTCATATCACAAGACAATTACAGGTTGATGATGAGCTGTCTCCCCAGTAATGTTAAACACACTGCACTTGTCAAAACAACAAAATAATGATAATAATGATGATATTCATAATATGCCAATCTTACTCATGACTTGTTATGGTCAGTCTGCCTTTTTATTGTATTTTTTTTGTAAGGATATTTGAAGAGATATCTTTGGTGTGTTTTAATGAGTCCATCTTTCATTTTGTTATCCTGCCAAAGCCTCCTTGAGTTCTGTGATCACTAGATATTTAAACCACTAATGATTAATGGTCTAAAATGGTTCTTTTTTTCGATAAATTCCTTCACAGATTTTATCAAGACAAACATTAGGTAGGTTGTAGTTTTATACATTTGTATCACATCTTAGCGTTTTGTAAATGATGCACCTCCGTGGTTTTCCTCTAACTACTTCTCTTTTACAATGATCTGTTGTCAACATGTCAAACAATGATAAAAAGCGTTGCTTTTCTAATGTCTTTCTCTAAATGCTCTATAGCGTTGCTGGCCACTCAAGGCATGTAAGAGTTGTTATTGATTTATTCATTTATCTGTTCAGCCTAAAACCCAGGTGTAAACAGCATTGTTGGCTACAGACACCTAGGTGCAAACAGCATCATCCCTTAAAAAAAATGAATATCAAATTGTGTTGTTATAGAAGCATTTTTTAAATTATAATTTACACATTTCCCTCTTTGTGCCTCTGTCCTCCCAGAGTAGCTCATTAAGAACAAATGCAGGGAAACAGAAAGAGGGAATTTCCTATCGTGTAACTGGACTCCCTCCAGTTACACGATATTTGTAACTTATTCTACTGATTCCTGAAATTAACTTCAGATGAAGTTTAAAAACACTTGACTGTGGTTTTAACCATGGTCGCTTATACTAGAGTTGGCCTGTGAAGAGACCTCCTCACTGATCTAATATGAAAAGGAGACCAATAACTCTTGATATACATAAATTTAAATATCTACATTTTATACATGCAGTGTTTGCATATACTTGACAGTTACACCGTGACTCTCAAAGATGACACTGCCATGCTTACATCTATACACAATTTTAGATGAATACTGTTTTTTTTTAATGATAACAAACATTCAATGGCAGCTAAGAGCAATATGTAGATAACAAATGACTGAGGGCGTCTCGATCTGCCTCTGCCATGGCAAAACGCTGCCTCAGGTTTGTACATATCTCTCTGCATAGACATGCCAAGGCGCAAAAGAAGCATTAGACTCCAAAGATCCCAAAAAAAAAATATGAGCATGTCTGTGACGCAGATTAGTTTGTTGACTTAACTTTGAAGCTATTTAAGAGGAAATTAACTTCATCCTGAGTTGAAACAATTCCAGTGAAAGTGGCGCTACATCTGTCTGCATCTCAGACAGCAGCAGGCTGACTGGCAATGCATCATGTTTTGACAGTGCTAATAGAAACAGCTCATCAGCTCAAGATATTACACAGAGGAAGGCAGCTTAAACTCACAAAGCTATCATTGCAATATCACAGGAAACTCTATGGTGTCTTTATTATGTGGCACAGAGACTGACAGGAATTAAAGGTCCCATATTGTATAAAGGTAGATTTCCATGTGTGATAATTTATGGATAAAGCAAGTCTAGGTTCTATATTAATACTGTGAAAGTATCACAGCGCTCAGTCCACAGATAAATACACACAGCCTGTATTCAGAAACTGAGCCTTAAAAGCTGTCAAGACTTCTGTAACTTTGTGATGTCACAACAAAGCAGTCACAGCTCTCAGCCTCGCCCCAAGCCCCGGCCACCTGGACCCACCATCCAACCCTACAGGATTTGGTTTGTCTGAGCAGTTACCTGAAATCTACTATATTCTTATTTGGTGACTCAGAAAACAGTCAGCCAATCAGAAGAGAGAGTCAGAGCCTCCTCTCTTCTGATTGGCTCACAGACCTGTTGCTACTAGAGAGATGTGAAACTACACTGAGATTGAGGTTTTTGGTTCTTAAAACCACAAATATATCTTCTTATGGATCAACACTTCAAATAAAACACAGGAAAGTGTAAAATATTGGACCTTTAATATATTATTAGATGCGGCTTTGCTAATTTGCTGTTACTAACTGGTGCACAACTGTTACTGTCAGGGACTATGCTACTACAACATCAATCTTTCGATAAAAATCTTTAAGATGGAGGATTTGATACATGTTCGCTGAAACCTCCTGGAGACCTTTCTAGACCCCCTGCTGGTCTCTGAAGCCTTGTCGCTATGTATTTATTTTTTCTACTCAAGCTGCACTACTCTGTATTTTTATATAAACAATGGCTAAAATTACTATGTGCAGTGTGGAAGATGTAGCCCATAGAGGCAAACTTGAGCATATTGTGGTTTAGTCTCAACGCTCTCTACAACTTCAACCTTCCACATGGAGCTGACAGCCGTTGACAGCTGTGAAAAAGCGCTGATAAAGCCACAGTAGGCTACCTGCCCAGCACCACACAGCAGGTACTGTAAATACAACTCCAGATGAATGCTAATGTTGCTCTTAGACTACTGGATGTGTAAATTGGCAACTGTGTGATGCCACAATTCATCAATTAATGGTTTAGTCTACATTTCTCTTCTGGAACCAGTGAAGTAAATATGATCTTAGTCTGAGGAATTTTAAGAAAATGTCTTCAAATGACTGTGTTTTATCCAGCCAGCAGTCCAAAATCTAAAGACAATTTACAGCAATATATATATAGCACAAAGCAGCAAATTCTTACATTTTGAGAAGCAGGAAACAAAACATGTCTTGTTTTTTCCCTCACAAATGCCTAAAACTGTCAGTTGAAGATTATATATATTTTTCTGTAAACAACCTAATGCCTCATCTGGTTTTCTCAAAAATAAGCTGCCACTCAAACATACTCTTTACATGATGATTTCTGTGTTTATGTAAGTGTACAGATGTTTGTCTACAAGTTTGTCTTGGCAAATGAGCTGCACTAAAATAGCGCTTCGTTACTTTAACTGACAAAATCATTTACAATTCACCTCATTCACCAATTCACACACCAATAGCAGCTGAGCTGCCATGCAAGACCGTAGCCTGCCAATCAGGTGCCACTTGGGGTTCAGAGTCTTGCCCAAGGACACTGACATGTGGACAGGAGGAGCTCGGGATCAAACCACCATCTCTTTTTTTAATGGACAATCCACTCTACCCTCTGATCCACAGCTGCTCCACTACAACTTTCTTTATAGTGTATTTCCTGCATAGTGCACAGTGAGACATTGTCACACCCACAGAGTTGATACTACACTATTTCTCTTCAAGTGGTGATCTGTATTAACACATTTGACCAGTCACTACAGGTGATCTGCAGGATTAACGCTGCAAAATGATTCTTGTTGGAGCATCATGGTGCTCTGGCTGCTAGCCTGTAAGGAACCAACATATAGTACTGTTCTGTGCAGCGATTTCAGCCCAGTAACAGATGTCTAAACTGCAGGTATGTTCCAGATTCTTCAGGCTCAGAAACATATTCTACAATACAAATGATCACAGTTTAGTTTGATTAATCCGATATGTATGTAAAAGACTCAAACCAAAAGCATGCTGAGGTATGTTTCATCCCTCTAAACAGAATAAGCAATAAAAAAACTATGAAGGACAGATGTATTACTTTGTAGCCAAAACCTATTTCATGGTATTTGAAGTCGGTCAGGCAAGGCAAGGGAAATGGTTTTCTCATCTGATCCTATTGAGCCTAAGTTGTAACAAAAAGACTTCATGTGCAGCTCTTCCAGTTCACACTACAATTTCAGAAAGCAAAGGTAAATCCTACAGTTGACATGTGGTTTGACCCTGGGACCATATTTGCCTCAATGAAGGAAATGCTAGATTGAGAAAGATGGATTTTTTGTTTTATTATAGTGGAACAGTGTACAACAGCTCAGACACAGCTGACCGGATGTTAAACAACAAGTGTGCCAACCTCGACGTGTAGTGTTTCTCCCTAATTTCTGATATGACTCATTGGTGCGTTTCTTGAATTACAACCCATTCAGTGGCAAGAGATATGCCACAGAAAAATCTGTACTTTGTTAAGGTGAGAGGACCTTTGTCGTCAGGATTACAGTAATAAACATGCGGTTAAAACTCTGAAACTGTGATTGTTGATCAAAAGATATTCGAAACAGGAAACGGTTAAAATGTCAACATTTAACAAAATACACTAAATCAGCTCTTAAATCAATCAATCATCTCTTTACTTACCAGTCTTGCCAAGAGTTTCACCCATTATTGTGTTTACAAGACATAAGGTTATACTATACTATTCTAAGCATCACTACTTCCTCAGGGCAGCCTGGATGCTACAGTGACTCGGTATTGGAAAGTGACAAGACAGGCCAACCATGCCAGAACGAACTGGTTAGCATGCTAACTTCAGTAGAAGAAAAGAAGTGAAAGAAGTAAAAGCAAAACAAGAGGGTTACGTTCCACCACTGGAGAAAGCTCTTGGTGAATAAAGGAATGATGTTTGATGCTGAACTCACAATGTTTCTTCTAGACAACTGTTAATGCTAATGTTAGCTACGTAGCAATTACCAAACTAACAAATAGCTCCTTTAACCCTGTAAGGCCCACTGTTGCAATATTATAACGTCACATTTAACCATCCTAAAAAGAAGATCTCTGAATGTTTGTTTTATCTAAAGACCACATTTTCATAGTCAATAGGTCCTATTGTTTATCCTCAGAATGCTATTGGATGGAATACATATTTATAGGTCCGGTCATCTGACCATGAACTCACACTACCTGTGAACCTTTCTCTGAGCTCCCCTCCTTGTTTCACTGGACTGGATTTGTCAAGATTCAAGTAAGTAAATTACCTGAAACATTTTTTTTTTGTGTGTTCATTACAATGTTTAGAACATGTAAATGTTAAGTTATTGAGGAAAATATTCATCAAATTTGATTTTGAGCTTGTTGTGCCTATGTTGCAACTTTACAACACTGGGTCTTTGTGTTACAATGGCCTGTGCACCTGACACATTACATGGAGTCATTGAACTTCTCACTTGTTCACATATGAAAAAAAATACCATTAGAAATATAATATATGCATTGATTCACTGTAACTAAGTTCTTTATGTGTTTTATCTGTTATTTTTTTGGAGTTTAGACCAGAATTGAATAAATCAATTAATAGTTTTTGGTATTTGAAACTATATCTGTAGCAGCATTTAAAACTCCATCTGCATCTAATCAGTTTAAAAAAAAAACTTTTTACTGATCCTTTTTTAGCTTTGTGTGTTTGCCCAATAGCTTCTTGTTGCATGTGGAGACTTGAAACAGGTTCTGAATGTTCTGTGATGGGTTGGAGGATGCCTGTTGCTTTGCTCATGCCCACATTGAACACCATTCAACAATGCAACAGGCATGTGTTCTGGGGGGTGGCTGCATGCATCCCTTTTAGTATGATAATATGGGACAGAATAGGCCAGACAGAGTGGTGGAAGTGTTCTGAGTGAAGATCCAAGATCTAATCCAAATCCTTTCCACAGTCACACAATACTGTCTATATATTCTTTCACGTTATCTACTGCAAATAATACTTATGTGTATCTTGTATCTCATTATTTTTTTTTTTCCATTTCAGAATGTATATATAAATATTACAACCTTTTCCTAAAAACTTACTTAAACGTAAAAAATCCTAAAACACTTTAATTTCTGCATCAGAGGCCTCCTACAGCAACATGTGGAAGGTGAAATTTTCTTTTGCCCATTTTTTTCTGTCTGGGTTGAGGGAAGATCTGGTTGATATCAGTTGCAAACAGGGATGGCGTACCAATGCAGTGACACACACACACACACATACATTGACACCCACACACAGCTGGTGGCTTTGCCGGTGTGTGCACATATGCCGATCCACAATTCCTCCAGGGATAGTATGTAAGTAAATTTGCTTCATAAAACAGATGGTTTAGAAGCCTGAGTGTGTTTCTCTCTTACGCTACATATCTGTCCTCCTGCCCCACTCTCTCCCGCTTTCTTAATCACTTCCATGCTTTTGTCTTTTCATCGCTTTCTCTTTCTCTGCAAACCGTTAGCTCCCCTCATTCTCAAAACAATGTATGATCTGACGTCGTTATTGAAGGTATTTTTTTTCTTTAGAGAGAAGAGAACTAAGTGGAGCTCTGGGATATTTTTTTTTCAAAGGGCATCACATCCACACCTCAGGGAGGAAGAAAAAAATAAAGAGAAGGATGAAGGTAGAGAGTGAGGGATGATAGAGGAGGACATAGATCCATCAGATGAGAAAGAAAGGAAAAAAAAAAGAAAGACATGATGATGATGCTGAACCAGGAGCTGTGTTGGAGTTTCTCCTTAGACAGAAGCGTGCAGGCCTCTGAGATATTTGTGTTCCAAAGTGTACATCTGAGCTTTAGGGAAGTACAGGAGGTACAAAGAAGGATGAGGGGAGGAGCAGTGGAGGGAAAAGAGAGGAGGAGGTAGGAGTTAGGATACCCTGATGCATGCTTCAAACTGCAAAATAGTTTAAGGCGTGTATTTATCTGGCGTTTCAGAATCCCTCCATCGCTATCGAGCTCATAGACGTTTCATAACCATCCGATTTCCCTCTGAACTACACCTCCTGTTAACTTAAGTGTCCGTAAGTGTCACTCATTGTCAGGAAAAAAAAACATGGCCATTCTCTGTATAGCAAATATAAACATATGATTGAATGAATAGATACATCAGAATTTACTTGAATGGAAGTGATTAAATCTGTGCATTATCTGAGGAGCTGTACAAGAGTGATTAATTACAAATAAAAGTTGCATTTCCTAAACCACCACCAAGTTGCTAGAACTGCGGCTTTCACTTTCTCTTTTTCATCCCAGGTCAGTCAAACAATTGTTGTATTAAAATTCTACTTCTTTATTGTCATCAATAAACATTCTCTTCTGAGAAATCTGAATCAGGCTAGGAAACCTCTTGAGCTCTAGTAAGCATCAGCAGGAATCTGAGTCATTTTCTAATATGAGGAAGTTGAAGGACAGTTAGGACTGTAGACTGTGTGTAAAGATAGATGGGGTGATTGTGGCTTGGGAGGAAGAGCGGCCTGCCCACTAATCAGAAGGTGGGTGCTCCTCCAGTCCACCTGTCAAAGTGTCCTTGGGAAAGATACTGAACCCCAAATTGCCTCTGATGGCTACATATGGTATTAGTGTGTATGTATGGTAGAAGCGTATATGTGAGTGTAGTGAATGTGGCTTGTAGTGTAAGTGTAGCGCTTTGAGTGGTCAATAAGACTAGAAAAGATAAGTCCAGTGCATTTACCATCCATTTCCTCTGTGGTTTCTGAAGAGCAGTTTTAGGCTCAGATTGGGCTGTCCCGCTGTCGCCATCTTGGCAGTGCTTGTAACTGCAGTCTCCGCCTAGCTGGAAGCTGGGTAAAGAGGTGCAGCATGTTTGGAGCTGAGACTTCGGTGCATGCTGGTTGGCGGGAAGCATTTGCTCACACACATGTCAATCAAAGCAGCCATGACTTCAATTATGCATAACTTAAAACCCTAATAAAATTTTAACAATTGTTTTTGTACCAGGATGTAAACATGTTTATTTCTGATGGATTAACTCACTTTTGTACACCGTCTCAAGTGGTTATTCATGGAACTGCAGTTTTTGGTACTTCCGTGTTGACTTCGTTTTTCAGCCCTGGAGGTTGCTGCTTGGTTCTGACATATCCTAAATAGTTCCAAGTTTGAGATACTTGATAAATACAGGCCCTAGAGATGCCTATAAAGCACTGTTAAACACAGTTTTTCATGAATCCCATACTCAATGTCTCTTCACAAGATCAAGTGTGGCTGCCAATAATGGGAATCCTGAAAAACCAAATATATTTTATGGTTGATTTGTTAGAGTTCCACTAAACCTGTTTATTTGCTTCCACCCAACAGATGGAAATTTACTTAATTAGCAGTTTATTTTGCGACATTTTAAATTAGAAGTTACTTGGCAGTTGGATGATGAAAATGATGAAATTAGCTTTGACAGAAATAAAGAGAGACACATAAAAAACCAAGAAATAGGAAGGAAAAGGAAGATTAGACACTGAGTGAGGGTGAAGCTCATACACACACATGCACACACTTGCACACACACACACACACACACACAGGTAATGTGGCATTTTTACATGCTCATGTTCTCTGAAATGAGGATTTATAAGAGGGCAATATCCTACTCTTTGCCTTGCCTTGTATTTCATCTCGCTTCACTGAGCTGGATTTATAACTCCAGTACAAACCTGCAATAAAATAAATATTACACTGTCTAACGAAGGAGGAGAGAGTGAGAGTTGTAGCCTGTATCTGTCAGCTTCAGTGAGGCTGATTTACAGCCCTAATACAGCTGTAATGCCGTAAAATCAAGCGTCTGTCTGTGGAAGGTGTCTCTTTGATGGTTTAACTGATGCCATTGCAGACTTCATCCCTGGAGAGAGACAGAGGGGTAAATCTTCCCAAATATGCCTGGACTTTTGAAGTGTCCATCTGGGACCTTTGGGGGTCCTTGAATGCATTCTCTCGGTAGTTTATTTTCATTTGTGCTTCATGCACTAGCATAGAGATGTGTTGGATGACCTTTCTAATTACAGCAGTTAAAGCGTTACTTTCTCCTCACCTGAATAACTGTGGACAGCAACAACTGTTTTTACAACACTGTGGTAAACAAACTTATTGAATTAAACTGATGGAAATTCTGATCTACAAGATAAAATGCAAGATCCAGTGATTCTGTCATCATGTCATCATGCCAGTACATCTTAGTCCTGCTAGTAGCATGACTTGATAGATAGCAATTTCCATCTCTCAGTTGTTCCACAACTTTGGTCAAGAATGAGATAGCTCAACAACTTTGGTATGAATTGCAATTCATTTTTGTACAAACATACATAGTTCCCAGAGGACGAGTCCCCTGACTTTTCCTCTAGCTCCAAGATGTGTTCAATATCTTTGTTATTCCAATACTTTAGTCTATGACTTAATATCTGAAAAACAAATGACATTTCCCATCAGCCTTAGCTGTACTTTGTGTTTAATGCTAATTACCAAACATGCATGCTAGCATGCTAAACCAAGATGAACATAGTAAACCTCAGACCACTGAAATAGTATTCAGCCAATCTAGCATTGCACTCCCATAACATTCTCAGCCATTAGCAGTGTCACAATTCAGGGGCCGCATTCTTCGGATGCTGCATTTGAAAACCAATTGTGTCACAGTGGCGCCACTAGGCTGTCCCATTTCAAAGGCTTCTACTTAACCTGGGCAACAGAGGCTCCAGGCTCCAATGGGTGGATCCTTCATGGGCCGACCTATCCCAAGATTCATTGTGTGCAGGTAACGAAAATAATATGACAGAAAACAACACCAACAGAGAGCCAGTGTGTTACACTTTTAAATTTAAGTATTGGGTTTCAGCTCAGTTCTACATCTAATGGTACAACTGTATGGACACAAAGAGGAAATCCTCCATAGGCCAGACTGTCTCATTTCGGTTTGGCCTTTGTGGTCTACAACAGCTGTGAAGGCCACACACTCGTTGACTGATCCTCTGAAGGATGTGGCTCCTGAATTGGAACAAAGTGATTGTCTCGTTTACTTCATGGAGTCTTCTTCCTGGTCAAACCTGCCTTCTGCATTATCCATCATGCAACTCAACAGTTCCATAGGAGATTGAAGTGTGTTATGCTTGTAGCAGCTAATGTCTCTAGCCCCGAGCAACAAGTAGAGATGAGCAGCGTGCTACAGAGGTCTGGTCATGTCACTTCTCTCTAACTCCACACCCCAAGGTTTTTTTCATGTTTTTTTAGATAGGTTTTTTTCAATATACTCTATGCAACAGTACTCCCCAACGATAAAGAGCCTTAGGCTATGTGTAAAATCGACTGAGTTCACCTTCAAGTAAGTATGTGAAGAGGTGTCATAGATGCTTGCACAGTAAATTTCATGTCATAGTATCCTTCATCATTATTACTAGATGCATGTTTGCCTGCTGATATTAGCATTAGCTCATAGCAACATCACTGTATGGCCTCACAGAGCTGCTAGAATGGGTCACTGTAGACTAACTGTCCTGCTATTATTACAGACATATCTGTCAAAGCTGGTGATGTTTAACCTCCAAAGGTCTAGAAGATGTTCAAGATTTGCTTGTTATACAGTGAACCCCATGACATATTGTTGAGTGAATGTATGTTCCAAATCTGGTTTGTCAAATGTTATTATGTGATTTTGGAGAGAGTCACCTTCTTCCTGGAACAGAACCTGGACATTTTGGTTTCACTTGACTCTGCATTGGGAAGATGTGAATGAAGCAGTTTAAAAAAATGTCCTGCTGGTCAACCTGTGCACATCTAGCAATGGGAGCTTTTAGTCATTTTACCAGTGAGAATATAGCTAGAGTTACCACAGCTGAAGACTAAAATCTTGAAAGGGAATATCTGGGATGTTCTCCCAGATTAGAATCAGGAATCAGAAGTGATGATCAAAAATGTTTCAACATGTGTAAACATTAAACCAATTACCAACTTCTATAAAGAGGTGAAAGAAAGAAAAAGCAAATTACAAAGCTGCATATAAAAATGTAAGATGACTGCATGCTTATCAGACATGTGTCATATCTCCTGCGTGAGAGGAGTATTAATGAAAGTCACTACTGACTTGGATACTGAAATAACCTGAAATGAATGCATGTGTTCTCCTTTCACAAGTGGCCCTTACATTTTCCCTTGAATGCTTTCACAGAAAGCACGTTCAGATTGTCAGTAATGGAGAGGACGTCGGAGGAGGCACAAGCTTCTCACGACAACGATGAAATTGTGTATTCTTCTCAGGAAACGCGTAACTCTCGGCTGATGGTGACGTCAATAAGGATGTGTTTTGAACTTGAATGGAATGACCTTAACACACTGACATGGCCACTTGCTGTTTGAATTAGGGTTTTTTTGTTTTTTTTAAAGAAGACACTGATGTGTGCGGATTTCAGATGAATTAATTGTCAGTGGCTTCATGTTATACATCTCAAGGACCAGCTGCCAACTACAGCAAAACAAGGAATATGAACTGTTTCATCTGACAACCCATAGAGCTGGGGATGCAAAATGGCACAAGTAAAAGAGGATATAAGTGAGGCAAAGTGTTGCACTATATAATTTTAGACGCTAAGGTAAAAGATACAAAACAACAGACCGTATGTATATAGTGGCATCATTAGTGCACGCCTCTCAGTCATTCACCACTTTGTTTGAGACTGAAAGATCTCCACCTCTACTGGATGGATTGCCATTGAATTTGGTTCAGACATTCACGTTCTCCTCAGAATGAATTGGAGTCACTTTGTTGATCTCGTAACTTTTCATCTTCCACCATCGTCTGGTCTAAATATCAGTTTGTCCAACACAGTGGTGTATGATGAAATATTTGCACAGCTTAAGACATTTTCATTGCTGTAATTTGTGTTTAAGATTTATTAGAAAATACTGACACTCTGAAAAGAGATAGTGAACTTAATATCTGCATGGCATCAGCATGTTAACATTGTCAGTGTGAGCATGTTACTGTTAGCATTTAGCTCAAAGCGCTGTTGTGCCACAAGCATGGCTGTTGAGTCTCAGGGCTCTATGTTAACGAACTTAGCGCAGAGTCTGAAGTGCATTGAGCAAGTGCATTTAGGGAGTGTCCAAATCCATCCCTTAAAATAACACTGGAATACTGCACCATTGACTTCAGACCAGGTTTTGATGGTCAATCACGTGATCGTTTTCTGCTGCCTCAAGATAGTAATGTGATAGTAACCTAATTTTTAAGACCAACACGCCCATGGGCGCATGGGCACACATTTTTGAAGGTTTTAAAACCACTCACTGAAAAATTGTTCAGATGCAAATTCAATCAGATCTTCCCTCTCAACAGCTACAGTAGCAGCGTCTTAGCAGTTTAGTGGGACTGTACCATGACAGGTTTTCATAAAGACTGCTTGACATCATTTGTTCAGAATCCCCTGAGCTATCCCACATTGCAGTAGACAGAAAACACCATCCACTGTGGTCTATTCAGAATAAATTAAACATTTATAACATGTTCCTGACAAGACACAAGTGCAGCCGGTTGTACTGGGTACAGACAAAACAGACAGCTACAGTTTTAAAAGTCCAAGAGTTGTGGTAAAAAAACTAATATTTGTCTATATGTAAATAAAGTAAATGTTTATTTAAACTGCGTAACCATACCTGGTTATCGCATGATTTCACTGACAACACCGGCAAGAGCATAAAGGCGGGAAGTGTTTGGTTGACACCCCTTTTGACTCCTGGGAAAACACAGTGTTTATGGTCAGTTGGAACCCAGCCTCATTTACCACAGTGTTTACTGGTGAACAGTACTGGTAAAAATAACCAAGAGCTACCTACATAATGATCATGTGCCGCTGCCCCGACACAAATATTAGCTCTGACTGACATGTTGCGTTACTTTGTGCTACTGCTGAGTCCAATAAGGATTCTTATATTTTCATCCCTCCATTTCCATAAACCCTCAGTTATTATTATAGACATTACTTGGTACGGCTGCTAGATTAGCTGTACGTCTCCATAGAAAGAGAGGGCAAGACTGAAATAAAGAGGGGTTCATGTGAGCAAGTTCTTATTGTGTGTCACAGGAGATTAAGAGTGTTTGTGTAACTGAGAAGTGTAGGAGAGAGAAGAGGAAGCTTTCATTGATTTTTATTTAGAAACAAAGATTTCTTAACTTTGTTTGGGCTTTTTTTTTTTTTTTTTAAAGAAGACACTGATGTGTGCGGATTTCAGATGAATTAATTGTCAGTGGCTTCATGTTATACATCTCAAGGACCAGCTGCCAACTACAGCAAAACAAGGAATATGAACTGTTTCATCTGACAACCCATAGAGCTGGGGATGCAAAATGGCACAAGTAAAAGAGGATATAAGTGAGGCAAAGTGTTGCACTATATAATTTTAGACGCTAAGGTAAAAGATACAAAACAACAGACCGTATGTATATAGTGGCATCATTAGTGCACGCCTCTCAGTCATTCACCACTTTGTTTGAGACTGAAAGATCTCCACCTCTACTGGATGGATTGCCATTGAATTTGGTTCAGACATTCACGTTCTCCTCAGAATGAATTGGAGTCACTTTGTTGATCTCGTAACTTTTCATCTTCCACCATCGTCTGGTCTAAATATCAGTTTGTCCAACACAGTGGTGTATGATGAAATATTTGCACAGCTTAAGACATTTTCATTGCTGTAATTTGTGTTTAAGATTTATTAGAAAATACTGACACTCTGAAAAGAGATAGTGAACTTAATATCTGCATGGCATCAGCATGTTAACATTGTCAGTGTGAGCATGTTACTGTTAGCATTTAGCTCAAAGCGCTGTTGTGCCACAAGCATGGCTGTTGAGTCTCAGGGCTCTATGTTAACGAACTTAGCGCAGAGTCTGAAGTGCATTGAGCAAGTGCATTTAGGGAGTGTCCAAATCCATCCCTTAAAATAACACTGGAATACTGCACCATTGACTTCAGACCAGGTTTTGATGGTCAATCACGTGATCGTTTTCTGCTGCCTCAAGATAGTAATGTGATAGTAACCTAATTTTTAAGACCAACACGCCCATGGGCGCATGGGCACACATTTTTGAAGGTTTTAAAACCACTCACTGAAAAATTGTTCAGATGCAAATTCAATCAGATCTTCCCTCTCAACAGCTACAGTAGCAGCGTCTTAGCAGTTTAGTGGGACTGTACCATGACAGGTTTTCATAAAGACTGCTTGACATCATTTGTTCAGAATCCCCTGAGCTATCCCACATTGCAGTAGACAGAAAACACCATCCACTGTGGTCTATTCAGAATAAATTAAACATTTATAACATGTTCCTGACAAGACACAAGTGCAGCCGGTTGTACTGGGTACAGACAAAACAGACAGCTACAGTTTTAAAAGTCCAAGAGTTGTGGTAAAAAAACTAATATTTGTCTATATGTAAATAAAGTAAATGTTTATTTAAACTGCGTAACCATACCTGGTTATCGCATGATTTCACTGACAACACCGGCAAGAGCATAAAGGCGGGAAGTGTTTGGTTGACACCCCTTTTGACTCCTGGGAAAACACAGTGTTTATGGTCAGTTGGAACCCAGCCTCATTTACCACAGTGTTTACTGGTGAACAGTACTGGTAAAAATAACCAAGAGCTACCTACATAATGATCATGTGCCGCTGCCCCGACACAAATATTAGCTCTGACTGACATGTTGCGTTACTTTGTGCTACTGCTGAGTCCAATAAGGATTCTTATATTTTCATCCCTCCATTTCCATAAACCCTCAGTTATTATTATAGACATTACTTGGTACGGCTGCTAGATTAGCTGTACGTCTCCATAGAAAGAGAGGGCAAGACTGAAATAAAGAGGGGTTCATGTGAGCAAGTTCTTATTGTGTGTCACAGGAGATTAAGAGTGTTTGTGTAACTGAGAAGTGTAGGAGAGAGAAGAGGAAGCTTTCATTGATTTTTATTTAGAAACAAAGATTTCTTAACTTTGTTTGGGCTTTTTTTTTTTTTTTTTTATATTAAACGTCCCCTGCCTTGGTGAAAACTCTCTCACAGGGACAGCGGAGGCTGGCGTACACAGAAAGTGTAGTGCCAGCTGACAGAGATGAGGGTAAACATGCTTTTTTTTTGTTTGTTCCTGTATTCAAGTGGATATAAATAATAACATTTTATTTGACAGGGATTTCACTTCACATTGTATCACAGTAAACAGAATAAGATGCCCTTGACTGCTTTAGAGAAACCAAGAGTTGGATGGTGTGATGCTCTTGACTAAGATACAAACCTCAGTGTGACGCTTAGTGGAAACTGCTGTACGTATTTGATACACTCTGTGAAGCCTGTGTCATATGTACTGTCACTTAATTATATGTGTCAACACAGCGGCTGAGGCTCAGGAGGTAGAGCGGGTCATCAATCAATTGGAAGGTCGGTGGTTCGATCTCTGGCTCCTCCTGGCTGCCTGATGTGTGCAATATGTCTGCATTATATGATGGCTGTTCCATCAGTGTATGACTGTGCGTATGAGTGTGATGTATGAATGTGTGAGCGAATGGGTGAATGTGGCAAGTATTGTAAAGCGCTAGAAAAGCGCTATATGAGTGCAAGTCCATTTACCATAATGTTAATGTTAACATGTTTAACAAAAACAAACCTGGACAGCAATGCTACAGGTTAAGATGGTGTTAAAAATGGGGCATATGATGTGGTGTCACCCACTTTGTCATAATATCCAACTTGACAATGTAGTTTTCCTGCAACTGTTAAATATTCATTCATTAACCCTACTACTCAACTTTTTTTTTAGGGATAAATGATCTGAATGATGGTTTAATATTGACTTGATTGAATGCTGTTATTTATATTTTAGTGACACGAAATCTTCACCTCCATTATTCCTACACATTTTTTCTAGTCTGACATGGCTCATATAGCTACATCTACTAAGCTGGCTATGTAACTAAGCCAGCTGTGTCCGAAATCACTCACTACTCCCTACATAGTCTATTGTCTAGTGAGTTCACCACTTTGTAGTGCTGTCAGAATATACAGTGAGACTTATGAAATGAAATGAAAAAATGAAAAGTAGTGTACAACCAATGGTCACTGACCGAGCAAAATATACCATGATGCATTGTGCTCGTGCGGAAAGACAGTGAAAATTGTCCGTAAGTGTTTGTCCATTTCACTGATGAGCTCACTATATAGTCCTCTACACTGAACTACCTAGACAGTGAGAAGGGAGGACTGAATGATGGAGTGATTCCATATACAACCTCTGTGTTCCGCTCCTAGCGTAACACCAAAATCTCCAACCAAACTGTTGGTGGTTGTGTTGTATTGTGGGTATTGTAGGCCCCAGGTTTTGACAAGGAAGAAGAAGAATGTGTGAAATAAAAACACCATCTTTGGTTCTGCTGCATTGATTTTTTTTTTTTTATGTTCATCATAAGTCCTACAATGTCTTGGAGTGCAATGCTAAATTGGTGACCTCCTCTACTGCTAAATGGCCAATGGACTCCCCATACATTTATTTTTATCTCTGTGCTTGTTAGACATCGGTTGAACTTAGAGACGTTTCTGGGGACCTCCACATTAATGCTAAATCAAATGTTAGGGTCTGATGAGTAAAGCTAAAGAAATAACATCAAACCAAGAGCAAAACATTGGCAGAAGCTCACACATCACTGCTGAATTAGGCCCCAGAGAAAGAGGGTGAGTGTACTTAACACATCCCCATTTGCCCTCTGCTACACTGGCACCTGCTCAGATCCTGTGGTAGCACAAATATATGACACCTGACTCATTTACATGCAGAGAAAGTCATCTTATTCCCCTGTGCTGCCTTCAACTCATCCCTCACACCCTGCCTTTTTACTTCACTTCCATCATTCATTTAACCCCTATCCATCCATTTAGTTATCTCCTGTGCTCACTCTCTCTCTTTCTCTCCATGTCTCTCTTTTCTCTTCCATCCAACCCATCGGGGCTAATCATTTATCTCCATTTGAGGTGACAGAAAGTTCAACCCCCCCGAAACGTAATCTCCCGTCTGCTCATCCCTCTATCTGCATTCTCTCTTACTCAGTCCTTCAACATTTTTCACCTGTCTTTTCAATAGTGCTATCACTTAGTCTTTGTTCCCATTTACTCCTCATTCTCCGTGTCTTTCTCATCGACTGTCACCCTGTCTCTCCCGTTGCACCTTAAGCCGTGTTCAGAGAGACAATAGAGGGGCAGCCTCCACAGACAGAAAACTGCTGGGTAATCGGGTGAAACAAAAAAAAAAGAAAAGAAAAGAAAAAGTTAACTCTGGATCCACTGCAAGATTTATGGGCTCCATGCTTTTTCTTTATTTCGTTCTTTCTTTGATACGGCACAACACTCTAATCAGCTACAGATGTTATATTATAGCCTTGGGTGTCCTGCAGTAACATGTTTTGGGTTGCAATTTCAGCTTCAAAATTAATGATGCTTGGCTATCTACACATATGACTTTATTGTTTTGTAATGTTGTGCACAGATGAGGAGTCATGGAATGAAATCTGTAACGCTTCAAGGTACAATATTTGAGCGTGGGAGCCACATGGTTTATGGGAATGTAATTTCCCACTAACATGAACCATGTGCTCCTTGCAAATTGAAGTTACAAATTTGAACTTTTTGCTGGGAATACATTATGTTTTTTTTTTTTTTTATTACTATACATGGCAAATACTGTTTTAAATCAATCATATTGACTGATAAATTAAGCATATGTGTTTCTAGGTAACACCTAATAAATATTGCAACATGCTGCAGTTTCCATATTTGTCTGAGGCTACCGTTCAAAATGGATGATGCTCATTAAACAGGATCATTTACAGTCGAAGTCACTCAAATATTCTCAAACGCTTCAGGCTCAAGGTACCTATGTCGCTAAAAATGTGCAAGAGATCGAATAACTGTGTGTGCGTGTGTGTGTGTGTGAGAGAGAGGACCTGACATATTTGTTGGGTGTGAGCATCCAGGCAGGATATTGGATATGACGATGGTATATTGGTTCCTAATCCTCAGGGGAATTTAATGCATCTGGTGGTGAGTTCACATCCCTCCCATCCACAGGAAACTGTGTCATCTGAACAGGATACTGGATTAAAGGAATCTAACTGTAGGAGATACAACAATGCAACTGAAAATCATGCAAGAGTTTGAAGCAAACACACAGTTTACAATTTACAATTTACAACAGTTTCCCTTCCTGTTTCATAATAGTTTACCCATTATCACTATAAATGTGAATGCCTATGTGACTGACTGAGTGATAAAGTCTTTCATTTATGTGTTTGATGATTTTGTCAGACGGCATTGTGGTTATAAAATCAGAATTCAAGCAGTGCAAAGTGGCAGCTTGGAAGTGATTTGGAAGTGATAAACAGCATTAATGGGCCACGTTTCAGTCACTGTTTTAAACTTGTTCCGTTGTCTGACAACAGAAACAGAAAAACATGAATGACAACAGCTGCAGTGGGAATTCGGCTGTGTCAGACACAGAGAGTAGGAGAGAGGCAAACAGATACAGGGCTGAAACCAGTTGATACTAGGCTGAATGCAAATACAACCCAATAATGTCATGAATATAATAATAGTGTATTTTGTCATCTAGTAATAATTAGCGACTCCTCAAGCAGGCTTTCTTTGTCTTCTTCCATTGAAAGTAGTTTTTTACAATGGCTCCAAAACAGCTTTCAATTAAGTCCTCAATTTGGCATATTGACCACACACAGTCCAGACACACACTGGGTTTTGACCTAGTCTTGTTTAAGAAAAACATCATTTTGAGGGTTGATTTTTTAATGGCATGCAGGCTTGTGTTTTGAACAAACACAGCAGTTTCCCTGTGCCTTTCCAGACCTCATTATCCAAACGTCAGACACAACATGTCACCTGTGTGCATATAATAAGGGAATCTTACAGTGAATGTGCTGTTTGGTTACATAGGAATGAGCCATTTTAAAGGAAAGTAAAAATCCCTTTTCACAAAACGACTGTTCGCTCTGTATGGATAGAAATGGAGATGAAGTGACCTGTGCCCTCTTTTTGGGAGGAGGCATATGCAAAAAACTTACCCATGCTTTCTTTATAGTCTGATCATTTAAACTGGTTAACTCTGATGCATTTCAGGTTTTCAGTCATTAGTTGCCTTCTTCTTTTGCTTGGCTCAGATGAAAGAGGTTGTATGTTGCTTCGAATGGGACATGAAACCAGGTGCAAATCTCTATGTAATGCAAAACCAATTTCCTTCTCATCATAATGTGTCAGTGAGCATGGCAAACTGCTTTCTTTCTTGCTTTGATTACAGTCCTGATATATTACACATATGTGTGTGTGTGTGTTTTTAAAGGTACTGCTCTGCAGTACCACCATTATGTATATGGTTAAAGGATGTTACAGAGACACGGTTGTATAAATTAAAAGAAAGATGAATATTAAGTAAAACAACAGATTGTCAGCTGTTATGAGGAGGTTTTCAGGAGCCTCCATAACACATATAAATAACACATTTTGGACACATTGCCCACTCTTACTTTATATTTTGATTGATTGTCACTTCTTTTAACTGAGGACTTTTAGTTTTTCACTGTGCGTCAAACTGATTGACAAAGCTTTTCATAAAAGGACTGACGACGTATGACAGTTAAACAGTTGCATATGCAATTACAACCTATTAAGATGTATTCCTGTCCAGCTTAAGAACAGTCCATCAGTTACTTTGACATGTATTTTTGAGTTACATGAGATCTAATTCACGCAGGCTCACTGTGTCTCCTGTTTGTCAGTTTTGTTGTTGGCTATGCCAGCAGTGTGGGTCTTGACGATGTTTGTTGTGTCTCTTCAGTCATGAGAGCTATCGCTAACCAGGGACCTCATAATTACAAAAATTACAAGATAACACTCGTAAAGGTTACACACAAAACAAACAGGAAAATACATGTATTAAACAATAACATCATGCATCACCTTAATATATTCTATTCACTTTGTAATTCAATGTAAATGAATGCACCCCATGCTCCACCTTGTTAATTACTATAATTAGCCATGTCTGTTAAATGAAACACCCTTTATAAATGCTATTGTGTTAATATATGTAAATGTGCTTGTTTATATGGAAGTATGTAAATATGCCAGCCACAACACATAGCTGTACACCTCTGTTTCAAACCCTTTAGTGTATTTGCTTAAACTTTCTAATTTGGGAGAATTAAATAAGCGGGTAGCTCTGTTCAAGTTGAAAACAGTTTGATGATTTCAAAGTGCAAGAGATCATGGACACAAATGTTTGGTTGGTGCTGATGTGTGGATAATAGCTCTTCTAGGAGAAACACTCAAATAGAATGTTTACCTTGTCTGAAGATGAGGACAGACACTCTGCGTCCATGAGTGTAATGAAGACAAAGAGAGTCAGGAGCTTAAGCTTAAAATTCATCACATTTGAAGCACTCAGTATTTTAGGAAAGGTACAAAACTGGTCATTATCCAGAGAATTTACTCTCTCATACGTACCATATATGGATATGTTGAAGACAAGGTAGAATTACGTTTTGGTAAAAACATATTTTTCTGATGTAGAAACATTGAATATGAAAGTAATTTGAAGGTGCTACACTCAGCCATTGTTTTCTATAAAACTGCATACTTGCAGTGTCTTGATGCAACTCATGTTACCTCTTCAGAAATACAGCAAATTTATCACATCTGCTTCCCATACTTGCACATCTGGACCATTGTACCTTTACAGAAGGCTCATTTTATATATCTATCTGCAAGGATTTATCATTGCATCATCAAGATGACTGACCACTAATATAAGACAGATATTTATATATACATTTATCACCCAGACATTTCAGTGTAGTTTACAACTGTCAAACTTGTTACTACAGGTTTAATATTCATTCATTAATATTTTTTACAGAGTGCTGCAGGAAGGAGCCCTAAACCCCGAAATGATCGAAACAATCTTGCACTTCCAGTTTCCTCGTCTCAAAGCAGATGGGTTTTTTGAATGGGTCTTTGGTTAGATGTCTGAAATAAGTTGAGTGATTAACACAAGCTCAGGACATTTCCACGTTTTATTCTGTGACATAAACATGGGTCAGTAAATACCCCAGTCGTGTTTTTTTTTTTTTTTTTTTTTTTTTTAAGATTTTACATCTTTCAAAAAAAAAGGCACTTGGTAACAAGTGGCTAAATGAAACTACAGAGGTTGTCTGGGATGTTAAATGTCATCGCACAGCACATGAAAACCAATATACTTACCAGTTCACCTTCACAGCCTTGTTGTGTTTATACTCGCACTCTCGCAAACTATTACTAACTTGGTGGACTAGTTGTTTAATGACCGATTGTTTTGGTGATTAAAAAAAAAAAATAGGCATTGTTTGATCTGGAGAGCAGAGATCTATTAGTTATTAAAGGACACTTCAGTATCTCGGCATCCAAACAGCTGATTAAAAAAGTTCCGCCTGCAAGTCAAAAACCTGGAAATAGAGGCAGACAAGGCCGTGTCATCTTGAGCTTAATTCGATAAAGAGACTCTTATGTCGGAGGCCGTCTCCGTCACAAGAGGCACACCTTCCACTTCCGCTAGTTTACGATGAAATTTATTCGATATCAGTAAACATATTGCCTTGGTGCCAACCTTCCAAGAGACTGAAGTGGACTCTTATTTCAGCGCCTTTGAGCGTATTGCAACAGCACGTAAGTGGCCTCTAGATGCCAGGCCCTTCCTGTTGCAGTGCAAAATTCATGGGAAAGCCCAAGAGGTAGTGTCAGCGCTTTCACTAGAGGACAGTTTAGTATATGACACAGTGAAGGCTGCAATTTTTGTGTGCCTATGAATTGCTTCCAAAAGCCTATAAACAAAAGTCCAGAGACCACAGAAAGTCTTCAACTCAAACCTATGTAGAGTTTGCTAGTTTTGATAAATGGTGTTCCATGCGTATTTTACACAATCTCAATCTGTCATTCTTACCAGAGTGTTGCCCTTTACCGACCAGTCTGCCTGTGGTTACAGTACTGTGCTCAGTGGGCATTGATATGGGTTATGTTCCGCGGCCACTGCACCAGGTGCTTGTGCAGTCCAAATGAATCAGTGGATTTTTCCCTGTAGCTGTCTGTCCGGCTCTGCCAATCCGTGGTGTTGCTATGTTGATGGGAAATGATATTGCTGGGGGTAAAGTGACTCCCCTTCTCGAAGTGTTAAATGTCACACCTGCACTTTCCAATCACGATGGCAGTTTGGCACAGCCCGGTTTGTTTCCTTCCTGCATAATTAGACGCGCACAGACATGTAAACTTTGAGCTGGGGAAAGACTCAAAACCCCACAGATGTTGACTTGTCTGACTGTGTTTTAATGAAGGTTTGCGCAGGGGGAAAGGAAACCGTGAGTTAGCTAGGCTAGCTCCCAGGTGGAGATGAAAATTGGTTTGACTGTTCAGCTGTAGCCCGACATTTCCAAGTTGGCGCTAAAGTGTTGGCTCTATTACGCATCCCTGGCTCTTCTCTCTCTTCATGCTTTTCCGGACCATACAGTATCCACCAGAAGCTGAGTGATACAGATTATGTCATCAGCACTCCTGAAAGAAAGCGAAAAACTCACATAAATATGTTAGAGCTGTATCACTCTAGGGATGATAAGATCCGCTCTGCGGTCCTGACAAGTGGCTGCTCTGTGCTCGTGGTAACCAAGGCTTGTCCTGATGATGAGGATGGTTTATCCGCGCGCCCTTCCTCCACACCAAGTGCGCGGTATCCAAATTCAGAGATGCTGGAAGTGTTGCCGTATCAGCTAAGCCATCTAGAATTTAAACAGCAACATGATATCATAGCTCTAGTCTCAGAGTTTCCATGTCTTTTTGGTGATATTCCCACTCGAACCACTCCACCAAATCAGATAAAAACGAGATCTGATGAAAAAAGAGACCCAGTATCTGCTAGAACATGGATTGGCCATACCTAGCTCTAGCTCTTGGAGCTCCCCCTGTCTGTGCCAAATCCGACAGTTCCCCTACATTTATTACAGATTCCAGGAAGGTCAATGCAGTCACTGTGCCTGATTCATATCCATTGGCATGAATGGAAATTGCGTGGATAACTTAGGCTCTGCCAAATTGGTCAGTAAATTATATTTACTTAAAGGTTATTGGCAGGTGCCTCTGACGGGGCGCGCATTGGAGATCTCTGCCTTTGTAACTCCTGATTAATTCTTACAATATACCGTTATGGCTTTCGGGATGTGCAACGCCCCCGCTACCTTCCAACAGTTGGTAAATACTGTTCTGGCTGGTGTAACCAACTGCAACGCTTATCTGGATGAACTGATTGTCTACCCCGCTACCTGGGCTGAACACCTGACAACGTTAAGCGAAGTGTTCAGCCGACTTGCGGAAGTGTCACTCACTCTCAATTTGGCCAAATGTGAGTTTGGGAAGGGCACCATCACATACTTGGGCAGGCAGGTTGGTCAGGGTCAGGTCCATCGTGAGGCGGGAGTTAGTGACATCACTGAATTTCCTGTTCCGACCAAGGGGTGTGCGTTGTGGCATTTCCTAGGTATGACAGGCTATTACAGAAATTTCTGTAGGAACTTCTCTGCTGTGGTTAACCCGCTGACTAATCTCACCAGTCCTAAGGTCGACTTTAAGTGGACCCCAGATTGTCAACATGCTTTGGAGAGTGTGAAAACTCTCCTGTGTCACGCTCCAATACTCTCTGCACCAGATTTCACACAGCCGTTTAGGTTGGAAATTGACGCAAGCGTGGTAGGAGCTGGGGCTGTATTAATGCAAAAGGATGCGTAGGGAGTAGAGCATCCTGTAAGTTACTTCTACCGTTATGGGCTCCAGGTACAGCACCTTGTTGTGTGTTATGTGGTATGGTGCAGTCTTCCCCTTTTTGAATTAAGGCTGGGGGGACCGATCTTCCGCCACTCCAGAAGGGGATTTCCTCATCGTCCATGCCTCCGCATCGCTCCTCTCTGCCTGTGCCTGGGTAATTCTCGTTATTGGCTGGTCCCTCCCCTCCTGTGGCGTTGGTTTTTGTTTGACAGGTAAGACTGGAGATAGCGTTTTATTTTCGTTGAGTTCTGGTATAGTAGGTAGGGATTGGTCTGGTTAGGAAGCCAGGTTTGTTTTGTTTGTTTTATGTTTTAGCTCCACCCGCCACCCATTCCCTTTGCGATTCATTTGTGTTGTGGTTGTACCATTTTTGTTGATGCTAAATGATAAACAGCTGTATACTCGCCTGGTACCATTATCAAAATGTTGCTTCCCTTGTTCCTAAACATTTACAGGTTGTAACACTTCTGCAGATTTTATTTAGGCTTCAACAATCATAAAGTGGTGTTCATCCATTTTTGAAGATTATCCTGCTGACAAAGCCTGTCAGTATCATCAACTTCTGTTTATCACAGAGCTTAAAAGCCAATGTGAAAAGCCCTATGGCTTTTTGTTGAGGGAACCAGGGTGATGCTGACTTCTAGGTTGGCCTTAAAAAAATGTCATTCCTGCAGCACTCTTATTTCTTTTGTAAAGCACTATGTAACAGTGTTCAGAAATGTGCTTTATAAATAAATTGAGATATTATTATATATTATATAATTATTATTATTTTTATTTTTTTTATCATCCTTAATATAATTATTATTACTACTACGGCTTCTGGCTGAGTGATGCATTCAGTATGTGTGACAGGCATTTTGAGACAAGAAAAACAAGCTGGTTGGTGTGTTTTTTTTATGGTTGGCAAAACTATTTTGATTAATTCAAATAGCAGCAGTGGCATCAATGCAAATAACCCATGATGATTTGTATTTTTTTTCAGCCTGTGTTAGTTTACATTTAGGCGAATTGGCACCTTTACAGTTAAACCCAATTAGCTTTTAGCAGCTCCTGCTTGCAGTGTACCTATGTGCAGATGACTGTCACTGGGTAACCAGTGCTGAAGTACTAGTATTAGCTCGGTGTTGATTGGCAGGCCAAATCAGGGGCCAAATTTACTCCCAGTTGTTTTTGGAACAAATCAGGTTATTTTTAGAGTAACCTTTCATGGACTGTATGACTACGGTATTATTCTCGTTACCACATACTTCTGTAATGTACATATTTTAATCGGAAATCTTCAGCCTTTTCATTTTCACATATTACATGCATTTGTCTTTGTACTACTAGTAATGCATAATCACAAATCCTCCTGTTTTGGTCAGGAGTAAACACTCCACACGTCTTTCCTGGACTGCAGCGGCTACGGAGCATCGGTGCAGCAGGCGTGTGGGACTTAACCAAGGCATCATCTGTCAATGTAAGAGACACCAGGATATATCCACAGGTGACTGAGCAGTTAATCCATGCTAATTTCTCCCGGCCACTCCAAGATAATGTTTGCTCACACACGCATGCGCGCACACAGTCATTCGTGCTGAATCAATTCAGGGATCACTCACCAGCATCCTTAAGGCGTAAAGTTGTCATATAAATAAATCCATGCATAAATCCACATAAATAAATCCATGCAGATGAAACACAGGAACAGTCAGTGTATCATGTTAGGTTCAATTAAGCAGCTCATAAACAGCCGCTGTAAAAGAAGTAGAGGCTCCATGCATTGAATGCATTATGCTATGGTGGATCTTAACCTTACTCACATTGTATAGTTCTTTAACACACATGTACTCAAGACTAAACAGACACTCACACCCTCAGGCTCAAGTGCACTGCAAACTGATACCACTCACATGGTCTCTCTCTCATATTCCCTTAACCACCCTCCGTCATTGTGTGTGTGTGTGTGTGTGTGTTTCACTCTCTTGCTCTATGATCTTTGTAGCATGTTTATTGATGCCACTGACCCTGGCTTGTCAAGCAGTGATCACATAGCACATGTGACACATAAACACACCCCTCCACTCACAGTTGTGTGTAACCAGAGCTCAGCCGCCTTTGCTTCAGAGCAGGAATCATACAGAGTCATTGTGCGCTGTGGAATTAAACCGTTGTCGTGCTTGAATTGCTACAATGACAGTTTGGGGAAATTGGCTTGGATCCTATTTTGACTGTTGCTGCACAAACCATTTTCAGGTTTTTTTTGTTACCTGCACTGCATTCATCTGACAAACAAAGGTTTGACTGATGTGCATTTTCTAAAGGGCAGCAGCAAGAGGTGATACTTTTGTGCATTTATAAAAGCCTCTAAAGCAGCACCTAGGGCACTGCGAGATACTCAAGCGCAACAAACGCCAGCGGCATCGTGACTTAATAAACACCCACATGTATTGTTTCATATGTTACTCAACATGCAGCACTGTGATGCAAATCACTGCAGGTGATGCATATAAGTTTGTCAACAGACATCATGCACAGAGTCATGCACAAGTCCAATTTAGCAAACCTGCATCCATCCAGCTTAGCTTAACATTAAGTAATCACAGTCACTCACTTTAAAACTCATCCACATTGTATTTTCACAGGGCATACATGATGGCTGATCTGATGTTATCAGCCCTTTTGCATGATGTCCCAGGTCTGTTGCAGTCAGATCTGCAAAAGCACTCACCCAGTCATGTCAGGTGACACAGAGATGACCAGTTTTGCAGTAATCACCTGTCCACATATCCAAAAACAACTCCTTGCTGTCAGTCAGCTGCGTTCTCTGTTCTGGAGTGATGATGAATAGAGGAGTGAGAGGTTGTATCATAGGCCTTCACATAAAAAAATGACGGCTAATTAGGTTTGATATAATGATGCTCACTTTTTTAATTTCAGACTGAAACATGAGTAGTTGTGAAAGTAAATTCTTAATTTTGTATATGCTGTGTGTCTCCTGAAAAGTTTAGGTATGACATCATGAATATGGAAATTAGCACACAGGCGACACCTAGCAACTTAGCTTTGTCCAGTGAAAATAAAGAAGATAAAGACCGGTCAAAAAGTGGTTAGCCTAGCTTAGCATTATCAATCAATCAATCAATCAATCAATCAATCAATCAAACTTTATTTGTATAGCACTTTCATAAACGCTAGTGCTTCACAGATGATTGATTAGTTAAAAAAAGGACAAATCAAATAAGACAGCTAACAATGAGATACAATAAAAAAAAATGAAATTCTATAATAACATTATAGAATGTTAAATAAAGTGACAAATGACTAAAAACAATACTAAAAAAGTCAGGCTGAAGAGGTATGTTTGATTTTATGTTTAAAAATTTCAACTCTTCCGGCTGCTCTCAGCTCCTCAGGGAGACTGTTCCAATGGCTCGGAGCGAAGTACAATACTTTTAAAACAGGCAACCAATGTAGCAACTTTAAAACTGTAGTGGGTTTTCTCTTTCTGGTCCTGGGCAGCAGAATTCTGACTCAGCTGAAGCAGGTTCATAGCGTTGTTGGGTAGACCAGATAGGACAGCATTACGGTAGTCAACCTGATGGATATAAAAGCATGCATCAGTTTTTCTGTGTCACTCAGAGAGAAATAGTCGCAATTGATAAAATGCAGATTTGAATATTACTTAAAAATAGGAAGTTGGAGAGTGGGCTGTAGTTACTGGGTATTGAAGGATCAAGGTTTTTTTTTTTTAAAAGGCTTCACAGGTGCAGTCTTAAGTACTGTGGGGAACACGCCTTGTTGCATGGAATGGTTAAAAATTGTAAGGACACTGGATAAAGACATCTTTAAGAAAGGAGGTTGGAATTGGGTCAAGGATGCATGTGGAAGGTTTCATTGTTGATACCACTTCCCCTGAGCTTTTCAGCACTAACCAGGCTGTAATGGGTTTGATGAGGTCATCGATGGTCTCTCGGGTTGTGTATGTTGTGTATGTGATACAGCTCAATTTTTATCCACAATGCTGCTGCTTTACCAGAACCAGAGAGTAGGCTTCAAGGTCCAGGCTCAACTAATAAAAAAGTACTCTAATAAATATATATATAAATATATAATTTAGTAGACTGGTAGTCAAGCCCAGTCCAGAGATAAACACACACACAGGTACATATAGGTACACACACAACGTATACATAATTCAAACAAGTCTTTCCGTGTTAATCTTAAATTCTGAAATTTAAACTTTAGTCATTGTCTCTAGTGTGAGACAGGCTCATTAAACAGACAGGCAGTCAGACAGAGAGGAAGGGAAGAAGAAAGTAAGAAAAACGTGATTAAAAAACAGAAACAAAAGGACAGTTCACTGGCCAAGCAAGTGGAAACTAGTACAGTAGGTTTATTTTGCAATGACAAGGTCAAACCCTCAGGAGAATGAGACACAAATATACTTTTAAAATTATATGTTATATATCTACAGAAATAGAGATGGAATTTTGAGGCTTTTGATTAGTTGATCAATGAAACGTGGCAATTAGTTCTTTCTTATAAGTGATTTTTGAACCAAAAATACTAAATATTCTCCTGTTCCAGCCTCTAAAATGTGAGGATTTTCTGTTTGTCTTTGCCTATTGTGTTGGTTAACTGTAGATAGCTTTGTGTTTTGGACTGTCAGTCAAGAGGTCAGCTTGGACTTGTGCTGCGTATTTCACACAGGTTTGGACATTTTATAAAACTAAAGAATTAATTTGTTAATCTAGAAAAGAATGATCTGATTAGTTGAAGCTAATTTTTTGTGAAACAATGATGGACCCTAGAAACTCAGTTGACCCAGAGGCCCAGTATTTAGCATGTTCATTGGTTGGTGATAATTAGATTAACTGCTAATTTGCTTGCACCAATAAAGAACTGGTTTCAAACACTATGCTGCATACAAATAGAATTAACCCCAAAAAAAAATAGAAAGAGAAAAAGAGATCTCGATCCCTCTCGTCTAAATAAGACTAACTGTTTAAATAAAGGATTTAATAAAGCTCAGTAATCAAAGACTCAATCTGATGAAAACCAAGTGTTTAACCTTGTTATATGTCCATATTGTGTTTTTTATATAATACAATACATCATGAGTGAAATAATCAGTCAGTTAATGAGTATTTCCACCTTGAACTGCAGTGAATCTATGACAGTCTCATAAAAGCAGATTTATACAGCCAGGGTTTCATACGTTTCAGCCACTGCCAGTTACAAGCTAACAAACAACATAAACAAATGAGAGATGTTAACTGTGCTAACGGTTCTGATCCCTCTGCTAGTCTCTGCTAGTCTAGACCAGGTTCTGGTCTCAACAGACTCCTCATCTGAGTCTGGGTCTGACTGAGGCTCAAACATGTGGCTGAGTCTCTGATGTTTCCTCCTCTAACCATCTTGATGCTCTCTGCTCTTTCACCTGTCCACCTGCAGGAGCAGGTGGTGGTGGGCGGGGCTTAAGGCCTGATCCAGAATTTCTCAATGAGTGAGTAAGAGTAGATATAATTCCAGCCCGTTTTCCATATTATTTTTTTTCACTGTTTATGTTGGAAGACCGTGTTATACAAAATATTAATCATTAATAATTAAAATTTTCTAGAATTGAACTTTGAATTGAACCGTCAGCAGATAAGAATCTTATAGTTGTATGTCCTCCTATCTTTCATAGTTGATAATCTGATAGGAGTTGGTTGTACCCCTGTTTCTGTGCACACACACACACACACACACGCGCACACAAACATGTGTTAGTGCATGTTTCCATGGCAGTGTGTGTTAATTGAATGTGTATGTGGCTTCATTTTAAATGCCACAAGTCAACAGAGCCACTCAACCTCATTTTCTAATTAATACATTATGCAGATAAGTCAACAGCCAAACTGATTTTGCAGCTTTACAGTGAAAACCTTTAAATGGAGACAATATGCATGACGGTGTGTGGCTGTTTAAAAATGCATGAGGATTAATAGTGTAACACACTAATGAGCAGAGACAATGAGACAATGCCCTTGTTTAAAATAACACAAGGACATAAGTAATAAGGAAGTGTATTATAATCTGCTGATAGTCTTCAGGCCTGAGGAATCTTAATGAAATCATATCAGACTTGACACTCCCATTGAAGTCATCGGAGGTGTGCCGACTGAAGTTCAAATTATCTTCATCTTCATGGTATTCTTTAATCTTCAGTCTGACATTTCTAGGAACCAACCCTATCTAAAAACATGGTTCCATTCTATTATAATTTTCCAGGAAGGCTTCATGGCAGGGATGCTAAATGGAAGTCATTTTCCTGCAGTGATGTCAGAATTTCTGCTGTGAAAAAGGCCCATTGGTATGTGAAAACATGCAATGTTAAAGAGCTAAGATACTTATACGATGCCACATTAAACATGGATTCTGTTTTTATTACTGTTTCTTATAGATAGATAGAGACTTTATTTATCCCCTAGGGGGAAATTCAGGAAAATTAAAAAATATATTTTAATCTACTTCTAGATGAAGATACCAATTCGATAGATATATCAAAAAATGTCTGGCGAGTTGATAGACATCTTTTATTTTTTTTGGTTTGTGAAACATTATACAGAACCTGGCTTTGTTCTTGAGTATCCTGGCTAATTTAAAGCTTGAGAACTGAAACCGGGCAAGCAGCGAGTCGTTGTATGGTAAATAGCTAGTAGTAAGCATCTGCCAAAGTTGTGCTATGTTCGTTTCATTATGCATACATCACTGCATCTGCCTTTACACTAAGGTTTTGTGGTTGCAGATTATTTCTTAAAATTTGCACTGTGAAATGATGTGAGGATAACATACTGTTCATGTTCCTCCAGAAGCTTCTTTTTTTTTTTCATGGTCTCTGTCACAGCCTGATATTGGCCTGTTGTACTCAGCTATGACAAGATGACCACTGGAGAAGCCTGCTGAGTCGTGATGAAGAGATGGAGTTCATTTGTCAACATTGACTGAAGTAGAATTTATTTTGGACTTTCTAACTTGAAAGCTATCTATATAGCTTATTTCTAAAAACACTGTTAATAAAGCACTTCAGATTTTAAGTATGAATCTCAATACTTTATTAAAACAATGTTTTAACTTATTATTTACCACAACTAGCTCCTGACCCTTGGGCCAGTGGTGATCGGGCCCCCCGCTGGCAACCCTACCGGTAGCTCACCTGGTAGCGCACGCATCAGATAAGCGTAGTCCTAACTGCAGCGACCACGGGCTCGAGTCTGATTCGCGGCCCTTTGCTGCACATCGTCCCCTCTCTCGCTCCCTGACTTTCCTGTCTCTCTCTCTCTCTCACTGTGGCTGTCAATAAAGGCAAAACATGCCCAAAAGAATATTTTTAAAAAAATGATGCACACCTTCATACTTCTACTCCACTGCACTTTTTACTCCACTACATTTATACGACACCTATAGTGAGAGATTTGAGATTCACACTGTAGGCGATATTATAGTCCAAGGACAAACTTACCTTCTGTAGCATCTCTGCATCCCACAGTCTGTAGGTGTCTTTTTATATGAACAGCCACAGCTCTAACACTACTGACTGTATTCTGCTGTTGAGAAGTCTGTGTACTTATGGTGATAGTTAAAGCACAACTTGCTACATTAAACTGGTCATTAGAGGTTAAATTGTAAGAGAATAAAACAATAATAATAAAGCACCTCACTTTCAAGTGCTACAAAGTTGTTGATTCATCCAGGACTAACTGTTCAGTGGTGTTTGGCAATTCATGACTTCTGAAACTGCAATAGAGAATTCCTGAGAAAGTTACTAGGATACTAAAGAGTGTCTAAAAGAATGCAAGGCACATAAAAACTTAATGAGATGCTTTCAAAGGTTTGGCTCTAATGGTCTAATGGTCTAAAACTCAAAGGTTAAAGCCAATAAAAAAAATTCAAGAGAAAGTTGTCATTCTTATAACAAGGTAACTGGTGCCTGAATGTCTGTCTGTCTGTCTGGTCTTGTGTTTCTCAGCAGGGGTGGTAACTTCCCTCAATGAGGCGTTCAGAGACGCTGGAAGCAATATTTTTGAAAAGGGAGTGTTGAGGTTTTCAGAGATTCACAAAGAGATGAGTTGAAACGTGCAACTACTTACAAAAGAACGTGGTCTGCAACATTAAAATCTACCAGTTTACAGCAATGCGACTAGATAAGACACTGATGTTCCCATAGCGACGACTCTTTATTTCAGTGTTTCTGTCACCTTTCTGTAGCACAGCTCCATGCTGCCTTCACAGAAACTGGAAAATTTCACCCAATGGCGTTTACTGTGTCAGCTCAGGAAAATGAACGCTCAGTATTCCCCCGTGGAGGAAATGAACAGCTTTTTCCTCTCTACACCATCAACGCTGTGATATCATCGTGGTTACACATTTACGAGAGATATTCCGCAGTTTCACTTCCCATGAAAACATCTTAGCATCTACCATACAGACACACACTATTAACACTGACACAGCAACGCCAATAGCCGGCTTAATTCCAGCTGAGACAGGAGAGTTTAGACCGCTGCAACTTTTCTCTGCCGCATTATAAAACGGTTTGGTCTAATCGTCAACTTTAAGGTTTTCATTAAATATCTTCAATAACTCCACGAATGAAAGGAACTGTGAAATCCCAAATTATGGGACATTTGCCAGGTTTAATTTGCCTGTATTAGCACACGTCGGACCCAACTCACCCTATTTATTAGCTAAAAGTAACATCCTGCATAATGTGACATATGTGACCTTTTATTTTCTTACTTTTTCCTTTTTTTAGTAAAATAATAATTGTTTTCCATTAGAAGAAGTAAGAGTGCTTTTTGTTTGGCATTTCTGACTGACTCCTATTTGTGATACCTAATTAAAGTTTGAATGTCAAATTTCTAACTGTTGGATTTGTTTCATAAATATAATTTCTATTCACATGGTTTTTTGCTCCCCGGGAAATTAATGATGATGAAATTCCATCTGTCCAGTGAAATCCAAACTGTTATTTGGCTTCAATGACATTCTTTTTTAATGATATAACACAATAATAATCCTAATGCCAATAACAATATACTGTGAATATAACTAAACAACAAATATATAATATAAATAAGAATCATAATAATTATAAACATAATAATAATCAACATTAATATTCAGGTGAGACAGTCTATATTTTATTTGATAGGGGTCAGTAATGGACCTGGATAATGGACAGGGGGGGCTGCTGGCCCAAGATGGTTGTGAACCAACCACGGGTCAAGTCACATGATATAATGACATATAATAATATTTAATAAATGGAATTTACTCAGGGATGACTATGGAATCAATGGGGTCTTTCTCTTTTGTGATGTACCCTGACAAATTTCCCAGAAATGTGGCCATTGTGACTCTATGGGAAGTGCGAACTTCGCACTATCCACCTCCTACAGCTTTCCACAGCTTGTTTTTTACAGCATTCATGTCAAACTTTTGTCTTTGAGTTGAACAGAAAGTGAATACTATTATACTATTATGGCTAACTGAAAGGGATCAACATTTTCCTTCAGCCACCATTGTAATGGTTGGTCATAGAAAAATGTACACTAAGTGGTTTTTCAAACTAAGATGCTTTGATATTGACATTCGATATTACTAAAAATCTACTTAGGTTTTGTATTTCATGTGCTTCTCAGTTAAAGGTGTTGTAATGGGTTTGATTTTCTACATTTCAACTTAGTAGACAAATGAACAGCTCCCTTGGGTGCCCTACACAACATACTGACAGCTGAGGTGTTTGGTGGGTAAATTTAAGGTTTATTAATATTATTAAATGCGCACATTATGTAACTTCTGCCACTAAGGGTCTCTCAATAACAAAAGACAGTGTTGGGTGATGTTGTGCAATAGCGTGGGATCATGGGAGTTGTTGTCTTCACCACTAATGCGTCAACTTCTCCCGGTTTGGATTCCTTCAGTGCCAGTGGTTCAAGAGGTTTTTACCGGGAGCCTAAGTATCCGCAGAGGTCTCCTCCTCTCTGGAACAAACAGATGAGATGATTACAACCAGTAGAAACACTGAAAGCTGTTTCAAATTAAAAGTAAATGTTTTACCGACGCTGTCCGGCGGACACCGGATGTCAGGGAAGGGTTGGGAGCTGAGGCTGCTGCTAACCTTTGTTTCAATTCTTTCTCTGATAACTTATGATCCAGACGTTCAGGAGGTTTTTACCAGCAGCCGAATTATCCACAGAGGTGTCCTCCTCTCCATTCAAACTGGTAGAAACACAGAATAAAGCAGTTTGACGTTAAAATCAATAATTCTCTGACACAGTTCAGCGGACACAGGACGTCTCAGATCGGCTAGGAGCTGAGCTCTCTAACATTTACTCAGCTTTTTTCTTTGGTAACTTAAGATCCAGACATCCAATGTCTAAAATCCTTTATCCGGTTAAAATATATAGTTGAAAACAACCAAAGTGTAAAAAGTGGATCCTAAAAATGTGGCTTAAAACTAGTCCATTTCAAGCTTCTGGCAGGCAACCACAACACAGACACATGTACATAGGGGATATGACGTCATTGAGAGGCAACCAAATGGCACTTACCGTTACCATGGTTAAAATTACTTCTCTAGGTTTAATAGGATAATGAAAGTACACAACTCACAAAAATATATAACTTAGGTTTAGTAATTTTCAGACATTAATGAGGAAAAATGACATATTATAACTTCTCTGGGATTCTTGTTTCATAGTGAACTGAGGTGTTTCTCCTTCTCAGTTCTGTAGTGGACACTCTCAGTATATGTCAACTCTTATTTAATCAGTTCTCTGTCCCAGGCTGCTGCATACTTGAACACCTGCACAATATCCTTTACAAGTTTTATGATCGAAACAAAATATTGAACGCAACCTTGTATCGTTTCAGTACAACCCTACAGGCATGAATATAAAGAATGTTTTTATACTGTAATTTCTGGCTGTATCTGTGTTTACTGTGTGCCCTTCAGAATAAGTGTCACTGAAGATTGTATTGCAAGAACATGGTGACAGATTCACTTCTCCAAGGATTGTGATATTTCTAAGAAATATCTGTATTTGATTGCATATATTGCATTGCATATATAGGGGCCAATGTACTGTATTTTCATCTTTGTTTATTATTGTGGCTGCACTATGGTTAGGAATGCATTGCTTTCGAAGCTAACTACAGAAGAAGATTTGAATTGAGGTGACTGACTCCAGGCCTTAACTTACACTTATATTTATATCTTTATTCCTCAGACTAGTTTCTTCTCATTCATTTTCACCAAAAATCAGTTTTTCCACAGCTACATGAGCTTGTATTGCTGCCTATTCATTCATTATCCCTAACAAAAACAGCCAAAAGGTTCTTTTGACTCCTTTTCCTACAAATACCATGTCATATAAAACTCTCTCTTGTTACCTTTTTCCATCTCAAGTCTCTTATTTGTCGATACACCTGATGAGTAGCGAACTCTAACTTCACCTTTCTCATGACGCTCACGTGACATCCATCCATTGTTCTTATTTCCTGTGAACATATGACCATCTTGAGGCTGGATGCAGAATGTGTGAACAATATGTGTTTGTGTGTGTCATTAAAAGGTTTACTACAGTAAATGCTGCAAACTGAAACCCTAACTGTCCTGACTGTACAGTAAAATCTTACGTTAGATGTACCCCCATGGAGTTATCTTCTAAATAAACATGGCTTTGTCTTTTACATATAATGCTCATTATTTACAAAAGTCTTTATTCACACAGTGCTTTTCATTTGATGGAGACATGACATTGTATTTATCAGCTTTACAACAGCATTTTGTCCTGATTTTGATTATCATTGCTTTTAATTTGTTTGTCAATGCACTTTTTAAACTATGTTTTTAAAAAGGTGCTGTATAAATGAAGATATAATTATTATTTCAAAGAAAAAAAACACGTGTCAGCTGGACATTTCAGAGGTGTGATTTATGAGAGTTTTTTTCTTTTTAATTGATCAAGCTTCAGTGTACGCATGCCAACAAGAGGCAGCCAAGAACTACTTTGTTTACAGACTTGAGTCTAGACTTTTCACAGCATGTGTGCTGATTCCTGACACGAGTAAGAAAAGTGCAGTGTTCAGTGTTAGTCTGGAACACCAACACTATCTGTAACATAATGAGGGCCAATGAATGTTTTACTGCCAGCCAATATATACAGCAGTCTAATGGTAATATATAATACATAAAGGGCCCTGACTCTTATATAACTTAGATATATATAATTTACTTGTTTAGAACCCCTTTGATTTTCACACAACCACACACACACACACAAACAAACACATACCATACACACATACGTAAGAGCACAACCAGGGCAGATGTGATGAAGGTTATACGGTACGACCCACATCATTACATACATGCAAACACATTTAAAATGCAGAGTGGGAGAAACTCACATACATACAAATACACATATTTAAAAGCATGTCTGATAAATGAGCTACTCTAAATGACAGGGAGCATTATCATTGTTTGACAAATTGATGCCTTCTCCCCCATATTGATATTAACATGCATGAATGCACACATACAGTCCACACATACAAACACACACACCTCTTTAACAGTTTGGTCTAAAGGGGCTTTTATACTGTGAATGGGGACAAGGTGAAGGTCAATTAACACTTATCAATCATCACGGTTTGAAAACCTGGAGAGGAATAGGAGAACAGCACAAATGATTTAGAATAAAGGGATGAATGGAAGGATGAAGAAAGAAAGATGAATGTGACGGCTGACATTGGAAGCATAAATTAGAGTTTCTCTTGAGTTTGGGTTATAGGATGGACTCGGGTACTTGTACTTTAAAGCTAGGGTAGGCAGAAATCTGGACCAGAAAAAAAAAAACTGCCAAAATGTCATGGTAAATTCATCTGCAGTGCCAACCATTAAAACATTAAATATTACAAGAAAATGAAATTAGCAGTTAGCAACCTGTTACCTGTCCAGGAGAAATACAGCAAGTCCTCTCCATCTGAAGGGATGTACAAACATATCTACATTTGTAGAACAGCCAATAGGAACGCTGTCTCTGAAAAGACCTGTGAATGACCAAAGTCTCCCGTCACAGACTAGATTTTCTAAAGCCTGAAAACAGAGTTGCTGACGTCTTGTTTCATCTCAAACCACTTGAGGTGAAGGTGATAATGGAATTTTTGCCCATTGACGGCAAATGAAATTATTGCCTACCTAGGCTTTAACACTGTGCCTTATATTATGTGACAAAATAACAGTTAATCAAAGGTCCAGACCTTTTAGAGGAAAACAGTGAGTGTAGTAAAATGTGCTCCTGTGATGCTTGCTAATAGATAAGACATTTCTCCCTCGGAGTACGGTGGACATGGCCTGGTCATCTGTAGAGCTAGACTGCGATCATCTCACATCTGAAAAAATGTCAAAGTAAACAAGCAATATTCAGTATCTACTTCACTACTTTCTTGCCTGAAAAATATCAAAACTTAGTAAAAGGGTTAAGTTAGCGTAGGTACAGTACATGAAGCTTAAAAGTGTCTGTAACAGTACTGCTTATCCAAATGGATCCCATCAGTCCCCCCAACGTCTCGGAGCTCTTCCGGTGTAGCAGTTCTTGTTGCATGTGTTTGTTATGTTGGCTGGTGTGTCGGTTGAACAGACATTCATGGTTCCCAGAGGAAGGATCCTAATGACTTTGGTGATCCCCAATGTTTTCCTCTAGTGACACTATGAGGTTAACATTTTTGGTTTTAAAGGTGCTCTATGTAAGTTTTTGCTATCACTACATAGCCAGGGTTAGTGATAGTTAGCTAGCAAGAGTTAGTTTAAATCAATCAATGCAATTGCTGTATAGTTTCTAACATATTAAAGTCACAACAGGAGTCCCAACAAACAACATCATGAGGGCACCTTAAAGGAGCTCTTTGTAAGTTTTGCTATTGCTAAATAGCTGACGTTAGCATTAACAGCTGTTTACTTACCAATCTAGGAGAAATGTTGTGAGTTCAGCATCAAACTTCGTTCCTTTCCACACCAAGAGCTGTCTCCAGTGGTGGAAAACAACGCCAATGTTAAGTTAGCATGCTAACCAGCTAGCCCCGGCCTATCCCGTCTCATAATACTACTTTGTAATAATGAGTAACTGTATCTTCCTGTGTGCCATCAGTTGATCATTAAAGGATGAAGAAGTAGAGCTACTCAGAGGGCTTTTTCTAGCCTCTTGTCTTGTAATTGCAATGCTGGCTGAAGCTATTGACAAGCAACCATTATCACCACTATAACCACCACCCGCTCCCAGCAAGAAAACATGTTTGGTGGCAGAAAAAAAAAAACATATAGGATGTTTCAAACAGCTACTGGAAAGATTTGCATCAAATAAGGCACAGACATTTATGTCCCCCTCAAAGGGAATTGCAATAGTTTCAGTGTCACCTTAAGTTCTCATCTAGTGCCATCATCTGGTTTAAATAAATTTTTGTCCAGTATTGGTTGATGACTAAATATGAGAGTTTGTGTGAGAGAGGAGAGAATCAGAGTCGAAAGGCCAGAGGAAGAATGAGAGTGTGACTAAGAACAACTCAGAATAGAGGAAAAAGGTGAGAGAGTAAAGAATAAGAGAGAAGAGAGAGAGAGAGGGAGACATAAAACTGCTACCAGGTTTAATAACTCCCCTCATTTCCCATTTTCCCATCCATTCAGCAGATTCACACTTCTCTGGTTTTTTTTGGAGAAAACTTAGGTATTCTTTGTGTGTGCGTGTGACATTTGTATTTTACCTTTTACCTTTGGATAACTGGCTGCTTAATTAGATGTAGCCTCAGTGATCCCTATAGGGTAATTAAGAAAGATCACCTAGACGACAAAGGTGGGATTCAAACCCACAAGTGCACAGCGCAATGGATTAGCAGTCTCTTAGAGTCAACAGTGTCATTAGCAGAGTCAGCTTTACGGTTTTACCTTTTCAAGTGAAATGCAAAGTCTGATGTAGGAATTCCATTCACGTGGGTTTAAAAAGCTCTAAAATCTGATTTACAGGGATAGGTATATCGCATGTAGTATCAAACTCTCAGTTTGATTTATAGACATGGAAATGTACCTCTCCATATATGGTAACTGAAAGGGTGGCACTCAGTTTGACTGCAGTAACATGGCTTTTTACTTACCTCTACGAACATCAGGATACGGGTAGAGAGAGGAAAAGGCAACAAGAATACTTTCCACATTCTGTGTAATCCTGCTATTGACCACATTCAGCTTGTTTTAATGTCACTCTGTGCTGTATTCTCAGACAACATGGTTTTTAATTAACTTAACCACAGCAAACGTGTCTTTTAATACAATAGATACATAGACACTGATTTTACTGCAAATGACTTACTTCAGCATAGAATGATCAACCACAACTGACACTGTAAAAATTCCCATATGAATGATCATACCTACATCATCTGTGCATCCAGGTGCCTTTCTAAAAGAGGTTTACATCCATTTGCTAGTGCATTATATTTACACTGTGTATAGACGATATAAAATTTGCGTGTAGGCCGTTGTTCAACAGCTTATATTAGTCAGCAGAGAGTGCTTAAGGTCACATGAATATTTTCAAACTCCCTGCATCATTAGATACTGTAGGTGGCACTTAAGCCAGCTGAGCCACTACAAAGTTCTACAAAGGTTGGCCTTTTAGAGAGCGTTGACCCTCACCTCCTTCACAGTCTTTGCACACCAGCAAGAGCACTACCGCAATGCAATGGAAGTCATATAGGATATTACTGAAGTGATAAATGATCAGAGCCAAGACCGTGACAGCATATCTTTACAATGTGAATCCTTAAACCCAATTTGAAACCTGTTATATTAGTATGGGCGGAATTTGAATCATCTGAATTTGAATTGCTCAACTTGAAGAATAACTAATTATGTTATAACTAATAATGTAACTGCTTTGAAAAACTAAATCAGAAATTTCATAGGCTGGAACTGAATTCATTTGCTCTGAAATTGTAATGGATCCTCACTGGAAATTCAACTCTCTATATACTTGCACATTCTGTTCTCACAACTCACACTCAGTTCTAACAATTCAATTTCAGTTCACTGAGACATAAATCAAAGGAAGCAAAGGAGGCGCAATCGAGTGCAGATCATTGACTGTATATAAATAAAGTCACGTTGAGTTCCTGTGAGCAATTTTTTATTTAGTCCGACGAATCAACGGACATTGCCAGTGTGGATTAGTTGAATGCTTTGGTTCAATACCAATGGCCTTTAGGAGGAGTTTCTGCTCTGCAATGAGATGTAAGTCAGGACACCGAGTGAAGAAATATTCAGACTCCTAGATGCTTTTGTGACTGAAGTAGGACTGAACTGTGAAAAATATGTGGGCATTTGTATGGACAGTTCGGCGACAATGACGAGCCTGAATAGTGGGGTTATTCACGGATAAAGGCTGTCAACGCAAAGGTTATGGCGACGCAGTGTGTGCTGCATCTACGGGCGCTCGCATGTAAAGGCATGGACCTTCACTCGGTTTTGAACACAGCTGTGAATGTAGTTGATTTTGTGAAGTCGTGGGCACTGCAGTCTCGTTTGTTTGGACAACTTAGTACGGAGATGAATGCTCGACATGCACTGCTGTATCACTCTGTCTGTCTGTCAGTCTGATGGCTCTCTTGTGGTAAAGTTTTGGAGCAGGTGTTTGAGCTACACAGTGAGATGTCGGTTTATGAGAGAGGACAAACCTCACATCGCATTGTTTTTTTCCCCCAACATGGAGAGTGTAGCTGGCATATCTTGCTGTCATATTCAACTCGTTCAACAGGCTCAACCTTTCTGTCCAAGGGAGCTCTGCTTCTGTCCTGGAAGTCAGTCACAAAATCGGAGCCTTCATGAAAAAGGTGGACATCTTCCCCCGAGTGACTTTCTCCAGAAAAACATCCTGTGGCTAAAGCGAGAGAGCTAGCCACCTCTCGACTCACCAAGCTAAGCTCTTAGTAGTACAGGGCTTGTTTGCATGTTGAGAATGATCTGAGAGTCTCCCTGTCATCCCTCCCTCTAAGAATGGAGAAACTGTGTGGTGAGAGACAAGTTCACCCATCTCAGCAACTTAGGGGAGCTCATCAAGTGAGTTATTGTAAATTATGTGACATAAGAATGTGATGCAGTCTAATGAACATATACCAGACAAAATTCTCTAAGGCATTGGGCTTAATTACTGTAATGTGTTCTCTAACTCTGTCATTATAACTTTTGTTATGATTTGTTAAGCACTTTCTGCCACTGATTTGAATAAGGAGCATGATAAAAGTTGAAGCACTTACTGAAAGTCAGCTTTAGACTGGTTATTTTAAATGTCTGGGTTTATTAAAATTACACCAGTATTGCTGCTGTTCATTTTCTGAAAGCTTTTAAGATCAATTACTCAAAAAGCACAAATGCTGCAATTTGAATAAAGTGACCATCTGTTTAAAAGTAAGTGGTATTAACATGATGCAAATTGAAATGTGTTTCAGTTCATCAGGTCAGAAGTATTAAGGTTGAAAAGTTAGAATACAGATAGTTCCAATGGCATCAAAGAGTGCAAATGGTAGTAAGCATACGCTTCATCGGTCTTACAATTATGAAGGGGTCCCTTACGCCAAAATGTATGAGAACCCTATTCTTGATTATGTACCTTGAAGGAACTATTTGTTAGTTTTGCTATTGCTACATAACCAACATTAGCATGAGCAGCTGTTTACTTGCCAGTCTAGAGGAAACGTTCCGATTTCAGCATCAAACCTCATTCCTTTCCTCATCAGGAGTTGTCTCCAGTGATGGAAAGCAACCCTCATGTTTTGTTTCTATTTCTTCAACTTCTTTTTTTTCTGTTGAAGTTAGCATGCTAACCAGCTAGCCCAGGCCCTGCTGGGCCGTCATGTCACTTTTCGATACTGAGTCACTGTAGCATCCAGGCTGCTCAGAAGAAGTAGCGCTGCATATAATAACCTCTTGTCTTGTAAACGCAACAGTGCCTGAAGCTCTTGGCAAGAACAGCTGTTAATGCTGACGCTGGCTATGTAGCAATAGCAAAAACGTACAAATATCTCCTTTGATGCTACATCCAACACAGCTAGTACTCCACTTTTCACAGTTTTTATATTTTTTTCTTACTGTACATACGTAGTTTTTTTCTGTATGGAGTGAGGAGCTTTGGAGCTTTGCCTTACACGTGAGTAATGCTGCAGTAAATCTATTATGTTTCTCTCAGTATCACTGGATTGTCATGTTTTTCAATGGCAGACACTTTTTGTTAGTTTTGTTTTGGACTTTTCGCACTTCCTGTTTTATTTTGTAATTTGGTTCCTTGTGTGTCTCAGTGTTTTTGCTTCTTGTCGTGGTCTTGTTTCTGTGTAGTGATTGTCTGCCCCGCCCTGATGTGTTTCACCTGTGTGCAATCACCTTGCCTCCTGTGTCTATATAGTCTTTGTGCTCCCCTTTGTCTGTGTTGGTTCGTCAGTTTAGTTCTGGGTTTGTTCATGTCACGGTCACGTTTTCTAAATAAACCTGTCTGAACCGTTCTCCCAAGAGTTGGCTGCATTTGGGTCCTACTTACCCCTCAAACCTGTGACAAAAGCAGTACAAAGTGTTTAATTTGATATAAAATTGTTGGGATTTATTCAATGTTGCATTTAGTTTTAATGAATCTCTAGTGTGAGGAATAGATCTGTTGAATGGATGTCACATCATTTCAAAATCTGTGTGTTACAGGGTAAGAGGTGACCAGGGAGTTGGAAATGATAATGTTCAATGTAAGAGGCAAAGGACGTGGAAGCTTTATATGTTGAAAAAGTATACACAACCAGAGGTAGAGTATTTATTTTGCAATAATGATAATTATCAAATTACAATTGATATTGAAGGAAGCCCTGTTGATGGTTCATAACGCTCAATTCCTGTTCTTTGTTAGAGCCATTCTCACTGAACTCACGATGGCATGCCGCTAAGACAAAGTCAGCATTGGCCCAGTGAGAGAAACAATGAAGCATTGTGACTCTATGCAAATCAAATTGGGTTAATGACATGCAACATAGATCCTTCAGTTTGCTTTTCTTGTAGGCAACAATATCATGCCACTCAATTTTCACCTCTTAGGCAAACTGGTCCATTTGGATAATACTCACACACCTTACAGGTAAAGAAGGATCAGACTGTTGCCATGATGACACACATCATTCAACAAATGCAAATACAAACGCAGTGGCCAAGTGCAGTCAGTCTGTGCACGTGCTTGGGTGATTATCAGTGAATGTAATGTACTGTTGTTTGACTATGTGCACTGAACTTTTCCTTAATTCCCATTTTGCACTAGCTCAGTCTTGAAAGATGACCTTAATAGGGGAAAGACTAGCACCAGCTTTGCAATGCTTCTCTTTGTAGCTATAACAGCAGGAAGAGCTTCCCTGCCATCGATGGCAGATGTTGTTATTCCAGATGTTGTTATTATAACAACCGACTTGAACCTTTAGTAAAGAGGTGAAGTGTGGAAAATTAGACATCATCGTCACTAGCTGCGACGCCTGGCAACATGCTGACGTTCCAACCCTTGAGTGCTCAGTACTCGTGGATTGGACCACACACATATCCAAACTGCCTTCATTTTGATGTCAGCTACAAACGTTTCGTGAATGCCTCTTGCACAGTCAGGACGCATTCCATATGAAACACATTGTTCTAATAATAAATTCCTTCTGTATACTGCAAGCGTTGTTGGAGTTTAGACATCTTTAGACTTTTTTCCTTTCTCCATGCACCTTAGAAGTAGGTGAAGTTGTGCCAGAAAACCTCTACTTTGCTTCTGCAGACACACATTTAAACACCTGCCAAACTACTCAAAACGTCCTCTGTGGTAGTTCCTGTTTCCGAGACCACGCTTACAAGGTGAAAACAATACCAGCCACTCAGCTCACCTGGCCTCTGAGCTACCAGGTGAGCTGAGGCAGGATTCAAAACAACACAAAACAACACAGGTTTTAACTTCATGATACACGTGCCACATCACACGATAGCAAGCGATCAAACAATCCTTACTCACGTTGCACTTCAAAGAACGTGGATCATTTAAGCTGTTGGCTCTGTTCCTTCGTGCATCTCACTTAGTTGTTGCCTCCAACACCTTCCTGTCAGCTTATTATCCACATATACATGTAGCTGTTACACCACCATATGTTTCTGTAGGCCTGCCTCTTGAAATGATGTAGGTTTTTTATGTCAGCTGCTCCTCTCCTGTACGTCCCTGGGGGTTTGGTTGCTCTCCTTGTTGAATCTTTAGCATTGCTGCTTTGATTTCTGTACAATTGTGCAGAACCTGCGCTGTCAGAAACTCCTGTACAACTATTTGTACAATCATTCGAAATGCATGACAAAAGCTTTCCTTTTTCTTTGCAAATTGGTGTTGTCACCTCACAGGAAACTCTTTTTTGCCTTTAACTATACGGCCAGTGAGCTGATCTTGTTTTCATGTTGTGTATAGCGTCCACAGTAATAATAGGATCCTGCTTTGGTTCAGAGGCTGTGCCAGGGCTTCCTATCAAACTTTCTGGCATAGAGCAGTTAATATTCACACAAGCCGTGTAAGCACTTTTGTTGCATTTGAAGACCCCCTGACCACTCACTGTTCCAGCTGCTTATATGCTTTTGACTACATGTTGCGAGGATTAAGATGCAAATTGTTGCCCTAATCTCTGAGAGTAAAATAAGCTTTTCCTGGTGTGGAGCAAAGTAAGCATATACTGTACTCTGTCGAGGCATGAGCACGGTCATCAGTATGCAAAGCTCAGCCTTGCTGTCATTTCCCAAACACGTAATGACATTCATATGTAATGTTACAATATTTATCATAAACTTTTATAATGTGTGTTATAATGGGCACGAGAGACGGTAAGCCTTATACACGCAGCATAATCTGTTGCTGCCTTTTAATCTGCATGGGCATTGATTTACTAAATCATGACTGATGTCTTCATTGCTAATTTCTTTTTTTTGTCTACACACACGCACACACACACACACACACACACAAACACAGACACACACACTTCCATACAGTTTGACTGAAAGCCACATAGCTGATGTCTTGGGTTTTCTGTGCCAAGTCAGCTCCACAGAAGAGATGAATGTAAATCCATGCCTATAGATTATCTATTCTCCTCATACAAAAACTGCCTGCCACAATCCCCCATTCACCCTCTTTATATTCCTTCCCTTCATATGGATTTCAGCAGGCAAATCGTATTATGTAGAGACACCCCGGTGGCTTGCTGGGCAAGGATATGTACTCTGGCACTTGCAGTTTAGTGGGTTAAAATCTGACACTTTTGGTTGCATGCGTTCTCTCCCCATGAGCTGTTCCTTCCCCTCTGGTAGAATCTGAAGTTGTCTTAAAACTCTGAAATATTATTTTACATAGTTAATTTGAATTCAACCCTTTAGAATGTTCATTCTTTTTTTTCTCAAATCTCATGATGACAATACTCTATCTGCTGAAACATCTCTTATTGTTGGAAAAGTTGTAGCCTACAGATATATTGTGGAGATGTGGGTTCAAATATGGGTTAAGGATGTGAAGTACCTACTCACTGTGAAGTCACACAAATGCATACGAGGGAGGTGGTAAAGCACCTGAAGCTGTTTGGTAACCAAAAAAGAATAAGAACTTATGTGCTTCAGCAGTTTAGTTGATGATATTATAGCTAGCATTAGCTAACAAGCTGCCTTGCTGTGCTGTCAAGGAAAGCAAGGCAAGACATCAAATAGAATGATCCTGAAGCAATTTCTCTCTTTACATCTGATCTCAGAACAGCTCTCTGTCCCATAAAATAGATATTGCCTGTTTGCATTCATCATGTAATGTAATGTAATTCATCAGGCTAATGTCTCGAGAAGCAAGCTTGACTAGCTAGCAGTTTGTATCTATAGTTTCTGTCATTGTCATTGGTGTGACCATGTCACATTGATAAGGGCTGGGGCTTGTGAAGCAAGGGTTTCACATTGAGGATAATCCTGGGATCTTTGACAGGGAACTAATGATAGCAAAGGTGTGCTTGTCAAGCTTCTACCGTTCTGAGATCAGCTATGATAGTGCACACATTATACACAGACATGTGTGAAAGACTAAACTAGTCTTTTCTTCCTAAGCATTAAAGACCCCATATTGTATAAAGGTAGAATTCCATGACTTATTTGATTATAAAGATGATTTATGATTAATGTAGGTCGAGGTTCTATTTTAATACTGTGAAACTATCAATGTGCTCAGTCTACAGAGAAATGCACACAGCCTGGATTTCTGTAACTTTGTGACGTCACAAGAAAGCAGCCACTGTTGGTTCCTCTGAGGTTTTACCTGAAATTTGCTATATTTTTATTCAATCACTCAGAAAACAGTCAGCAACCTAGAGCTGTTACTTGAGCTCCAGTGAGAAGCTTCTTAAAACCACAAATATATCTTCTTATGGAATGAAAATTTCAAATAAAAGACTGGAAAAGTGTAAAATATGGGACAGCAGTAGCAAGTAAACACACAATTTACACTGTTTATCTCACAGGTTCAGTGATTGAACAGATCAAGAATCTGATAAACACCACAGCAGCTCCGTTAGCCTTGTATCTAACAGTAGAAATGGCTAGAGCTGTTTTTCTCGATGCGTTAATGAGACAGAGAACTGGATCATTTCAGAATAATTTTAGTATAACTCCAATTGGGGCCACTATGGACGGAAAACTGAAGCCTGTGTGGCCCCCGCACTATGCATGCCCACTTGGGAACACCCTGTGAGCAAACTGAGGGCACGCTGTGGGTAAACTATGGGCATAGTGGGCACACTGTGGAAATACTGGGCCAGACTCCAAGTCCATTGTGTGCACAGAGTGGAGCTAATGTGCTTCGCAGTGTCCCCCAGTGAAAACGCTCTGTGGGTTCTTAAGTTTAATAAAAGTAGTCCTGGGGGTGCAGTGTTGGTACATAACGAAATTAGTTTGGGTCTACTTTGTACCTGCAGTGCAGACTTGCAAGATGAATTCACATCACTAATGATATTACAGGTACAGTATAAAGGCATTTGTGGAAAGTAGCAGTAATTTACTATGAAGAGCCATATTTTTCAATACTCACATTTATTGACTGACATGAATAACTGACTGAAAAATACATATATACAAATACGTAAATATACATAAAACTGGTTATTCATGAATCTTAGTGGAAAATACACAGCTTATATTCCAGTATCACAAATTACCTCCTTCAAAATGACCATAAAATTGAATCAACACGTCTCTAAAATAATTTCAATAAAGAATTACCATTCCTTTGTGAAGGAGGATGTATTGCATGACTGTTGTATTAGACTGCTGCATTCATTTTAGCTGGGTGTACCTAATAAACAGCCAAATATGGAAACAAAGTGACACAGTTGCATTGAGTGTATGTAAACTATTAAACTTCTAATTTGAATCAACTGAATAATTAAAATGATTCAATAATGCTACAATAAGCTACCTGGCTGCTGGCTGTAGGTTCACAATCAACCGACGGTTATTAGAGAGACACTGATCTTGTCATCTAACCCTCGCAAGAAGCAAATTCTCTCCGTTAGGTAATAATATATCATAATCTCATAATATATTCATAAAATCATAAAATTATACAAATGACACATGCTCATATGTTCATAAAATCATATATTTAACTGAAGTGCATGGCCACCATGTATGTCCTTGTATGTATGTACTCCAATGACATATAAGAAGAATGCTTTAGATTTACTTATGTTACATATTTTGGAAGATGAATCAAAATAACTAACAAAGGATTGTGAAGGTGTGAAGTGTGGATAGTCGGTAGAATATGAACACAACCTGCCTTGTCAGAGTCGGTTTACTCTATTTGTTTGTAACATGCTATACCTAGCTTGTTATTGCTGTCTTTTTCTGTAACGAAGCATGATTATTTTTGACATTGGATGAATTATTCAATTTCCTCATTACCTTTACTGTTTTTTTTTTTTTTAGAGGAAAAAGCCAAACAGATCCCATTGATTTTTTAATACTGGGTGTTTTTCCCCAAACTGTCATGTCTGATCATCTCTCTTTCAACTCCCCAAATGCCTGCGTGGTGCCTCCTTTTTGTTTTCTGTTACCAGCACCTTCTGTAAAAATGCAATTTAAACTTCAGCAGAGGCTCATTGAAAATCCCAAACTTACGCTTTAATGTCTGTGTGTGTTCATTGTGGTCTAATCACAGTGTATTTCTAATTGTTCAATAATAATAATGAGTTGTATATTAGTAGTAGTATAATTAGATAGAATTAAGTTGGCCCAAAAGAAAAACAGCTAATTGTGAACATGATGCTAAGGTTACAACTTATTGGTGTTCTTCAAGCTATAATATGAAACAGCTGCTACAAAACAACAGTACTTGCAGCTTGTGTTTTCATCTTGCTGTCATTGTTGCTGACCTTTGACCTGATGTAAACCGACGTGGTTCCATTGGGGTTTTCTGTGGAAAATTAGGGCCCCAAAGGGCAAAACTGCTGTGCATGTGTGCCCATGCTGGCTCCAGAGCCAGATTAGTTTAGCCTGGCATTAAGACAAACTGGGGAAAATAGGTAGCCTGGCTCTGTCCACAGGTAATAAATCTGCTAAATCTCACTCATTAATATGTTGCTCTTGTTTCTATAATCCATACACAAACAGAACTGCACAAAACGACAAGTCAGCAGGTGCTTGATATGAAGTTCAGTTATGCTCGTCACTGGAAACCACTTGAAAGACTACATGGTTATGTGACCTAACCAGCGATCCCATTATAAGAGGCATCACAAAATAAATGCTCTTTCCTTCAGATGATAGACAAATATAAATTCATGCCAGGAGATTATACATTCTTCTCAGGGGGAAACAGAAAACTGTCACACCATCCTTTCATTCCAGGCAAATAGTACAGTCAAATCCATTATCCATTGGGAGCCCGGCAGAAGGGGGGGGGGGGGCATATTCGGAGATGACAGGGCACACATTTTCTTTTCAATCTCCTGTCTTCACCAAGAACATTTCTGTCACTCATCTCCATCATAATCCACCAGTGTCTGTGTTTTTTTTTTTTTTTCACGATGGTGACAGATGCTATGCACAGGAGGGGAACATGAATCTCATTCTGTTTATTTATTTAGGTTCTGATGCCTTTCTCTGAGCCACATGTGTTAAGAGGTATTCCTAAAGACTCATACTCAGCACTGACACACAGTGTATAATAGTGTTTAGAGATATACTCAAAAGATTTTGGACTCATGCCTGACTTGAAGCAATGGCTAGTCATGTAATGTGAATGGGGTCATTGATAGTGATGAACCTACAGAGAAATATCACCTGAATCTGCAGCTCACCTCAGAGTTACTGAGCCTTATGGTGTCCAGCTCACAACTTTACTGTTGTGGTTCACTCTCACCTCTCTCAGTGTCATTTTCGGCCTCAGCAGGCCGCTTTTTTTTCAACAAAAAAGCTGGAATAGGTTCGCTGCTGGCTCAGGAGCAGTCAACAGAGAGACACAGTTAACATAGGTGAACATGGTGCAGCATTTAGCAGCTAAAGAGCCAGATTCCCTAAGGAGGTGGAAGAGACCACAACAGAGCTAAAAGAGAGTGAAGTCATGATTCCAAATAAATTATAATCCAACTCTTTGCTAACAAGTTCAACAAATCAACTTAAAAGGTAAAAGTCATTATTCATAATTTGTTCCCGCTGCCCCTGAGAGGCCAATTATTATTATTATTGTTATTGCAGCTTTAACTGACATGTACAGTGTTTAGCTTCTCATTAGAATATGGAAAAGGACACTGTCTGTTATGTATTTATGTGAATTTGACATTTGTCTGCTGTTGCCTTTATGTCAGTGTGAGGGCATTCAGTCAAAATCTGAATCAGGTCGGAAGTGTTCATCATTACGGAAAAGTGACTGGTGCTTATGTAACATGAGACTGACATCTACAACTGCCAGCACATTTACTTTTATGTCATGGAGTAGATGGGGCGGTAGATCCCAGTGCCCGTTTGGAAGTAAAATGGAGGAGTAAAGAAAGATGGAAAAAGTTAATGGGGAGGAGAAAGAAGAGACGTGTGTGTGTGTGTGTGTGTGCTGTGAAAACAAACTTCACCTCCTCTTTTCTATCAGCCATTTCTCAGGTGATACTGTGTGTTTCTGTGTGAGTCATTTTGCATAAGCAGGCCTATGTATACTGCGTGCACTGCAGTCGTATGTGTCCGTGTACCCGTCTCTGTTTTCCTGTTGTGTTTATGTATGCGCATGAGTGTGTGTGTGTGTGTGTGCGGACCGGCCTTTGTGTGTGTGCAAGTGTGCGTGATCCATGTTAGCTGTCTTCCCTGGCTATAATGGGCCAAGCTGGCAATCTGCTGGCAACCCGACGTTTGACAGAAAACAATGCATATTCATCTCTCTGCCTCGCTCGCTCACACACACACACACACATACACACACACACACACACACACACACACACACACACACACACACACACACACACAGAGTGGCTCCCTGTGGTTCAGCTGCCACCGAGCCGTATGGACAATTAGTCAAGGCCAAAGCCTTCACCTTTTAAACTGTTCTTTTTTTTTCTTCTTTGTCCTTTTTTCAAACTTTCCATCTTTTAATTTCTCTTTTTTTTTCAGATTCCTTTTCTGGCTATTGCATTTTTTTCCTGTCCCTCTTACATCAGATTCTTTGGTCATTTCTTCTTTTTCTGTGTCTCTTTTTTAACATTCTCAATCACTTCTATTCCTCGTCTGGACCACGCTGCTCTGTCGCCTTGTTTCAGTCCTCAGTTTGTTGTGGTTTTCTTTGTAAATCTCTTCCCACTAAACTAATTTTTCAGGACAATACACGTAAAATAATTGCTCAAATCTGAAATGTCCTCTGTAACTATTATTCTCCTTTTACAGGAGGTAAAAAAAAAAATGTTTCTGGTGCAGAGTCAAAGACTCGTGAGATGGCAGATTTGGAAATTACAGACATGCTTCAGTAATGATTACTTTAGCTCCCCTCTGTAAAACTCATTTGGACTCCCGTCTGAACGCAGCTTTCCCGCTGTCGTCACTGTTCTTGTTTGCTTTCCATTTATTTCATCCATCTTCACACCTTTGCCTCCCTTTGCATCATACACCTTCACATTAAAATGATTTGACAACTGCTTTGCTCCCTTAAAACTATGAACTCAATACTACCAGGGGCTGTGAGAATAACCAGGCTCCCTTCCAATCGTTTTTATGCAAATGAAGATGTATCACATCTGCATAAAGTTTCCTCACCACTTCAGGTAAAGTTTTACTAGCTAGCTTGAGGTGCAAACAAAGTTGCTGCTGAAGAAATTATTAGTTTTAGAGACACATTTGACACGAACACTCAGACAAATCATTCATTTTTATTGAACCTGAATTCAAAACTGAGTTTGAACTGAAATTATATCTGTATACCTGTATCTCTCTGGCTCCTTGGTGGTGATGCAATAGTGTCTTTATTTTCAGGATTTGAGGTGACAGTCACTGAAAGTTTAATGTAATATATGCCATATATAAAGAGTAAATGTGAGTAGATGTCACCTATAAGAGGATATATTCTCATCACATGTATACATCATCTGGATTTACGAAGATATAACCTACATACAAACATTATATATGCTTATATATGTTTTACTTATGACTTTCTCTTTAATTTTAATCATGTCTATCTTCCAATTCCGGGACAGTGGCCTCAAACTTTTGGACCCACTGTTTATAGTATCAACCTACAGTATATTGACAGACTTTGGGATGGATATATATTTATGTGCCATCTGTCTACAATACTGTATAAGCATACATACAATAAAGGGAAAGAATGAAGCACAAGCAGTAAGACAATTAAACATATTGCTAAGCCAGCAGTTTCTCTAAACCATTGTATCTGGAAGCAAAACTGAAAGTGACTATACCTTTAATGTCAATAATGATCCCTCAGTGCAATAGGACAATTGTTTGCACACTATGCACACATATTGCACACATAAGATAAAAGTTGATCCAGTGGTTACTTGATTTTAATTTTAAAATACAAAAATTAAAATTGAATTACAAGGTGTTTTTCTTATTCATGGGCAAAACTTGATACGCAAGTGTTTTGTTGCTGCGCGCCCCCAAGTGGCCAAAACATATATATTAATGTATCAGAGTGAGCTGCTCCACCGTTGCCATCTTGGCAGTGCCTGACTCCACTTAACTCCAAACTAATCCCAAAATGGGCAAAGAGGTTGTGTGGTGCCAAGACTTTAGTTCATGCCATTTTGTGGTAAGCACTCACCCACCTGTCACTCAAAGTGGCCACACCCTCAATTATACATAACTTTAAGCCTTAATAAAATGTAAACAAGTGAGTTGTATAAAAACTAACCCCCTGTACAGATGCCGTGACAGAAATTAGCTATAGAGATTTATAAAAAAAACATTTTTTGTTCCAGGCTGTAAACATGTTTATTTCTGCTGTAAAGTTGGACATTTTAACATGACAGTCTATTGACTTGCTTTTGGAGCCAGCCTCAAGTGGTCATTTTAGGAACTGCAGTTTTTGGTTGGCTTTATTTTTCAGCTCTGGAGGTTGCTGTTTCTTTTCATATCAGATATTTTTTTTCCAAATTGAGTCCAATCTGTTCAACTATAGCGTCATCAGCTAATGTCACACATTTACTTTTGCATTCTACACATTGTCTCTAGCACTGAATTACAGCCCTGAAGACTACAAACACTTCTTCTCCTCTAATATCTCGTTTCTCTTTCTTTGACAACTTCATTTCCTTAGATGACTTTATTTATTATATGTTTATCTGCACCTGAGTCTCTGATGTGTTGATGGTTTTGATCTTGATTTCCCTGTGGGAACCATTAAAGTTTCATCCTCACCTTTTCTTATGTCACAGCAGGCTTTGTGTTTGTTGTTCTTATGAACTCCACTGAAAGCTTTGACTGACACGCTGACAACTGCAGGTGACAGAAGTCTTACTTTAGTGGGAGCTGTTTCTTCAACCTCCCTCTGCTTCTGTGCTGCTGTAACCTGGCTGACCCCGCACAAGGTCGACTGAGAATTTCCACTTTGGACAGTCACTTAAATATGTCACAACACACTGTTTCGAAAACTGAACTAGTCTCCCCTTTCACATTAAAAAAATATATCCCTCTGTAAAAACAGAATTGGCACTATTTTCCTCTCTGGCCTTCACTGTCTTTACTCTCCCAGTTTAATTCTCTTCCAGTCTCTTAGATTTTTATCATCTCTTCCTCTAACTGTCCTTCCTTTTATTTCCCTCCTCCTCTGCTGCTCTCTGTTCCCTTTCTCTTCTTGTCACTTGTCAAAACCTCTTTTTTCTTCTCACTTGTTCTGCACTTATTCTCTCCCTTGGCCTCATTCCAAACTCCTTCACCTCTCTCTCTCTCCCCTGATTTAAATTTCAGCTAATTCATAGCCGTTAGATCTTTACAGTGGCTTAATATCTGATGATTATTTTGTATCTGTACCATCATCATATGCCCTTGTCTTTGCTCTTCCTCTGTATTCACATGTATATGTTATCCGCTTCTCTTTAACCTTGTTCCATCTTGTCTCTTCCTCCGAAACACGTCCTGGCACATTAGACTAAAGCTTTTATTTCTACAACAGTTGTGACAGCGAGTCATCTGGAAGTTTTCAAAGCCTCCAGCAGCTCCACTTTTACTTCCTGCAAATTTCGCTCCTGAGTGACACTGACCGAACCGCTGGGGGGGGGGGGGGGGCTGCGTGTTATGTTCTCTTGAAACACTCGTGTTTATATCCAACAAGAGTTTCCAAAGAATCTTGAGAAAGCAACACAGGGAGATTACCGTGAGATTAGATGACTTTATGAAGTGTTTTAGCCTCTTAAAAAATCCAACTAATATCAGTTTAAGTGTGCACTATGTTTTTAATATTTTCACGGCTTTATCTTGCCATCAAACAGACCTTCCATCGTTTTTGTGTATATATTTATCTTGTATATATATTTATAGGTTTTAATTTATCTTCATTTCTATCATTATCTTTATAACCTACTTCATACTCTTTAGACTTTGATGCGGGAGCAGCTGTAACTCAACCTAATTTCCCTCATGGTGATCAGTAAAGTATTCTGATTCTGATTCCTTTGGCACTACATTCTCTCAACCGTTGCGCTGCTGTATTCCTACGCACAAGCGCACTAGCACTTTGTGACTCAAACAGCGGATCTGCGTAGTATAGTGCACGCTGTAGGTGTGCTTGCGTGTAAAATATAGTGTGGTATTAGTTAGAACTGGAAAGCTATATTACACTGGGCGAATTTAAAAATCTGACATTTGTCTTCTTTTCTATCTATCCATCCGCACTCATTCTTTCATTCCCTCTTTTCAGCCATCCATCTTATTTTAATTAATGAAAAAGCCAGTCAATTCAGAGCTGTCAGTGTGTGTGTTTGCTCTCATCAAGTTTCCTCTCCCGCACTCCAGTTTCCCTGTGCAGCCTTACAGTAGGGACAACCAGCCCCATCAATATTTAAAATGCATTCTAATTAAGCCCCGGCTGCACCCTTGGCACCTGAGATGAGCAAAGGGGTGAAATTAAAGGCGCCCCTCACCCTCCGCTGCCTCCACGTCCCTATTGACTTTTCATCAGCCTGAAAACAACAACAACAACAAATTGCAGCTCACTCGCCACATCTGCCGGAGGGGGTCTGAGTGCGTGTGGGGGGAGGGGGTTGGAGGGTGTGGACACTGAGCAGTGAAACATGGTTTGTCTAATGGAGGGTTAAATATTTATGGCCTCCTTGATCCTCCTGTACAATGTGGCTGTGCTGACGGATGATTGATGTACTGTATGTAGGTTAAGTTAGCCTGGGACAAAGAAAGACTTACTGTGTGTGTGTGTGTGTGTGTGTGTGTGCGCTCGGGCGCATGTGTTGTTATGTTCCAGTGCGATCACGTTTCGGCGTTGATGATGAGGAAAATGTTTCGCCCCCGATTTGATTGAAGTGACCTAAAGAGACAGACTAATGCAAGTGCAGACAGTCACAACTGTCTGAGTGTGCGTGTGCACTTGTGTGTGTTTGATGACAGCGAGTCTGATTTGTGTAGACTAAGTGAGCGAGGAGAGAGGGAGAGCACTGGATGGATGAGGAGAAATAAACCAGGAGGAGAATCTGCTACTTTAGAAATGAAGAGTGTTTAGATGTGTGTGTTTGAGTGTGTCTGTGTGTGTGTGTGTATAAGTGACAACACTGAATGTGAAATTGTATGAACGATGCCTACGTTAGGACATTTTTGTGCACACACAAACTCACACACCAAAGTTTTTTATGACGTCGTGAGCACCACGTTCCCCTGACCAGTGTCATTTCTATCAGTTTTCTTGAGTACCAAACAATGATGGATTACTGGAACAAGAAAGCTGTCAAAACTTCACTTAGAAATGCATTGTTTTTTAACTGGACAGCTTAGACATGTATTATACTTTAATAGAGCGGCTTAGAAATCAATTCTTTTTTTCAACGCTGAGCTCATCTTAAAGAACACATCATATTCTTTTTTTTTTCCAGATGTTGTCCCTGTGGTGGATTTGTGAAACTCTAAAAATCACTTTAAGGTCAGATTCTCCCTTTGCATGTTCATACACACTGTTATTACGGGGACAAGTCATGTTACAGTGTTTATATGTTTGCATACGATTTGACCTCAGTCCATTTTCATCTCATCTCTCCACACACACAACCGTCATTCGTCCATCAGTCTCTGATGTGAGAGTTTACTTTCAGATGCTGTCCTCCAAGAAGGAAAAAGCTTCAAACTATCCAAAATCACCTTTCATGTCTGGAAGAAAGATTTTCATTTTATGGATTCGTCCTGTACATTTGTAGATCTGCGAGGTGGTGCAAACTCATCTCTCCTGCACCACACCCTCGTGTCTGCCATGCGACAAAAAGGCCACTAACACTCAGGGTTCTAATGACCTACTTGAGTACTGTACTTAGATATAGTTTTCAGGTATCTGTTCTTTACTTGAGTATTTAAAGTATTGTATTTTTTTTTTTTTTTTTTGGAAACTTACGACTTTTACTTCACTACACTTAAAAGACAAATGTTGTCCTTTTGACTCCACTACATTTCTAAAAGCAGACCTTTCAGTCACTGGAATGAATCTTCTTTTATTTTGGAAAATGCGATATGCCATACGTTGTGTTCGTCACCATGTACGTGAACCATGTAAGTTTTCATTGGTTCGGATACCTGCACTCGTTCACTTCCACCGACTTTGTAAAAAGTGCTTATGATATTTTTTTTTCTCAGATTTCACTTCCTCTCTTTGTTCATCTGACTTTCCTTCACTTTTCCTTTTCACTGCCTTTTTTCATCGCTCGTCGTGGCACAGCCTAAATCTCTGTCTGATAAAATGATTAATGTCAAATTTTGTTTGCCTGCTTGCTCGCTTGTTGTCATTGTTTTGATCCCACCTCTTGCATTATATAAGGTATGTGCCTGTTTGCATGTGTGTGTATGTGTCTGTGTACGTTGTGTGTGACTTCAACTTCGCTGTCTTAAAAAGACTCGTCTTCAAAGCTTTGTCATACGAGATGTATGGGAGTTCACACTGAGGGAAGTGTCTTGAAAGACGGTTATTTCCACCTCATTACACACACGTTTGCTCTCTACCCCTCCACACCCCACCACACAGTCGCACGCACACTCACAGTCACATGTGCAGAAATCATGAAAGACGTCTTCCCACACACACACACACACACACACACACACACACACACACACAAAGACACTAATAAGGGTCTCATTGAAGTGCTGATGCTCCAGAGAGGGGTGAACCCCATATTTTGAACCCATGAGGGTCTCCATGAACCGATGGCAGTGACAGGTTCATAACACATGCAGAGATGAAGGAGTGTGAGTGAGCGTGTGTGTGTGTGTGTGTGTGTGTCTGTGCTTTGTAGTTAGGTGTCCTGCATCACTCAACTACAGTGAATCACATGTGAGGGTGGCCCACCCTGGGGAGGTGCATGTGCGTTGATGTAGATGTGTCTTTGAGCCTGTTTGCGTCTCTCTTGCGTATCCTCCATGTGAGAATGTTTTTTGTAATTCATTTTTCTGACGTGGTTATCATCATTCCTATCCGAATACTTATACAAGTGCTGGAATGTATAGAAACTTCTTTGTGTATCTCTGACATCTCTTCTCATTTCCACCGCAGAACTGAGTATCCAGGGAGTAAATATAAATTTATTTGCTCAAATCACTGCAGCACAACGCAGCAGATAACACAGCTAATGGAGGAAGATGACATTCTGTGTAAAAAATCAATGTGCAGTCGACTCTGAATGCATTCACACAAACAACTAATTGATTCATCTCTTCCTGATAAGCCCCCTTGCCTGTGCGAACCGAACGGGGAGGATGTTTCGGTGGTTTGATCATCGGCTCTCGAGCGTTCCTGGTGCCGCGCAACTGATTTGTGACTCCAAGAAATGGGTCCTTAACTTGAGCTCTCTTCTCTATCTTAGCCCTTTAGTTTTGATTGGAAGATACATATTTCATTTAAGCTTTACAGTGCAACAGGTACAGGACAGGAGTAGCAAACCAAGGTGTGTCGGAGCATTTAGTGCTACAGCATTTTTCTATCTGTTTACATTTCATTATCTTTTTTTCTTTTCTTTCTTTTTGATTATGATAATATTTTGTTTTAATGCCACATTTCTAACACTACAACATCTGCAAATGCTAACTATGCTATCTGTAGTCATGACAATTTAACTATTGTTAAGGTATGGTTAGGGCTGGGCAACTAAAACATCTGCTTATGGTAAGATGGTGGTTAGGGTTGCAAATATGTTCCTCCTCTAGCCGTCTTGATACTCTCTGCTTTCACCTGTCAACCTAGTGCAAGCAGCGGTGATGGGCGGGGCACAAGGTCTGATCCGGAATTTCTCAATGAGGAAGTAAGTGTGGATCTGCTTCCAGCTTCAGTTTCAATTTATTTTCACTTTTTATGTGGGAAAACCACGTGAAACAAAATATTAATCATAGCAGAGTATTTTTTACATAGTCTGAAACTGCCTGAAGAGGAACTTGAACCTTATCCGAAGCTAACTTAATTACACCATATCATGAACTTTTAGCTCAACCACCAACATAGCGATTGACAGATCACCAATAAACTGGGCTCCAATCAGGTTTCACCTGCTCAACCTTCATCTTTAAAAGGAGCATTAAGACAGCAATGAGTGTGTATTAATTCCAGTTTTAACTGAAACTTCTGTGCCAGTTACGAGTATAACGTGTGTTTTCCAGTCGGCCACACGTGGGATGTTCCCTGATCAAACACTACCTGAGTCAAACTGATTAAATTGGCCGCTTATTACACTGGAGAGTCAGCGGGTGTGGCGAATTTGGGAGGTTGACAAACAAATTTCAAATTAATGTCATTTTGTATTCACTAAATGTGTGTCCATCGCTATCATTGAAAAATAATCAAAAGCGGCTGATTAGCTTTTCTAATTAAATCTGTCATTCTTTGATTCACATGGAAATGTTTGGCTGGAAAACAGTGTCACTGCCATTCACACAGTCAGAAACCACAGAAAACTCCACAATTAAGAACTGACAGCTGTCATCTGTGTAACATCAGCTCCGTGCAGCAGGTTTCCTTCCAGACATGTATCTGTGATGGTTTTAATAGCGTTGATGCCGTTGAAATGAAGAACTTCCATCACTTAAAGTGTGAACAGGCAGTCACTATTGGCTTTTCATTAGATATCTTTGTTGCTCAATCTGCTAATGCCCACATGCTGCTCTCGAGGCTACTCTCGTGATTGAAATTTGGATGCAGACTCGCTGCCGCAGCCTTCTCGCCACTCATTTCCCCATCTCTCCGCTCCAAACTGTCATAATAACCAACATAAAATCTGCTTGAGTAGGTGGAATGGCACTTTTGCTTAGAAGAAAACAAAGGATCTTGACAGATTTATGTTTCATGAGCTGGACTGGGGGATAATAGCAGAGTTTGTACTAGCCCACATCATTAATACTCAATTATAGATTTTTTATTAGACTGCACCATTTTGATGCCAACAGACAGGTGATGCCAACAAGACAGCAACAGAGACCCGGGGGCTGAAATCATTATAATATGTTATCACTTGCATAAAATGAATAGAACACACAACTCCTGATGTTTTCCGGTTAATCTAAATGTCCATGAAATATATTCTCACACAGAAGATTAACTTTTACCAAAGAAAAAAACACGCCCTCTTCGCACAATCATATAGCAATCAAACTTCTAACCTATCTTGTTTCATAAGAACCAAATTTTGATTATTTTTCCACCAGTGCCAATAGCAATCAAGTGATGATGTTTGTACACCCATGGTTACAGTGCAGTCAGCTAATGCATCACGACTTTCTATGGTGCAAATTCACTAAACTGTAAATAAACACAGATTTAATAAGTGGGGCTCAGATGTTGCCCATACCTACCTCACTGAGCTCCATGGCAAGTTTCACATGTAGTTACAGAGCAGGCACACACACACACACACGCATATTCAAAGAGTGGATCTGTCACATCTGTCACGGGTTGGTGCTCATGTAACTGTCAGAGATGGTATATCCGAGCACAGCTCATTCTCAGGTTAAGGTGTAGCCGCGGTCTTTTTGGTCTAACCGCACTTTGCTGGGCGGGTATCACGTGTGTTTTTCTACACGTGTTCGCGCTCTGAAAAATGTCGCAGCTCGGAAAATAGGGAAAAATGAACATGTTTGTCTGGCAGTCGTGTTTAAATCACTGATGATCAGAGATGTGCAGTGCAGATTGTACCCTTTCACACTGAAGACAAAAGCCAGATGTTAGCAAGGGCGTTAGTGGGTTTTCCAGTCCAGTGTAAAAACGGTTTGAATTTACTCATCATGGTAAATAGATCTTTCCAGGGCTGGGGATTCTCTCTGTTGCTCTTCTGTTGTCAACTGTAAGTCATATCCTGCAGGAACTGGAGAGTGGGAACTCACCACAGAACTACATCGGCATTGGGTGAGTTAGCACTTTCTAAAAGTCTAAATTAAAGTTCTTTTCAAAGTCAGTTTTCATCACTGATTTACGGCGCTAAGGACAGACAACCGTTTAGAGAGAAAGTTAGCAGTTTTCCCAAAGCACAACTTCACCAAGCCAGACGGCAAAATAAACCTGGCCCATTCTCGGGCCACATCCTTGTCTTCTTCTGGCGCAGTATACGCCTTGTTCCATGCCCCGAATCTGGCCCATATCAGGCATGATTGTCAAATGCTTGTTTTCCACATTTGTGGTTGTCAGGAAATACTGGAGGATAACTAACAGCCGGTATCTGCACGGATGTGCCAGACTCGGGCTGAGAACATAGCAGAAAAGTAAAACACTATCACTGTCTTCCAGGCGAAATTGTGTGCTGTTATCTCCAAATTTAAACAATATCGAGTCTCTTCCCTCTCTACAACAGCCGGCTTTTCACTCTGCCTTTGAGTGTTGATGTTCAGAACAGCTACACGTGGTCATACATGTTATACAAACTATTGCTGAATGACCATGACCTGACTCTTACTCATGTTTTACAGAACTAAAACATCCAAGCAACATGATCTTTATATCCCTGGAAGACTGACGGTCTCATCCATTCATACCGTCACTGCTACGTGTTGAAAACATGTGGACAAATGGATAAATATCAATATCAATCCCACTCAATACTGTTAAATATATAAATGTTTTAATATATATACTGTATATATATAATGTCCTAGAATATATACCACTTTTGGGCAAATGGCATTTCTCAGCAGCCTGAGTGACATTTACCTTTACTTATCTGCCAGACGCTTTTATCTAAAGTGACTTACAACTGAGGGACTTCACTAAAGCTTCAGTGCAGTAGGAGACCTTGGTGTAAGTACTAAGTACTACATCTATTCAATAAGTGCAAAAAGATCAGATAGAGAAGTGCACCGAAAGTGCATAGTAAGTGCTAGTTAGGCGTTAGGCAGAGGTGTTAGGAGAGGGGCTCTCGGAAGAGATGGCCCTTTAAGACATTCTTGAAGATAGAGAGGGGTAGACTTTGGTAGCTTGGTCCACCATCAGGGAACCAACGACAAGAACAGTCCGGACTGAGCTTGTCTTGTGTGGACACATTTTTGGAGGAATGCAGTGGCCGAGAAGGAGCACAAGGCTGTATGACTGAGTTCAAGTAGATGGTGCAGACCCAGAAGTCACTCTGAATTTGATTTTGGTGGCCATGGGTAGCCTGTGTAGGTCGATGAGTAGCGGGGTGACACGTGCCCTTTTAAGTTCATCGAAGTCCAGACGGGCTGCCACATCCTGGACCATCTGTAAGGGTTTCACTGTGCATAAATGGAGACCCGCCAGAATTGCATTGCAGTAGTCGAGGCGAGAGATGACCGTGGCCTGGACCAAGAGCTGGGTGGCGTACTGAGTCAGGTAAGGCTTGATTATTCTGATGTTCTATAGTGAAAAGCAGCAAGACTGGGAAAATGCATGCAACATGGCCAGAGACTTGCTGAAAAAAAAATGATGGGTTTAGCCAAACTGGGCAGCAACACCCCAGGGCTTGAAGGGTTAATGTGGTAAATATACACAAGAACACTGCTCCAAAGTTTGGGGAGACAAGGATAAAAAAAAAAAAAAAAAAAATGGTCAGGAGATAAATTAGCAAAAGAAGAAATGCATCATATAGCAGAGAAGACAAAAGCAAGGACTCAAGGATTACAACTTTATCCCCTCCCACGATGCAATGGCTGAGCCCAAAGTAAAAACTTTAATTTTATGGCTCCACTGAGATACAACTATGTTTATAGCACTTCTCACTGAAAAGCCACAAAATTACTGGATTCCCCCTGCAGTGTCAATGTTGGGTAATTGTCTAATTAACAGCCAACTAATGTCATTGCCCATTTCCTCTCTCTCTTTTTCTCTTTCTCTCTCTCTCTCCCTCTCACAAAGACACACATACACACCAACAACACAACATATTAGGCGCTATTATGCATTTCTGTGAGGTAAAAACCGACTCTCTGCCAAGCTACTTGAAACGTGTGGAGTTGCGGTAAAAATGGAAAAAGTATTAAATGGTGTTAAAGCAGAAATTATTCTTATTGCTGTGACAGAGAGAGTGAGAGAGACAAAGAGAGGAGTGTATCAGTTTATGAAATACACTGAAATCTGCTTGAGTGACAGGTAGGGAAACCTCCAGGGATTTTTGGCCCGATGAAAAGATATCGCATTGGGCCCCACCTCCAAGGGCCACACCAACCCTGAAAATATAACACACAATATAACACACAGACATGGATGCAACATTCTGCATACAGTGGAATTCACCACTTGATGCAGGACTGATACCCTGTATAAGAAATGTGCTAAAGGCCACCTTTTACATTTTTAATGTAATTTTTATGTCATCATAACCATTATAACCAAAGTTTCAGCTGCTACCATTTAGTTGACTTAAATTAACTGAACACACCACAGAAAACATTAAACAGCACAGAATCTTGCAGAATATTGAATTACCTGCAGTTATGCATCACTACAAATGACCAGACACAATGAATGACAAAACTGCCCAGAGCTGCTAACATGTCTGCTACTTTGTGCTTCACGTTGGACTTTGCTAAACTCCCTATGCACCTCAAGTTGACGATGGCTTTTAAAGAACATGATGAGAAAGTGATTAAAGTAACCTATTCTAGGGGCACATTAGGCTATATGTTAGGGGAAAAGTCAAAATCTTTGTCAGTCTTGTAACACTCTGAATATATGGAACATGTAATAATGCATTGTAGTAAATATAATTCAGAGAGGGACAGATTGAGAAATACAGTACTTGAGGCAGGGCAGGAATGGAGTTTAAAATCATTACTGAGCACAGGACAGAATTTCAGGGAATTCAGAAGGGGATTGGTAGGTTATATAATACAGGCAGGATTACGAAATAGGATGTAAGTGTTATTATTATTATTATTAACATTATTTGATTTTTCTTTCTTTTTTCTTTTTCTTCAGTATTCAGCTGATTTATTGCAATGGTTCTTCACACTCCGACACAGTAGGTGGCGGTATGCACCTCTAAGGCTGGTTTGTGATCCTCCAAGAAAACACATAGAAGAAGAAGAGGAACAACTTCAAGATGACTCTGGTAGCAGCTCTTCTAACATCTCTGCTACTGTGTGCACCATGCTGGACTGTGAGTAGCTGCTTAACATCTCTGCTACTGTGTGCTTCATGCTAACATCTCTGCTACTGTGTGCTTCATTTTGGACTGTGAGTAGCTGCTAACATCTCTCTTACTGTGTGCTTCATGTTGGACTTTGCTAATATGAAGCACTTCTGCTATTGTTTGCTTCATGTTGGACTTTGCTAACATCTTTGCTACTGTGTGCTTCAGGCTGAACTTGGCTAAACTCTCCATGCATTTAAGTTGACTTTGATAGCATCTCTGCTAACATATCTGCTACTGTGTGCTTCATGTTGGTCTCTGCTAGTGTGTGCTTCATGTTGGTCTCTGCTAGTGTGTGCTTCATGTTGGACTGTGCTAACATCTTTGCTACTGTGTGCTTCATGTTGGTCTCTGCTAGTGTGTGCTTCATGTTGGACTGTGCTAATATCTTTGCTACTATGTGCTTCATGTTGGACTGTGCTAACATCTTTGCTACTGTGTGCATCATGTTGGACTGTGCTAATATCTTTGCTACTGTGTGCTTCATGTTGGACTGTGCTCTGTGCACTTCAAGTTTACTCCGCATCTCTGCCACTGTGCTTCACATTGGACTATGATACCATCTCTGTTAATGTGTGTTTCATGCTGGACTGTGAATAGCTGCTAACATCATAGAGTTCAGAGAACAGACTGTCTGTGATCTTTGCACATTTTTTTTACATTTGCTTTTCACTTTTTTGTTTAGTTTTTGCACTCTGCTGATGAAACACTGTGAGACTTAAATAAAAAGCAATTTGCTGCAATTCTGAGGTTCTCATTGAAGGTGGCCTCATTTAACTCCTGTGAAGCACCAACGGTGACAGAACACTAAAACTACTACTGTTTTAGTAATTGCACTCTTCATACTGTAGCTATGTTGTCAAATCAATGTGAAAATTAAAATGCACGTCTTTGTGGGAGTGTTAGGGCTAATGTCCTCCATTTACACTAAATGTGTATCAGAGGGATTTGCAAAAGTTCCAAATGGCAGAAAATGGGTCAATGGAGGTGGGTGTTGTCTATAAGGATAGACAAGGGGGGGAACCAAGTAATCCAGGGCAAAAGACAGGTTTGCTTAATATAAAGTGTTTTTATAGGTTACCAAATGGTGGCGTGGTCCACATCACAATCCAATTAGTTCTTCTTTAGGTTCCTCCTTAGATAAGAGGTTATTGGAGCTGTGACGTCAAATATCCCATGAACTTTCCATGTTCAAACTCTTCGTGATCGACCAAAAAAGAACTACTCAGATCCTTTGGAAAATGGTGCATCAAATACATGTGCTTATTTGGAAACATCTCATTCAGACTACACAATAATAAATAAAAAATTTTGTTGCAGCCAAGTTTCATGCCAAAACTTAAGTGATATGAAAGACTTCCTAAATCATTAAGCAGTTCTAATGGGATTATTTAATTTTTTTTCAGATAGCAGAGGTTTTTAAGGACACTTTCTACCACTGTGGGGCATTCATTTACTTTTCAGTACAGATTGCTGAGTGACCTTGGAGCCTGTTTTGATTTCAATTATAAGACCACAAAAGCTCCTGAATCTAAGAGGACAAACACAAAACATCCTCCAATAACTCACATTCTACCGAGCTCCAAAAACCTTCACCCTGAGCTGCCCTCCTTGAGTGCTTTAAAAAAGATGTGGAAGAGTCTGAGAGAGGAATGAAGCTGTTTCATTAAAAGTTAAACATGTTATTTTGAAGTGATTTAGAACACACTGATATGGCTGACCTGAGACAACTTGGGAGTTCTGATGCAACTTTATTAACCAAGCCATTTTAACAACCTCTCCTGGTCCTGCTGAAGGACCTCAGGCTGTGTGATGGTTCCTAAGGGGTTAAAAGGTCATTGTGTTGTTCAGGACCAAACTCACAGGCTCTCATATAAAATACAATATATTTTTAAAGATTAAATCAGTGGTATCAACCATTTTGACTTGAAGTTGTTAGCAGTTTCAGTAAAGACAGATCTGTTTAGATCATTTGACCAAAGAAAACAAAGATTCACAACATATTTGAAGTCCATAGTCCGAAAACTAAAATCTGAGATGTGTGTCATAACTTTTTGATTTACTTCTTTACTCTCCCATTAATCATTTCCCTGAGATTTATCTGACTATTTGTTATAACAAATAGTTGTTGTACTATAGTATATGTCAGCCACCCTGTCATTGCAGAGGTAACTGTCTGTGTATTCTCTGTGCCCCCAGCACTTGGTCATTCTTGAATACTTGTAGTGCTTCTACCCTAACAAATATTTCTCTATCACGCTAAGATGATGAGGCACTGCAGTTTTCATTTGTCTTGTGTCAATGCGTTACACTGTTTACGTTCATCCCCATTCATCATGGTGCCTCACACTCCTGTACATGCTGGAAATGAGACTTCATGCCAAAAGGCCTGACCTCAACCATCCAAAGTGTAGGAATTCTTTAAACAGAGATCTCATAAAACAGTGCTCTGGACGCTTTGTAAAACTGAAAGGGCCTACCACAGCAGCACAACTGCTATGAACAAGGACCTTAAAAAAAAAACAAAAAAAAAAAACATTCTGGGGCTGTTGGACCTCAAACCGACAAGACAGCAACATAAGGATTTATTACTGAGTTTTTTTGTTTGTCTGAAAGTTGGTTGGTAAAAGTTTCGGGGAATCGTACTTGTGTCCTTATCATACGTTTCAGAACTCAACAAAGACTCCCTAGAGCAAATGTCTATTATGGTAACACCACTTTCCAATCATTAAAAAGTTGTAAGCAGTTTCTTGATGTGCATATAGACCGATAAAACTAAATGATGTACATTTCCATTAATGTTACGCTGTCAGTTGGTGTAAGCAACCCTTTTAAAGATTAAAAAATACAGGTGAATGTCTGATTGCAATTGACACAAGCCTTTGAAGTCAATCATTCTCAACACTATCTACAGTAATTTGGCATGTTATAGTGAACAAAACCTTTCCTAATTAGGCTTACACTGTATAAATAAACTTCTATCAGTGTATTACTGATAGATGGATTCTAATTTTTGGCATTTGAGTATTTTATGAGAAAATACTTAGATAGGAAAAGGTAGAAGTGTAAGTTATTTTATTAAATAATCAATGGATTTGTCTTTTGTCTCGTTGGTTACAGATCTAGGGACCTGGACTTCCTTTTACCACGTTTTACCACTAATACTATACATCCCTGCCTTGTTAAGGTTTTGTATCACTGCAGGAACATCATACATATGGATATGTAAGATCAAGCATTAAAGTACACGTTATGTGTCTGCAGGCAGCTTGCGTTAAAGTGGTTGACATAAAGGAGATAATAAAGGAGCTGAATGGAAAAGTGTGCACACCAAGAGTCTTAGTGAGATGGTGATCACTGGATACAGACTTGAGAAGAAGAGAAAAGTGTCACACTCCAACCTCAAAATGCATTTTTACTTTTATTAAGACAAATTACATTTTGACACTCAGGTCTTGAAACCAGTCATAAGGCTTCAAATTGGTTGTTTCTCCCATTTTCACACAGGATATCTGGTGCTAAGTCAGAGTGACCCTGGGGTTCTTGTTCACCTCTCTTACCAAGGCCCTTTTCCCCCAATTGCTCAGTTTGTTCAGGCTAGCAGCCCTAGGTAGAGTCCTGGTTTTCCAAACTTCTCCCACTGAAGAATGATGGAGGTCACTGTGCTCTAGAGAACCTTCAATGCAGAAGGTTTTTTTTTTTCTATCATTCCCCAGATCTGAGCCTCAACACAATCCTGTTTGTGAGCTCTGAAAGTTAATTCCTTCCTCCTCATGGTTTTTGCTCTGATCTGCACTGTCAACTTTGAAACCTGGTATAGGCAGGTGTGTGTTTTTTTGAAATTGTGTCCAATCAGTTGAATTTACCACAGGAGGACTCCAGGCAAGGTGTACACACATTTTATAAATCATCAAGAGAAATGGGAGGAGCTGAATTTCATGCTTCATAGCGGAGTTGGTGTGTAAGTTGAAATTATGAGAAACCAGTTGAATGTGAAAGTCCCAGTACATGTTGCAAAACCAGTATCTACAAACAACTTATCTTCCTGTCACTGCCCAGAAAACCTCACAGTCCTGTGAAATCAGTCTCCTGCAATTGGAGATCAGCCCCACACAACACACCTGCAAGAATGGCAAGATCATTCGCCTGCAAGTGGAGCTGAGCCAGACATAGCACACCTTCATGATCAATCACCTGCCACTGAAGACCAGTCAGACAGAGCCCAACTGCAAGACAGGTGGCAAGATAGGTGAGGAAGAGTTAGACCTAGAAACACCTGATAGGCCTGCGACAGAAACATGGTGTACAACTGGAGGAACTGTTCTAAACTTGGCTGATAAGGATGTGCTGCTTACTGGGGAATGGCTGAATGACAAACCAGCCTGAGTCTCCTGAGAGAGGACTATCCTGTTATGGAAGGACTTACTGACGTAGTTCTGCTTGATGCATCCACACGGCAAGTGTCCATCATAGCAGAAGCCATTCAGCTCCATCTTACTGGCCAACACTGATTGGTACCAGCTTCAGTTGGAGGTCAAGTTCAGTTGTGGGGTTCTCTGCTGAAAAGCAGGAGCATTCCTTTGACCCTGTTGCCACAACTTGTTGCTGTTTAATGGAAACAGTATTGGGGACAAGATGGCATCAATGATGTGCAAATGTATACAGCAGCAGCATGGACCAATGGGCTGTGGACTTCCCTCCATTGCAAATGCAGCCTCTGTGGCATCAGACTTTGATCCTACTGATATCCAGTACTGCTCGAATCTGATGGTACTGGTATCACCACACAGCTTGACATAGGGAGAGAAAAAGATGTTCCCACACATGGAAGATCAAGACAGTGTTACCAAACTGTTACTACCCAACACCTATCTTATCTTGTATAGCAATTTTTTGAAAATAAGACCCAGATTATACAGAAAAAGATCATCGATCAATGTCATAATTACATCCTAACAAATACTTCCTTGCAGTACCAGCCCCATGTGCACATGCGTATTCTAGAGTGAGTGGATATTTTCAGTGGGAATCTTGTTTTCTTTCTTGCTTTCTTTCATTCTTTCCTGCCTCCCACTGTCTCTGTCCCCCTCACAGAAGCAGACACACACAATCATTCATGCATAGTGTTATTCAGTCTTCCCACAGGCTAGAAACCTCCCTCCTCACTATTAAAGAGACACAGAGGTACCGAGATAAGGGGGAGCTTAGGGGTTAGGGGAATACCCGTGTGTGTGAGTGTGTGTGTGTGTGTCAGGCTTTAGCCCACTGCAGTGAAGAGGAAAAAAAAAGTGCAAATGTGTAGGAAAGAGAGAGTGAGTGGGAGAGAGATGGAGGAATATCAGCTCCCCAGACCGAGCCCGTGCTCTCGTCAGAAGCCTGGAACTTCATGGGGTTCAGGATCCACAGGGGCTGATGAGTCATTAAGATGATGATGATCAAATGACCTGATTCACATATAAAAGACTATAGAGTAAAGGGGTACTGCTGTTCAAGTCTGCTAATGCCCACATCCAGCTCTCGACACTCCTGTAACTGAGATTTGGTTGGAGTCATGTTGTTGAAGCTTTTATCGTCTCCTCCAATCTCCTAATAATATTTGGTTTAATAAGCAATATAAAATTCACTTTAGTGGGTGAAATGGAAATTTACTTAGAAGAGACAAAGCTTTTTGACAGATGTATGCTTATTAAGGTGGACCTGAGGATAATGGCACAGTTTGCTTTTGTACTATTAGGTACATGGTCATCGAGCCTCAAAGATAATCACTTAGAAAATACAGTAAAAAAGGAAAAATAATAATGCATTACAATGGCACATTGTCATTACACATTGTGTTACATTGTCTGTCCACCACTTTTTTCCAGGCTGAAATATCTCAACAAATAAAATGTATTGCTGTTAAATTTTGTACAGACATTTATTGCTCCCAGATGATCTTTTGATCATGATTTTTTTTGATCCCTAGATTTCCATTCAACACCATCATGTTGACATTAATAGCTTTAAATAAAATGTACCAACAACTAATAGACTGATGTGAAATCTGTTTAAAATATTATCCGCATGTCATCATCATCCAAGTGAATTGTTTGAATTTGTTCACTACATTTTTCCCCAAATACCTTCAAAACTAATGGCATCCCCATCAGATAACTATACTTCGCTCTGTGCTAATTATCAAGGGCAAGCATGCCAACATGCTAAACTCAGGTGGTAAACTAAGATGGTAAACTTGGAAAGGATTATACCTGCTAAACATCAGCATGTTAGCATTTTCATTGTGAGTGTATTAGCATGCTAACATAAGCAGTTTGCTGAAAGCCCTGCTGTGCCTAAGTAGAGCTACTACTAGCATGGCTGTAGACATGTTTAATGATTAAGTTCGTAGATGCACTATGGTAATGTATAATGTTTAATGTCATGCGGCACTAAAGAACACTTGAAGACTGCTATAAAAAACTATTCATTTGATTGCATTTGTTTTATTTGACTTTGTTGTAATTGGGCATATTAGTGTTGGCAAATGGTCTAAAGTGAGCATTTATGGAGCTGCAATTTCAAGTATTGTCTTTGTTGTTTAGCTTCTGTCTGTGCCAGTTTCTGTGGGTGTTTACTTTCAGTTATGAAATTATAAATGTATAAAACTATTTGAAACTTCTGGTTAATTTAAATCGTCCTCTCCTGTGTGCTACTTCTCTTTAATGCCACAGCATAAATGTTTTGAGGATGAACACACAGTGAGCCTCAGTCGTCATGTTGAGGTAAGCTTTCAGACACATTAGGGTACATGATGGTGCATTGATTTCCAATTGTCACGAAGGAGAGCAGTTGCTTATCTGGTCTTCCTTTGATAAACTCTGGTTGACTCAGCTTGTACTTCCAGTGGCCCAGTAGATAAGTAATCATTGTGTGAGTCACACATTGTGGGTGCAGGTCCAAGAATAGGGAAGTGAGAGCAGAGTGGGGCAGTGGAAGGACCATAACCCTGAGGATGATTGATTAGAACCATCATCGGCCATGTGCTAACTCTTCAACTAACAACGCTACATGCTGATTAGCATAAGCTGCTGAAATTTCCAGATGTGGGTTCAGTTACCACCACTGCTTAATGATGTTGACCATCTGTGCTTTGTCTTTCTGGTAGTAAGTTCAGCTCCCTGGTACCAAGATATTAGTCCCACTGCAAAGTAAAATAAAGATCCTTGTCATGTGTTTTTGGATTATCATTTCCTCTGATGATTACTGAGGCTCTGGATACTGGAACGCAATTTAAAACCAAGCAGATTCCACTTTACACTATCCAAGCCACAATGGATGTGACTGAATACAACATGAAGCAACATTGATCCAGAGTTGTTTCTGGCCATTTGACAGACGCTACTCTCCTTTTAGCTTTGTTTTCTTTTTACTTTGTGCTGGTAGCATACAGTGGATTTATTAGATCAGTTGGGCTATAAAACCAAAACAATTGGTGCAGCTTTAAAACTGTGATTGATTTGATTTTATGAATGAACAGCTTACATTACATTCATTACATGAAATTTTACAACCAGTGTTAACACTTGACAATTACCTATTGGGATGTATTTTAGTACAGGTAAAGATTACATTACTGAGATTTGATATCTTAAGATGATTGGGGGGTTTTACTGCACAACAGCCAGCAAAAAATCAGGCATCATCCAAAGCTTCTTCTTCATTTCTCCTCTCCTCTCTCCAACTGTCCTTCACTTCACTATACCTGAATGAGATCTCTCAGGCACACCACCTCAAGGCCCCTCAAGATGAAATTTGACCGAGAATATCCGTAAGAATAACATGTCGCCACTGATGAAAACAGGAAAAGCAAGGTTTTCAATAGTGATCTAAAGTGTTTTCAACAGAGTAAACTAGTTTCTTCTGAAAACAGGAACTCATGCTGACATCACCATGGTAACCGCTCTTGATTAGATTATTTGTTTGGCGCCAAATTACAACATAAATTATCTCAAAGCACTTTACAGAGTGAGTCCTTTCAATATTATAGAGAGAAACTCAACAGTTCCCACAAAATAAGCATGTCCTATTATGTCCCATTACATGCAATTGTCCACCCTCATCTAGAGCTGTAATACTTGAGTCTGGTCTCAGTCCAATGCTGCCTGAAGTTCACCACATTTGCAATCATCAAAATGCACAACAGTATCATAATATACTGTATATGTCTCTGTACCCACAAACCTAGCGACTCATGCCATCATACAGTACAAATCCCTTAATGGCAGACTGCTTACTATGAAAGTATTTGTATTCCGTCAGCTGTATTCGAAGATAGTCCTGAAGGTATACACAATGGTACTATTTCAGTTTTTCACCTCAGAGCTGTAAAAAATATCCAAAAGTACTTAATCGTCAAGTTACAGTTGCTTGCGATTCCCGCCATGGCTAATTAAAGTTAATCAGTTAATTAAATCCCTGCAGCCATCTAAAGGCAGGAGGACAGATATGTGATAAATCTGCAAACTCCAAGTTGAAGTGCTGCACAGCTCAGAGCCTTTCTGCTAAATGATCCACTGTGTTGGTCATAAATCATGTGCAAATAACATCAGAACACACAAACCTCAGAAAATATCAAATTGGTCACTTATAACTCTGTATTCATCCAGTGTCTGGTGACATAAACACAAATTGGACTAGTTATTGGATCTCACTTTCTGTGGCCTAGCTGCTGTATTTTGCCATTAACTGTCCAATGGACCTCCATGATGCTGCCAGCTTCCCATCCATCAGTAGGTGGAAGGTGATAGCTCGAAACTTGAGACAGATAACAATGTGCAGCAGCACTGTTGAACCCACGAGCAGCACGTTTTAATGTTTGCCAGGTATGTCACTCAGATGAGGATAGGCAGCAAAATCAATTAGCTAACATGCCATTAAAACATTTACTAGTTTCTGCAGCCAATAAACCAAATTAATCTGGCTTTGAAAGCCAACCTCTTTCTGTAATGGCATCGATCCTGTAGCTGAGCTCACTGTTTTCAGCATTACATTGTGGTGGTATGTGGTACAAAGCAAAAGAAGTAGTTGAGTGTATTTTGTTTTTAATTTTAGGTCTTCTGATTCTTTAGTTTGAGGGCAGCCATGAAATGACAGAAGAGAATTTCTCCCAGTGGCCTTTCATCAGGACATGAAAGTCGAGCAGTCCTCAAACAGTCAGAGCTTGCACTTGACCAGTTTGCGGCCAGTTTGTATTCTACATGTTTTCTCAGCAATTATGTAAGTTGTTTCATTTTTTCAATGAAACGGCTGATGCTAACATAAGCTTAACCTAATTACACTGGAATACAAGTACACTCTATGAAGTTCACAAAGGAAGGGCAGTTGCATTGGATTTTGTTCCATCATACAGTGTTTTGTTTTGTTCATTTTCAAACTTTAAAAAAAGATTAATTCAAATTCAGAAGAATATAACTGATTCAAAGGGCCACTCCTCCAATATTTAAAATCAAAGTCAAGAGTTAAATATTTTGCATAATGTGCTGATTTACTTTGTTTTCCAATAGTGGGATGAGGCGGCAGATGAGATCTGAAAAACACAACTACCAACACCGACTCCTTTGTGAGATTCAACCTTGGGTGTGTGGCTTCTTGCCCTTTTGAACCCAGCCATTTTCACTTTGAGATCTACTTTTAATTAAAGGCTGACTGTCACATTCATCCTTGTGCACTGGAGTGAACAAATAATACAATTTAGCTGAATAAAGGTTGAGTGTTACAAGCATCAGCAGTCACCAATAAAAAAGAGCCTCTGACTCACAAATGTTTACTTATTATGAATCTAATAGGTTGCACACAACACAGAGTTCAGAAATCTATTTCTCGTTTGAATGTCACTCTTGTTTATTTACCCATATACCACTTGGGCTGACAGTCTCATTTCCTCTCTCCTAACTGGTCCTAACTGTCTTAATATAATAGACTATACTGATACAATGCTCTTCATCACAGAGTGAATACACAGTCTCTAAACCCTAGCAATCTGTGCTAATATTTATTACAACACACACACACACACACACACACACACACACACACACTTCTGCCCTGCTCCAGGAACAATCTGCTCTAATGATTTCTGATGGGATTGGATTTCTCTTCATGGCCACTGGGCTGTGTGTCCAATTTTGCCTGCCGCTGATTTGGCTCCCAATGAAGACCGAGTAACAATGTAGAAGTTGTGAAGCATCGTGGGTGGCAATCCCTCCCCCTTATCCTTTTTATTCCCTTTCCCATCATGATCTTCCTTCCTTGTCATGTTCATCTCTCCCTTCTATTTGTATCTCATCTTTCTTATCGTCTGTCATCCTATCATTTCCTTTCCAGATCTCCTGTCTTTCCCCATCTGTTCATCTTCTTTGTTTTTTGACAGGGATGATTTTTGGACAGGGATTCCTTCCATTTGTAGTGTGGTGTTGTTGGGGTAAATTCATGTAAAATCCTTTTATGGGTTAGGTTGAGACTTTTATTTTGTTACGGTTTGGTTTAGGGTTAGTGTGCAGTTTTCCCCTACATTTATTGAAGGGGCTATTTGTAACTTTCCCTACCGCTAAATGTGGTTTCTTGCCAGGAGTGGGTGATGGTGATTAACTCTTGACAAGGGTTTCAGCCATTGTTACATTTACTAGACAAGAGGTTATAATACGCCCTCTGAGCAGCGCTACATCTTCCGGGCAGATTGCAAGCTATAGTGAGTCGCTCCGGGCGACGAGATGGCCTGCGGTTAGCTGGTTAGCGTGCTAACTTCAGTACAGAAGACATGATTGAGATGAGAGTTAACACTGGCATTGCTTTCCACCACTGGAGACACCTCTTGGTGAGGGAATGAAGTTGTTGCAATGTTTTTTTTTTTTTTTTTTTTTTTTTTTTTTTTTGGACTGGTTAGTAAACAGGTGTTGATGCTGATGCTAGCATTGTAGCAATAGCGAAAACTTACAAGTAACTTTTAAGTGTTTCTTAAAGTATATTTTCACTGAATTAAACATAATACAATGTAGTATACTTCCCCTTTTATGGTATGTGTGTGTGTTTTAACATTAAGTATTTTGTTAACTGTAGCTAGCAAGATAGCTACCAGTTAGCTAGCTTTACTTCCTTTAGCTTTGCACATTTTCTCAGCTCAGTTTAGTTTTGGTATCATTTATATATGTTTGGTTATGTTTAGTTTAAACAACTGTGAAATTAGTCTATTAAGAATTACATTTTTTTTTTTTTTTTTTGGCGCTTAAGTTTAATAGTTTAGTTGCCTAAACCTAAACAGATGCAGTGTTTTGAATGTCAAGCCTGGTTACTGGAGTTGGAGTCCTGTGCTTTGTCCACCCTGACCACCTCCCCAACACTCGGGGTGAACATAATTCAGCCATCGATTACATTTGACACCGCAACATCCTTGGGAAAACAATTCAGTAATGAACAAATATAATTTCTAGGAGACATGCCTGCCTTATGTACGGTGTCCTTGAGTGCCAAGAAAGGCGCCTTTAAATAAAATGTATTATTATTATTATTATTATTATTATGCATGCATCTGCTAATTAGAAGAGAATGTTGGGGGGACGTGTACAGCAGGGTTGTTGTCGTGCTCATACAGTAGCTACAAACAGTAACAATCGCTGTTATATAGTATAGTATATTCTCTTTTTATGTAAGAGAGATCCTGTTAATTCTTTTTTTTTTTCTCCAACAAGTATTGACAACAATTACATCCACTTACCTTAGTAACTTCAGTAATCACACACTACTTGATATCGGTAGAAGTCATGCAGAGGTAAAGTCTACTGTGTGAAGTGTGTGAGTTACTTCTTGAAAATCATATTCCCAAATGTTTTATTTTCCCTTTTATTACTGGGTTATTCAGTATTGTTGTGGTTGTGCTGTGCCATGACCACGAGGCATGCCTGGAAAATGAGAGCCTCTATATGAGCACTGAAACCGGCTTCAGATTACCAACGGGATAAATTGTTCAATAAGGGCAACAGAAACACACTACAATTGTTCTTTCAAATCTAGTTTGGTAGAAAATTGTGTTTTGGCGCTTGGATATGAGTGTACAGTTTATTAAATTTAAATAAGCCCACTCACGCCTTCTTGGCTCACATGGATGCAGGTGATAAAAATAAAGCTTTGAAAAGAATGAAAGCCAGTACCAGATGCCTTCTCCAAACCAGAAACAGTTTTTGAAGAGGAGTCAAAAGCAAAGCCCCAAAATGCTTTATTGTCAGCACACAAATTATTAAAACAAATTCATGCAAGGAATTCACAAGTTCAAAGATTTGGATAGAGAGTAGTGCACGAATCAAACCACAGTGAATTTGCCACAGATCGAGGTCTAATGTCACCATTTTATCATGGGATAAAGGTGTCGGTATGCTTCAAATGAAAGGCAGATTGTCTAACAGCATCTAAACCTTTTTCACAGGAGACAGTTTGGCATGTCATACCTCGAAAAGCTCAGGTCAAAGAGGTCAGTACATTTGCAGTATACATAAGAACTTTACCAGCTTTGAGAAAGGTGTTGTCCTTTATCCATCCACCTTGGAAGTAGTTGAAGTTGTGCCAGAAACCTCGACTTTGCTTCTGCTATGACAAGGTCAAAGTGTCTGCTCTGAAAAAGGTTTGTTTGGGGGTGTCTGGCAATTTTTCTAACTTTGTGAAACAGACTAAAAATTACACAATGATTTCAAAGTACCTGTACTGACATTGGTCATTTACATCACCTGCCCAAACTACAGAGCTGTTTAGGAGGGATCCATATTCAAAAGTATTGTGGTGCTGTCCAGAACAAGTTGGTCAGATCTATACTGGAAAAAAGTAATGCTTTTATGTAAACTGTATTTACCTTATTTACATTAATACTGAGTAACTAATTGCTTGATTACTAAACTGAATTAAATTGACTTTATGCAGTAATGGCGAGTTGTGTCAAGTATGAGGGACAAAAAATGACTTAAGTATGAACAAATAATTAAATACATAAATGCCAAATATTTACATTTTGGTAATGAAAAATGCAATTTCTGTTGTTTTACAGGGGTTTATGTATCTATGATGCATTTCTGCAATTATTTATTTATTTCTGTATTTCTGCATTCCTTCATTATTTATTTTTACATTTATTCATTACCTACAAAGACATGACTGTGACGATCCCAGCCTCTTTTGGCTACTGGGCTGGCTGCTACCCTACAGGTGGGGTTGGGTTGTCGTTAATTGGAAACACCTGAGCTTGGTTTTTACAGTACTATAGGAACACACCCCCACCCGTCCCATGCAGGAGAGAGAAAGGGGAAACTCTGCTCTCCGTGCGCCATGCTCTTGTCTTTGTTTTTCCTTTTACCACACTGTTGATTCATTGACTGCCACACCTCGTAACATCTTTGACATTTCCATTTGTTTGTGTTAGTTTTAAGTAACAGAATCTTTTTCTTTGCTTTAACTCCTTGTGTCAAATGCTGTTACCTGTCATGGTTCCTGAGCCGGGACATGACATGATGAAGATGCAGGTCTTGGAGAGAATTTGGGGAGGTGATAGGTGATGCAGCCAGGAGGGGTCTGTGACAGCAGACCTTTCCACCCAGCCTTTGATTGTGTCAGTTCAGAGCAGGCAGAAACACATTAGCTTTTAGATGGGGTCAGGCAGCACAATGTAGAACCTAGTTTATTTCAAGCATATTGAATCCTTGACATTGATGGTATAGAGGTCAACATTTGCATGAATGTCCAATTGAACTATGCGAGGGAACACATTTGAGAATAACATGCAAACTCCACACTCCTCTCTAGAAAGGATAAGTGCAGTGCTAAATGCTTAGCCACGATGCTGCTTTTTCAATATCATTAATACTGACAGGATGGGATGGGGAGTAAACAAATTCTTATGATTTTCTAATCTAAACATGGCTCGCGAACTGGTGGTGTGAATTTTTAAGGGAACAAAAATCACTCATAAAAAAAAAAAACACATTTGAATTATTGATACAAACTACTGTACGAGTTGAATTTTTAATGTCTCCATCAAAGTCAGTCATGTTACCAGCTAAACTTGAGCGCATCTCCGACATCTCTCCTGTCAATTTCCATTCTCAAGAAAAAAAGCCTGCAAGTTTTTCTGAGGGTAATGAAGAGCTAAACTATATTTTTGTCTAAAATATGAACTTTTAAAAACTTTATACTGATTAATATTGCATGTACTAAAATGCTATGCAATGTGAAATCCCTGTCAGTCACAGAAATGCATGCTACCAAGCCTGAGACACACACACAGTAGAATGTGTTTGGTACAAAAAAAACCAAGCCCAACTCCAATGATTTAACATAGGCTTCCTAAACATGAGTGTACATCCAGGAAAGTTAAGGCCAAGAATAATTCTGGAGGCATCAGGAGCCCTGGAGGCTGGAGTTCTCAAATTGGATTTATAACCTTAAAAATGGCATCGCAGCCACTATAAATCCCAGACACGTGTACTACTGAAATCATCTTGAAATATGGACAGCCACATATTATGCAGTGCCCCTTCTGATGGTCAGGAGTTCTCAGCACATATTGGGACGGTTGCAGAGGGAAAAGGAAAAGAGGGAAGGTTGACAGGAAAAAGCTGACAGAGGCAGATCTCTCTTCTTCCAATGCTGTCTTTTCCTCTCCCCCAAACATCCCCGTCTGAACCGAGAGACAGATTTGAAAGTCTGGATCACTCGTAGCTCCAATTTGTTATCCAGCTTTATTTGGTGGAAAAGTGTGTGGATGATGCCAGCCCCCAGTACAGCATAGACATATTTCATTCGGTGTGAAGAACACAACACTGAACCAGACATAATTCAGAAAAAAAATCTTGTAGAGAGAGTGTGTACAGATGACAGTAAGGACAGAGAGTCTGCAGCACTGAGTGTCAACAACATGAATACAGTGTGTGTGTGTGTGTGTGTGTGTGTGTGTGTGTGTGTGTGTGTGCAGTCAGCTGATCCTGAGGAGTCAAGGTCTTGTCGGCATAAAGGATCTCCTTGAAGGGACCTGACGTCAGAATCTACCTCAATGCAGGTCTTGTTAAACAGTCCATCTCATAACACGTTGGCCTCCAGTTCCTCCTCCAAACCTAACGTGGTAAAATGTAGAATATTCTTTTTTAGACACAGGGGGGTTATTGTAAGTCTGAGAATTGCTTGCTCCTGATTTGCCCATAACAGGATTTGGTTGTATGTCAAAGTGTAAAGGTTGTCACGTGGTCATATGGTCACAGTGTGCCATTATTTAAAGTAAGACTCTCAAACATTGTAATGAGGTCAATAAGTAATCTAAAATAAAATGTGCATTGATCTGCTCTAATTATAAAAGTATGCACACAGGAAGGAACACTACAGCATGGCTTGAACTCTTCGAGCACATTAAACTTGAGTCCTGTGTTCTCTGCAGCTGTGTGTGTGTGGTGGCATTTCTGCAACATTAAAGACTCCTGTGAGGCTAATTATCTCTTACGTCCGGTCCGAGTCTGCAGCCATGAAGTTGTTAGGAAGCTGTGGGGAGAAGGAGCAGTGCATCACACTGTTTTTGCCCCATCTGATAAAAACAGCTACATCAAACATGCTAAGACATTTACCACACTTGAATGAGTCTATTTCCAAGGGCATCACATTACTCGATGTGGGCTTTAACCATGGGACCACCGTGAAAATGGTGAATTTTTTTTATTTTGTTATCCACATGAACTAGGTCAAAGACCAGTTTCTCAAATGAGCTGTGCTGAGTGCTTTAACATAAACTTATGTATTGTGGTTTATGTGCATATTATTAGAGTTTTTCCTGGGCTTACAATTGACACTGATCCCAGCTCATATTCATGTCTTTAAGACCTGACCGAACCTGACTGGTGTTTGGAATTTTAGACCAGAACTGACCCTAAGACTTGCAGTTACGTTCTTGCTTTATTTCATTCACTACTGACCATTATCTCACTGAGCTAATGCCCCATATTGGCTGCACTCTGTCCCTCTTTCCGCTGTGCACTTGTATCGACTTTAAATTCATGGAGGTAGATGATTAGCACAGGCAGAAAGTGAAGAAGATATGTTTCTTAAAAGACTGCCCCCAATTTGTAGTTGCATTGCGTTCATATGACAGTGACAGGTGGAAGGTTAAAAACAAGATCCAATTTGATGCAGTAGAGTCAGAACAGATATCGTTTTTATTTCAGGCATTCTTCCTCTTTGTCAAAACCTGGATGCCTGAATTACCCACAATGCAGCTTGACCACTGATAGTTCAGCTAGATTTTTGGGTGTGTTACGCTAGTAACAGCTAATGTTGCCTTGAGCCTTTAGCCTGCAGCAGAGTTGAAGAGTGGTCTATAGAGGTCTGGTAAGCTCACTTCATTCTCACTCCACAACCCCAGATTTCTTTCATTTTCAAACTTCAAAATCTTCAGTTATGAAAAAAATATATATTTTTTTACATATGCAGTTGTACTCTCCAACTACTTTTGACTTACAAAACCCAAACTTGGCCAACATATACCTAGCATGTTGCGCCTTACATTGGAGGTCTTCTAGGCATGTCCAACCGGTAGGAGGCCTGCAGGTAGACCCAAAACTCACTGGACAGATCATATATCTCATCTGGCCTGGGAACGTCTTGGGATCCCCCAGGAGGAGCTGGAAAACGTTGCTGCAGAGAGGGACATCTGGACTAATTTGCTTGACCTGCTGCCACTGCGACCCTACCTTGGATAAGCGGGAGAAGATGGATGGATGGAAACTTGGCCAACACCTAAGCTTTACACAACAAAATGGCCAAATTCAATCTCAATGTGACAGGTCCCAACAAAGTAGGCCCATTTGGTTTTGGGTTGGGTAGCGCATTTATGAGTTCTACTGGACTTTTCACTGCATATATACAATAAACATGCAAACAATAGTACACTGTAAAAGCTGTGTCATCTTCACACCTTTTATCCTTTTTTTTGGCAGTACACACTTGTAGCCAATTCAGCTGAAGTATTATCACCAATAAAATTCAGAGCATGCGGCTTCAACAGAGAGATGACTAGACATCCTCCCTGTTAGGGGGAATCAAAGAGTCAGCAGCAGATATTTCTTCTTGAATTGCCTGGAAATCTCAACTTGACAAATGTGGATAGTTTCGCAAGTTATGCAGCACCAGATCTGTGGGAATATAAGTGTGGATGTTTGGGTGAGGCGTTTTTGCCCCAGTCCTGCCCAAGGTTATCCTCAGTATGTATCAACAATGTATAACTATCAACATTAATACTGTGTCCGAATTATATTATTTCAATTCAAGTTTTTCTGAGATTACTCTATTATTACGCCATTGGGAGTGTCTACTGCCTATGTGACTCTCATTGCTGCTTCATCTCCATTTTCTCTCTCTGTCAGAGCACAGAGCTTCACAGATTTCATGCTGATCTTTAAATGTCATCTCTAAACCTGTCTTAAAGACTGAGCATTGGGTAACTTGGCTCGTCTACCATTGCAATCCTCATCTGTCATGGCTGTCCTGGTACATTTATCAAAGATACTTCCTGTCCACCTGACCACCACCAGTGTCTGGACTTTCCTTATTGTTTTATTACCCTCACAACCCCAAAGTCTTTAAAGGGCCATGTTTTCAACAAAGTCTAATCTCTAAAGCTTTTCCTGCAAAAATAAACTTCATTAAGAACATTTTAATTCGCCTTAACTTGATCCTTCTGTGATGACAGAACTGACAGTTACAACTAAGCAACAGCAAAAAAAAATTTTGGATTTCCTCACTACAATAAAAGTCTCATATTCTTAGAGACACTGTGCAATTAAGAGGAAACATGGCCAACTTTCTCTTTAGGGGCCTTTCTGAATATTACATCCTTTGCAGAGTCAAACATTTATATGATCGGCTGAGAAATGCTTGCAAAGCATTTTACTTCTTCTGGCAGATTTTACTGATGCAGGTACAGTAGCTGTGAATGCATAAACAGGGAAGGAGCTGCATCCGTAAATAAAACCCCACATCTGGGATAGTAGAGTTTGATTAGCTGACTCAAGAAATTGATACCTATCACAATTTACTGTATAGATTGAACTTGGCAAGCAGGCATGGACTGTTACTGCATATTGTGAGGACACTTTTGGACAGAAATCCGGGTGCTGTATTTCACATGTACTGTGTAAGCGTCATTTTTACACCCAAAATTTCAATTTGTAAAAGTTTTCCTATTGGAAAAACCTACAGGAAAGACTCAAAACAAAGGAGGAAATCAGGATGTAGCATATAGAGCGACAAAGTCTGTGTCAAGACGAGGTTGGGGTAGAATGATAGAGTTGGGTATTTCAGTGAATTAACCGAATCGATTCAATTCTGACTGCCAAGGTCCCAATTCGATGTGATTTCTGATTTGATTTGATTCAATATTGTTTCAGGTAGAGATAATTCAGTTACAATACCAATTGTGCTTGGATATCAATGAGATTCTCAGAGAACTAATGCTGTAAATTCTCCCTCTAACCTGGTGCGTTATTAAAAATATTAATACTTACATTATGAATGGGCCCCAGAGCAGTTACATTAATGTACTTTATGAGCAATAGTTTAGACACAGATCTCAAGAAATAATAGGTAGATAATTGATGTGCATTGCTAGAGTTTGTAAATCTGAAATGCAACCACACATTTGCCTTTAGACCTGTTCCTTCAGCGGAGTTATGTGACCATGATCCCGTTGTGCAGGAAGGGTGGTCACGCATAGCTAACCGGATTAAAGCTTCGCATATCCACAGGAGACTGTAAAATAATAAATAATAAAATTGAAACTATTATTATTTAAATGAATATTGGTTCGAATCGGAGAATCAATTTATTTTATTTTTTCCCAACTTGGCCCTAGTGGAATAACGGATCAACATACCACAGGACTTTCACACAGGAGGCCGTCATTTGGCATTCACACCACCTCACAAGTTCCTACTTTGTTCCACAGCTTTTCTGAGATGGAGGTGTAGCCTTTCTTTTACCATTCATGCCATATTCTTCAGCCCAGCCTCAGCATCAACCATTTCTGATACCAAATGGTGCTTTTTAAGAGTAACCGTAATCTTTCCGTAACCTTGACCAAGGACTTCAGCCGCAACTTTATTTTTATAAATACTCATTTGGTTGAGGTGATAGAGTTTGATTTGAAGGTTCTATAAATGAAATCATCTGTCAAATGGATGAACATTGTCGTCCACAGTAAGACAGAGCACCATGGTAAACTTAAAATGATGGTTCTGAATAATACTGCAAAAGCTTGTTGGTATGGCAGCACTCAGTCAGTAAAAATCCTAGAAAGTAGAAGGAAGGTTAAAAAAAAAAGAAAAGATGATACAGTAGGGTTTTGGAGGGAAGAAATTGAAGGCAAGACATAGTTGTCACAGGGGAGAAGTGGTGTTCCAGTTAAATGACAGGATGTGGAGACACCCACTCAATGCTGGGACCTGTTGACAACGCACTGGAGATGAAGGGAGAGGAATGAGAGACAGTCTATGGAAGATTTTGACAGGAGGGACTGAGAGGAGGAAAGAAGTGACTGCACAGTTGTGAATCCTCCTACTCAACGGTGGGACCCCACTGAATACATCAAATGGAAAGGAGGACGATTTGGGAGCAAGGAGACAGATTGACGTTTTGTTTTCCTTTGTAGTAATCACAGGGATACTGTTTCTCATCATTTCAAAGGGACAGGTTAAACATTTAGTTATTAATATAACATATCACCATCCAAAAATATCTATCTTAACAAATCAGTGTGTAATAACTCAGTGTCCAGAAGTGAAAGAGGTTGTCAGCAGGATGGAAGTCAGATGAAAATGCTTCAGGACTGTACCAGTTTGCACATTTTATCAAAGCACCTCAACACGATTGTGTTTTATTCTTGATGCTGGTAAAATGCTTGGCAATATCTTACACTGGCAAACAGTAGCAATAAAGTGGCACTCTGGTGATTCGCCAACTGTTTTGTAAGCTATAGTAGTTCTCCCCATGAGAAGTGAACTGACCTTTTAATGTACGAGTAAAATTGTTTAATTGACTACAGTTTGGAAAGCAATTAATTATACTCAAATGTAACGACTTTATATCACTGTAAAATGTGAATTTTTGTTTTCACTGTAAATTGAATTAATCTGATAGACATTTTGCTAACCGAATCATCAAAAAACAAACAGAAAAGTCGATAATGAAAATAATCAAGTGCAGCTGTCAAGTGTACACTGCAAAGCGGCGTCTCATATTTCTACAACTTTCCAAAAGTGACGATCCGGCAGTCACATTCACTTCATGATTGGCCAGCTGTGAGGAAGTGAGAGTACGCTGGGTTTTAAAGTTGTCTCTCTGTTTGTGGCACTGTTCACATGTACAACCAAGTGCAACATTACTTCCTTTCTGAAAATATACTCTATTCCCCCTCCCCCGCGACTATGACAGTTAGCTTTTCAGTACAGTAACTGTCAGGAAACTTCTACTCCTTTACTCCAGCAGGGGAAGGTGAATGAGGCAATATGAATGTGCAGTACATTCATAAAAGTGAATGCTGTGACACAATGAAAAGCTACACTTTGGACACTTACACTTGATGTAAATTAATTTACTTTGCAACATCAAGGCACTTCCATTGAAATGAATCGCTTTCACCACAAAGTTTAGTTGTTTGCCTTTAACCAACAGAATATTAGGTTAGTGACAAATAGACGTAGCCACTGTGACGTCACCCATTGGTTTCTGAAGAGCGGTTTTAAAGCTCAGAGTGGGCTGCTCCACCGTCACCGCTTTAGCTGTGCCCGACTCCAAAAATGGGCAAAGAGGTGGGACGTGTGTGGAGCCCAGATTTTGGTGCATGCCTTTCTGCGGCAAGCATGCGCTCGCCCGCCTGTCACTCAAAGTGGCCATGCCCTCAATCATGTAGAACTTTTAACCTTAATGAAATTTTAACAGGTGAGTTTTATAAAAATTCACTCCCTGTACAGTTGTCATGAAGGAGGAAATTAGCTATAGAGACTAAAACTGTACCAGGCTGTACACATGTTTATTCCTCCTGTACAGTTGGACATTTTAACAGTGGAGTATATGAGGATTGACTCACTTTTGGAACCAGACTCAAGTGGTCATTTGTGGAACTGCAGTTTTTTGGCACTTCAGTATTGCCTTCATTTTTCAGCCGCGGGGATTTCTTGCTCGGTTACTCCAGCGAATCGGAAAAATGACCTATCTTACACCTAATGTACGGAAACCACAGGGCTTGGCTCTGTGTGTTCGATTGTGAAGACATTCCCGTTTGTCCATATTGAGCACATTCTTTTTCCCAGCCTTGGGGGACCAGTCAAGCTCGACTTACCCATACCCAGGACCATGTCTCTCCCAAGCAACATGAAATTCTGTGACAACACTGGTAGTGATAGATAACTGTCTGGTTCTTCCCATCTGGCTTTGCCTTGGCTGTTCTTGTCTTCATGTCGGTTGTTCAAAAAAAAAAAATCCAACAATTCATAGTGTAACTCCATTGTTGCTCTCAGGTACATCTGATCAGACTTGCCACTTCCAGGTGTGATGACAGAACCGACCCTCAAAGTGCTACCTACAAAAACCCAAATCTTCCAAGTTAATACTGATTATAGCAAAGACATTTTTGTTTGACTTAAGGAAAATAGCATCAATTAAATTTATTTTTTGCTGTCACAATTAGTACAAGCAACTCTTTTTTTCTTATGGGCAACATCTTAATATCGGCTCATTTGTATACCACTTTTAATGGTAAATGAATGAGAAAAATGATGGTAATGATGTGCGCCTTGCTTACATTTCTCATCATTTCCAACAAGTATCTGGAACTCTCTAGACGTCTCTCTTTATGGCAGGATGATAGTCACACTTGAGAGGCAGGAGACGACAGAAAGCAGCTCACAGGCACTTCAGTATTTAATGCTGATGCTTGATTTGACATTTCAGTTACTGAGAAAGAGGGAGAGCAAGGGGGGGGGGGATCAGTAAGTGTTCTTTTTCTCTTGCTTCTCCGTCATTGTCGGGTTTTCTGAAGCATCATATTTTAATATAGCAAATAATTAAATCGTGAAAGTTATGGAGCAGCCCTCACATTAAAGACACTTTTTTTTTTTCTTTTTTTTTTAATACAAGCTTGCTGCATTGTCATTGCAGTTTCTCTTCATCCTTAGAAGAACTGTTTGAATGATTCAGTCTTTTAAGACAGTGCACAATGGTGTGCACATAATTACCTACAGGCTAGCTGATGTACAGATATGAATGTCTGAAATCCCTGTACATGTGTTGGCTCAAACGTAAGGGCCTCTGTATGTGGCTCAGTATTATGTGTCAGGAAATTGGTGAATATGTGAGAGTTTAAGAGCATGTATGGGTTGGGTGTGTGTGTGTGTGTGTGTGTGTGTGTGTGTGTCTGTGTGTGTCTGTGTGTGTCTGTGTGTGTCTGTGTGTGTCTGTGTGTGTTCTAATCCCTCTATTTTCTCCAAGGCTGGACAGAAAATGTCAGCAAGTCAAAGCTATTAGAGCGCAGAGCCGACCTTTCATTCATCTAGCTTTACTGTTGTGTGTGTGTGTGTGTGTGTGTTTGTGTGTGTGATCTGTGCTCTTTTAACAGAAAATTCACTCCATACACTCACACACATACATACACACACACACACACACACACACGGGGTAGATAAAAGCAGTTTTGAAGTCAAAACCACACTGTGAAAAGTAAACAAGGGAAATATTTCAAGATAAAATGACTTGACTTGAGCTAATAAATGTAACACTAAAGCAACAAATTCATTTTCTCACAACTAACCCCACACAACATAATGGATCAAGCAAATTTGCTAAATAATAGCTGGCTTATCTTTTATAATGCAAAATGGAGTCATCACTCCAACAGCAGATTATTGTTTAGATTTGTCACTATGTTAGCAGCAGAATCATGCTCTTCTCCTTATTACTTGCTAATTCTTTAAAGGGTAAAAAAAAAAAAACACACACAAAAAAAAATATTACTGATGCTATAACTTTATAAGCCATGTTTACCATCTTCTTTCACTCTGGCAGGCTGGTTATTGTCGCTGGAGGCTGCCAACACTTTGCTTCCTGCCAGTTCAGATTGGGGGATTAGTGGGATAGTGGGTCACATGACACGATCAGACTTTTATTGATTACCCTGAAAAAACAGAATTACATTTACTTTGGAGGATTATCTGCTTGGTTTATTGAGGTTCACAGTGTCTAAGTAAACCCTGAAAAGTCCCATTAACCTCATATGGCCTGGCGGCTCAGGGATGGGCGCGTTGCGAAAGGTTCTGAATGTGTTCTGAAGGAGGAAATGCTTAGTTTTTTCATTATAGGCAGGTTATATATCATTAAATCGGTTAGAGTCTCTAGAATTCAAATATTCCATTGATTTTGTGCTAACCATAAGCACATAAATATGATTTATGGCAGCATCGAGTACAGTAAACATTTTAAATATACTATCTTATAAATACTAGGCCTGTATAATATACTATACTAAATGTTACTAGCGTACAATTCAGCAAAATTCTTGAAGATAAGACTTTACTGTAATTCAACGTTTTGAAAGTAAACGCAAAATGCTGAATGTGAATGTAAACGATTAGGAACGGGATCATAATTGTCCATTTTGTTAATTGTAAACATAATCATTTTATTTTGAAGGTAATTAAAGAGTCGAGGCTAGGTGCAACAGTGGATGCAACAGGTATAAACATGGGACCACAGAACATGAGACTCAAACAGATTGTGTAATTTGACTCCGGTCGTCTGAAGTGTTTATTTGGAAGTAAAAAGTAAAGAGAACGTGAAAGGTTAACCTCTGAAATATCAGGTGTAATGTTGGTGATTGAACTGTGTGACCACTTCCTCTTTGTTCTGTTATTTCTAGCATTATTTGGCTCAACTTTTCATAAACTGCATCAGACTGTTCAGTCGCTGCAGTTGGTTTATAGTTGTAAGAGTCAGTAAAGATGAGCCACACAGCACTCGCAGTTAAACGTTCTGCAATGCTCCGCATAATTACTTTCATTTTCACTTCACCCTTCAGCTTAGCTAAGATAATTTGATTTAATCAAACATTTGGACATATCACACACACTTGTACTGTGGCTCCAGATGTGCAGTACAAGATTGGAACCAGCAGATTTTGTGTGAATGCTGTCCCTAACTGATAGCAGTGATGGCAAAGATGAACAAAATGAGATCCAGGTTGTATCTCTAGCATTCTCACTGTAGCCCTGTTTAAATCTGACGGTCACGTCTATGATGTGGACATCTATCGGTCTGAAATTCACTGATTTTCACCAGGGAAAATCAACCAAATTAAAAAAGCAAACGTGCCAGACTTCTAAAAAGCCCACTCCACAGGTATTCGTGAGCCCAACACTGAGGTATCATGCAGTATCGTGCACGTAATACACAGTTTCACAGCGGCCTCCATCTCTGTGTACATGTCTTAGTTGGTAGGCCACACAGATTCAGTTGTGAGCCTGTGATTAGCATTTTATACATAAATGCTGGAAACCAAAGGCCAGCTTGTCAGGAATCTCATGTCAGAATCCCCATTGAAGCTTTGTTTGATTCCCAGAGGCGCACTGTGCTTCCCTGCTTGGATTTGGTGGATAATTCAACAAATCTGACATGATTCCTAAAGCCCTGTTTTATTTCCATTGACATGAATTTCAACAAATCCCGGATTTAGTCCCTCAGCGCTGTTTTTACCTACAAAACACTCAACAGCAGATCCTACTTGATTCCCAGTGGAGCCACGTAGATCTGGTGATTTGTTTCCCACTTCATTTGTGGAAGCTCAGGGATACAGGATATCTCTCCGTTACCTCACCGAGACGGTGATTTCGACTGAGATGCACACTAGACCCCCAAGTGTTCTGCATCTTCAGCATTCCCATGTGACTCCCCCTTCCAGTTGTACTCTACCATTTGACTGGCAGACATCATATTCTACCCTAGATCACCAAGTATTATTAACTGAGTGAAAATCATCTGCTTAGTGTAACACCCGGCATTGTCAAATCCATTGTTGTAGCTGTAATGAAACTGTTAAGGTGCTTGTGTTCTAATAAGGGTGTAAGAACTGTGGACTAAAAATGAAGTTAAACCAAAAACGGCAGGATAATAAAAATACAGAAAAGCAGAAAGCCTTAAGTCTTATTTTTTTTACAAATTAAAAATTGTGATTGAATTAGAATCGCAAAGGCATGAATTACCTTGTGTACACTTGAAGTTTTTGAAATCTTAACTTATTAAATATATTTTAATCAAATAATTCTTAATATATTCATTTAAATATGAAAATAATGAAATATGACAATTTAAGACATTGATTCATCAGTTCATTAGATCCTCGTACAAATGAACACGTAGCCCTCTTGCATTACTGGCATTTCCTTGCCTGACTGACAGGAAGTGATGTGTTACCTAACAGGAAGTGATGTGCTTGAATTAACTTTATCATCAACATTTTTTTTTTTTTTAACTAAAACAATACAATTCAATGCAAAGGCATTGTAAAGCGATAATTAACATTACAAAATATCAGCTTATATCATGTAGACACCACAGTGTTGTTTATGATCAATGAGGTTAGTGACTTAAGCTAAATCCCCACACATTAGTTTTTACCTCACAATGGTCTTATATTATTATTACCTTTTTTATCTATCTTTTTGGGAAATTTTCTGTCTTCCGGAGAGTGAATGAGAAGAGCAGTATGAATTTCATAAAGATTAGACGCTACCCCACGTTTGTCTAGGATTTAAAAAAAAAAAAAAAAAAAAAAAACTGTCTTGTTTTATCATGTTATTTAAACATACTAAAATCTTTTATTGCAGTAAGGTTTTGATGCACCCACATACCTCAGATATTTTCATTCTTTTGTCTTGAAGTTTCTATGTTTTGATTTAAGTTTTTGTGAATTTTTACTCTCATGTACAGAAACTGTATTTTTGATTTCAACTGCTTTTGTCGCTCCACACAGCCGCCACCACACCCTTTCATTTCACATAACTGTTTATCTTAAGCGGTGCTTCCCAACCTCTTCCGACTCGTGGCCCACTTGAAAATCTCAAAAATGTTGGTGGCCCACATCCAATCCCGTAATAATACAGAGGCCAAATCATACGTTGTTAGAGCACTTTTTTATTTTAATAATAATCTGTCTCTTGATTGTTTTTCCTTTTGATTCCCTCTGTTGCTAACCAGCTATCATTTTGATATCCATTTTGATACTCCAGTATTTAAAATGGATGTGATCTTGTAGCACAATCTGAGATAGCAAACAAGTATACAGTGTGGTCCAGTGGCAACAACATAAAAGTTCCTACCATTGGCTTATCATAGTGATTGGTTTTAATACAAAAAAAAAATCATTTTGTTTAAAAACATTTAAAAAGACAATTTATATACAGATTTTTGTTCTATTATTAAATATTTTCACCAAAATCTGCAAAAACTACAATACCTTCGCAGCCCACCAGTGGCTGGGAATCACTGATCTACAGATTAAACAAACAATGTAATATCATTGTATCAATTAGCCAGCTATAGGGGTGTTGTTAGATGAGCCAGGCTCACATCTGTTCCCCCTGCTTCCAGTATTTATGCTAAACTAGGCTAAACACATCCTGACTCAAGCTCCAAACATAATGTAATGACATGAGATTGAAAAAAATTATACTTCAAATTTTTTTTTTTTACTATGCTTCCTAACTTTAAATAAAATACAAATGAAAAAATAAATTAAATTAAACAAATTTGTTTCATAACAGCCCCTTACATTTTGTCCCCAAAGGCTTTCCATACGTTTAAGATGAGAATAAGCAATTCAACCTTTATTCATCAGCTCAGGTTTTTTTACTTTAAAGGCAGTGTGGTGTAACCTTCTTTACAAGCGTCCCCCCCCACCCTAGTCATGTCTTTAATCTTAGCTCTCATGTTTTATCTGCCTTCTCTCTGGCTGTTTTCTCTCCTCTGTCAGTTCCTGATGCCTGTTGTGTGCCATTCCTTCCAGGGATTTCCAGTTTTATTGACATGTGGTGCAGATGCATGCTGGGGTTGGAGTTTGTGAGAAAGGGAGGAGGTGTAAACAATTCAGCACCATACACACTATACACTATATATACACACACATATATATGATGTACATCTAATCAAAATGTCAGCTGGAACGGGGTCCGTAAGAGACGGGGGTGAAAAAAGAGTGAGTGCGAATGTGTTCAGTATTTGTATTCATATTTGAAGTTGAGGTTTGGTGTATGTGTAGATGTTATGCATTCAAGCTTGTGTTTGTCCATGCATGATTTGATGAGTAGGTGAGTCGCTATGATTAAGGTAGACATGCTTGATTTTCTCCACATATGAGTGGGAGGTTGGATGTCTGCCTATGCGTTTGTGCATTTTATTTATTTTTCCATCTCCCTCAAGATGTGGAAAATTGTTCTCTGTAAAAATTTCAAAGACTTCACTTGATACCTCAGGAGGAAGGGTTAAAGCAATGTCTACAAACTACAAGTCCCAGACAGGTCTTCATTTGGGGGCCATATATAGGTTAATGTTGAGGTCATCAGTACTGTACCTAGATATATTGTTTAATTAATGGCCAGTGATGTGTCATAACAAAGAATATCTAGAATATGTCTGGTCATTCCCACCCGAGAGGATCAACTTAGTTTTTCTACTTGAGTGCATCTTAAATGTCCCAATGAAATGGAGACTTTCAAAAATCTGCTTCTGTGTATCTTTAAAACACAAACCAATAAAACCATCACACAATAATCCTGTCTTTCCAGCCCTCGTCACCAATAAAACTCTCTCTCTCTCCACTTAACTGATGGCCTGTTGGTTTGCATTCTTTGCCTCATCCTGATGCAACATCTTCTTTCAACAAAGATGAAAGAAGAAAGTAGACATGCCACTTATTTTTTTTCTCATGTCCCCCTATGTAAGCCGGAACATGTCGACCCCATTTGTTGTTAGCCTTGCATGTATTACAGTCTTCCTTTTTCTTTATCATATTCAGGTGGTCACATTCAGACCTTTTCCAGCCATTTTGACTTGTCTTAGCTAAAAAGCACAGGTGTAACATGGCAGCCCTGAGCCCTTATAGCAGTGCAGTACAGAAAAAAGACATGAGATTACTGTTAACTACAGTATACTCTACTACGTATTGTTGCCGCTGCTTTGCTCACCGAGCCTCCACTGTCTTCCCTTTTCCAGCAGATCAATGAAGCCATGTCACAAAGCAGGAATAAACTGATGACCTGCACTTTCTGTAGATCTGTCTTTCATTTGCATCTGCATCAGTTCAGACCGTATTTTTGTAATCCTTGTTTCATTAGAATATTTTTAAAACGGCTGTAATTGATCAGTTTATCGTATATCGATGCGTCATATGACCACGTGAAAATGGGACAATGTGAAAGGGTCACTGATAGTGATGAGCCTGCAAAGAATTATCATCTGAATCTGCAGCTGCCCTTGGCTTTACAGAGCTTTACAGCAATTACAGTTTGTCTTGTTCATCACCATACACTACCTGCTCAGCACCAAACAGCTGACAGACACAGTAAGAGACCAGCTGATGAACATAACGGAGCGTTTAGCAGCTAAAGAGCTAGATATTTGTCTCAGGAGTTGGTGGAGACCAAAAACGAAGCTAAAATAGAGGGAATGCTGGACTTACATTTGCCAAGTGGACAGAAATATCACTCCAAATAGATGATAGGCAAGAGGCTCAAAAGGCAGTATAAAAACTGAAAGCCGGATAGTAAGGCCGAGCAAGAGCAGAAAACAAATAATGTAAAGTTCAAGAGGGAAGAATCCCAAATCCTGTGCTCTATTACAGCGGTTCCAGTTATGAATTACTACTGCAATAGAGCACCTAATATGGGGTGAAAGATTTGCAGAACTAACTAATGGGAACTCCAATAAACTTTTGAATCAGCCTGGACTAGAATCCATAAAAGATGTTTCCAACATATTCCTGAATCTTTGCCACCTACAATTCTGACTCTTCTGAAGGCTAATAAAGATGCATAATGGCGTTAAAAAGCATAAACCTTGTTGTAGTCGAGCAGCTGCAGCTGGACCTTTATTTTTATAATACTACGGTTTAGTTCTCTATAGTTTTTTACAGTACACATATTTGTTACCGTGACAATCCTATGCTCCGGCATGCCAAGTATCTTTCTTTACTGTATGTCTCTGCGCCTGTGTGTTCTCAAAGCATGCTGGGTGTCTTTCTTTGGCTGCAGATGGCAGACGCAAACTTGGTAAAGCGTGCCAGTCAAACACCTGTAATCTACTCCTGAATGTAAAGCGTGTAAAATATGCACACCCACCTCACCCTGCCTGCTATTCTGAAGCCAAATTTAATCATACCTGTGTGTGCTTCTGCTGTTTTCATCAGCCACTTTCATCATTTCTCCCTTAACACAATAACATGGAAATGTAATCAATCCAATTGAAATTCTCCACGGAGCACATATCTTCATATTCGTTTTCCCTTGCTGTATTCTAATTGTATACTTACTCGCAAAGCACTTCTCGAGCCGTTCTCCTGTCATTACCCCTTAAAGTAGCGTCGCTGGGGTGCTGTGGACGCCTCCTTTCATTTTAACTTGTCATCAGTTATTGAATCACACCCCTAGACTGATGCAAATTCGGTGCTCACTTCCACGTCTCTCTTGTCACATCTGTGTAGCAAAAGAAAAATTCATTTTTTTATACAGTGACAAATACAAAGTTTGTCATTGTTAAACCCTCAGATTTTGAAGTGCAATCAGACACGGCGGGACTGAGTGACACGGATTATGAAAAAAAACAGTGGCAGCCGTTTTGATACTAATTCTTGGTTGTTATGGAGAAATTAAAAGAAAATTAAAAATAAATCACTGACTGATCATAATTACCACCAGACTGATGAGAGTATGAGTGCAAATAAAAACGGCTTCACATTGGCTTAGATCCATGTTTTTTTGTAATTGATTGGGTTTGGCTTTGTAGTGTATTGCCTCAATATAAGATGACCTTGATTATATGCATGTAATGTTACATTTGAATAAAAACACAGTAGCCTAAATAACAAACACAACAAACTGCGATCTGTTTTTTCATTTTATTTGATGTTTTGATATCTATAAGAAGATATATTTGTGGTTCCAAGCACCAAACACTGTCCCAGTGTATGCAGGCTTCTCTCTGGAGCTCTAGTAACAGGTCATTGAGTGAATTATTTCTATGTTGGGTGTTCAGGAAAACACAGAACACACACATGACAATGTTGGTCACGTTGGTCACTCGCTGTAATTACAGGCTTGGACACAGGTCATTATGAACAACCACCAGTTGATGATTTGTCTATTTCTTCTTTTTCTGCTTTCTACACATTAGAATTTATTTTCTCTATTGCAGTGAGACACTTTACATGAGCCATTAGGGATTGACACACTATAGAAACATTTAGGATTCCAACAACCAGTGTGTAACATTTTCTTAAAGTAAAAGGTTTTATGGATTATAAAGCAAGTCTAGGTTTTACATTAATATTGTGAAAGTATCAAGGTGCTCAGTTCTTAGAGAAATGCCCCCAGCCTGTATTCACAAACTGAGCCTTAAAAGCTGTCAGGACTTCTGTAACTTTGTGATGTCACAACAAAGCAGTCAGCTGCTCTCAGCCACGCCCCAAGCCCCATGCACCTGGACCCACCATCCGACCTTGCAGGATTTGGTTTCTCTGAGTGTTTTCCTGAAATCTGCTATATTTTTATCCGATCACTCAGAAAACAGTCAGCCAATCAGAAGAGAGCCTCAGAGGACTTACATTTCATATGTTCAGTTTCAAATGCAAAATTGATTTTATGGTTTCTGCCATTTCCTCTGTGTTTATATGCAGTACGTGTGCATGTGCCACAAACAAACAAGAGCATGAACTTTACATGACCTAACACTCTTAACCTATGAAGCTTTGCCAACCTGCTGCATCTGATCAATATCCCCTACATAATCTCCTCTGTAAATCAGGGCTGCTTTAGATATGGGGCTTGAATGTAGCCATGATGATGTAATCAAAATGCTTAAATGTCCCCACCCAACCCTACGGCTCTTTGTGATTGGTGATTCATCACCAGCTCATCTCACCCTAATGAACCCAGACACTGATTACAAGCACCCCTTCTAACAGAAAACACCGGCCCTTCCAACTCAATTTCCTCACTCACTCTGTCAAGTCGCGACAACAAAGCGGCTCGGACTCGTCTCCAGCGGGCATGTTGTTAATATTTGATGTGATGTGCTACTTCTTACAAATAAAACAGACACCGTCATTGTTTCTGCTGCTGTAGAAACCCTGGCGCTTGTTTAGATTAAGAGAGAAGTGTGAGGGGGCTGATCATGAAGGTGGCAGATGCAGTTTCGTAACACATTCCGGGATGATAGAAATTTGATTCGCGCATAATGTGAACTCTTAAAAGGAGTGGATGGAGAGAGGAGCAGAGTGTGATTAACAGGGGTGTCAGTGTACTTAAATAAGACGGTTATAACACTGGGATTTTTAGTGATAGTGTAAATTTGATTTTAATAAAGCATGGCTGGATAAGGGACTGACAGGAGGAAGAGGAGACAGGAGGGAGAGACTGATAAGGTAATTAACAGTGTGACAGATATACTTGACTCAGAAATATAGGTTATAAGCACTTCATTGAGGTATTCAGGACATTGTTGGAAGGCAGTGAGCGAAGCAGAGCCAGGGAGTCCACTGTATTTAACCGAGACATTTAGGGTAATTTTATTTCCACTGCTATAATTAAACATATTTTATTCCAAATTTTTTTAGACAGACTGAGAGAGCTGATTCTGAAGACTTCCCCCCCAGTGGGAATTCTACCACTCAGCAAACTAACGCTTAACCGAACTAAAGACAGAGATGAAATACAGAATAATTTATGGCATGGGCAAGTTAGATGCAATAATACACAGTTAGATGCAATAAATAGGAAGCACAGAGGGCTGGATGACGCATCCACGTGTCAAAATTAAGCATATTTGCGACACAAGGGACAAGTGCTAACTCCAGCCTATTTGATTAAGCCTTGATGAAGTGGTCACCTGAAGGAAAATCTCAAGTTCTCCTCACTGAGACCACAATTTTACACAAGCAAAAGTAACAGTGTTTACTGACTGTAATCTTCACAGTTATATTAAAATCTGTCCTGTGCTCTTTGGCCATGAAGGGTGATTGGTTGCCAAGCAATGAGGGTCAGAGAGTGTGCTGCTCAGCTGATCTAGCAACCTCACTTTCGGAGTGGATGGAGCAGACTTTTAAAGGCTGAGGATGATCCTTGCGTGCAGCCAGAGGTTGGCTTGGTTGGTTTCTTGGTTCCGTTGCGCTTGTGGTCTGATGGTCTCCGCTACACTCACTTTACTTAGACTCGATTAAAAGTCTTGAAAGTAATGTTGTTGGCCGGACTACAAAACTTCCCACAATACTATTGAAGCAAGACTTGGTGGATAACCGAACTATAAAAAGAACTTTCAGCCTCATTCACTTTGGTATTGGGTGGCAAACTATCTGCTATAGTGTCGTACATATAATAAGAAAAGCATATGGTTTGAATGACAGAGTGCAGCACTTCAAGGAATCATTCATGATGTTATACAGGACTAACTGTCAAAATGCTGGTGAATACTGTGACCAACAAGCTTTGAACAACTAACTTGATTATCAATATAATAAAGTACAGCCCTAAAGTCTGGTCTAATAATTATGTATACCAAATCACCAAAATTACACAGACCTACTATACTTTAAGAGTTAGAAAATGGTCACAGACACATATCTATCCATGGTCACAAGGTGGCAGATTAAATTTTGTCTTTCGTAACTTGGCCTAAAAAGCGTACTGTGCTTTGAATATCAGAAAATTAGGCACAGACAAGTTATCTAGTACGTCCAGGTCCACGTAACGCCACTATGCTACAAGGGCACCAACTGCACATGGGTACTTCCAAGTGGACTTCAAGCAGACTAGAAAGAAGTATAATTTGAAGAACAACGCTTCTGTAGTGTCCGTAGCGGTCCATGTGCACATCCGCAAGGGAGTACAATTGAGGCCCAGCAGTGCCTATGTGTCGAATTTACCACTTTATCACTTAAAAATGGGACAAGCCAAATGTAAACTGCAGTCCATATGATGCTTTCATCCCTTCATTTTAGTGACCCACTAGAAATCACCTCTCAAACATTGTCCAATCCTTCACATTGAGTTTTAAAGATCACTTTAAGCAATCAATATGTGATCTCTAACGAGAAACATTGAACCACCAGAGTCACCTCACTGGGCACTGAATTGAAATGTTCAAGACTCAGAGGATGTCAGGGTTTCTTTTTTTTTTTTTTTTTCCTTTTTTTTGTTTCGTGCAACTCTGATAAGTCTGCTCAGACCGAATCTGTAACCAACATCAGCACACGTCGGCACCAGATAATCCTTTCAGACCATCAACCCCGGCCAATGCTCAGATCAGGATTTCCCTTCCAAATGTCAGGATATAAAATGGCCTGATAATCTTATAGTGTGTCCCCCAGCCTGAGAAAAAAGAGATGAGATGGCCTGTGGGGTCAGATAGATGATCCTTTTTAAAGAAAAACCTGGAAGAACTCCAGCTGTTTCGAAGATGCTGATGCCTCTGCTGTAATATCTGCATTTATTTAAGATGTAGAAGCATGAGAAGAGATGGCGTTTGCCTAAGATAAATTAATGAAGACAAAGAAACCTAAGCATTGATCCAAAGACTACACAAAATTGAGCTAACATCAAATGAAAGACATGATCAAAACATACATTTCTGGAATACTGCAGCCAATGAATGTATTATATGCACAACATAATGCGACGCCTTGGAGGTTCCCATTTAAAAAAAAAAACATAAAAAACAAACATCTTTTTCGTGGTCTTTAACTATGAGAATATCTGGGGAGTGCAGATCGAAAACCAGTGCTTATCAGTCTCTTGCTGGGCTGGGACCCAACGAGTGAGCTGCAGGAAGATTAAACTGAATCCCTAAATAATTTTTTTGCAGAAACAGTTGATGGATTCTAAATAGAAAAAACATCTAATTTAGTTTGACGCCACAGGCTTGTGTGGTGCTGCCAAAACATTTGAAGCCCCTGCAGTGGAAGATAAACTGCAGAAAACACTGTAGACAAGGAGGTCAGTAGCCTCCCAAAATGGGTCATTTTAACAGCCTTGATATTAGCTGATCACTTTGTCTGCTTGAGGAAAAACTGAAAAATCTGAAACTTTGAAACAAGTAATCTGAAATGTATGTCAAGGAAATTCAATTTGAGCTTATGTATCCAAGAAGTAGACTATGGTCTGTCAGAGTATTAGCATGCTAGCCACAAAGAGATTACCTTCCTCTTTCAGGCTGAAATATTGTACACACATTGTAATAGAAAATCCCAATCACACACAGGTCTTTCATGTGGTCTAATCTCAATTCTTTTTGGAATAATTGACTTCTGAAATCTATGAAATAGAAAAGAAACTGACCTTCCCTTTCTACTGAGATCAGTGAGTGCCCACACAAATAGCCTGCTCTTTCTTTTTTTTCCTCTATTACCATTCCACACCGCTTTGCTGTATCCTCAGGGGCGACCGAGTTAACTGCCAGAATACATGGCTTGGTTTTACTGCAATGAAATTGTTTTGTTATGACTTTTCCTTCAGTGAAATTCTACTTTCACTAAACTATATGCGCACATCTGCACCACTGCTACGTTACTCACCAAAACACTGACTCATGACCTATGAATCACCACTGTTTGTCTGATTTCTTGCACAATGAAAACTCTGTTTTTCCTTCTTGTCACTAGTGATGTTGGTTGAGAACACTGAATGCAGATTGCTACCACTTGATTAAGTGCTTCTATTTGCAGAGTCATATCATTTGTCACTGTCTTCCCAAAGTCACTTCAAGTTCCTATCCATTTTTTAGTAAAAACGTAATACAATATATATATATAAGAAAATACTCTGCTATGATTCAAACTTTGTTTGACTTGGTTTTCCCACATATTAAGTTTTTGAAAAACTGAGGCTGGCAGCACATCTACACTTACTTCCTCATTGAGAAATTGTGGATCACCACCGCTGCTTGCACCAGGTTGGCAGGTGAAAGAGCAGAGTATCAAGATGGTAACGGAAGAAACATCAGAGAGACTCAGCCACAGACTCAGGAGTTTGTTGCGGAGTGGGGAGACTGTTGTGCACCGAAATCAGCGAGTAGAAGACGTATCAGAATGATATGTTGTTTCTAACTGTCAGTGGCTGACACAGTGTTAGTGGCTGTGCTAATGCCAACTCTCACTCTCGGTACTGACAAGGTTTCGGTTACCGGTGAAAGAGCAGTGCATATCAAGATGGTTAGTGTTAGAGGAAACTTCAGAGAGACTCAGCCACATGTTCGGGCTTCAGTCAGACCCAGACTCAGATGAGGAGCCTGTTGTGACCAAGTTTGGCGACTAGCAAACATATCAGCATCATCATCATAACGGTTAGTGTATTTGGCATCTTTTAATTGTTTTATGTTGTTTTATATTGTTTGTTAGCTCGTAACTCGTAACTGGCAGTGGCTGACATAGTGGTTGTGCTAATGCAAATTTTTCTTCTCTGTACTGACAAGGTTTCAGGTTTATTTAGCCCTGCCCCCATCCCCACAAGTTGACAGGATTGGTTCCTTGGGTTTGTGATGTATGAAACCCCTGAGATTGGTCATTGGTTCACTGCAGTTCCAAGTTGGAAATATTCAGTCATGACCTTGACTGATTATTTCGCTCGTGATATGTCTTGTCTTAAAAAAAAAAAATCATATGGATGTGTTTAACAAGGTTGGCTGCTATATCTGACATCCAATTTGCACTCTTATTACACCCAGCCATTTACCCTGACTTCTAGCCTAGGAAGTTTTGCAGCAGTTAAGTGTCATACTTCTTCTGCCTTTCCTTCTGAGAGATGACAGATCATTTTTCACGTGGCCAAACAAGGTCACTTATCAGGAAAACTTAAACAACGTCTGTTAAAAGCATTTGAACAAATGAAAGATGTGTCTGCTGAGTGCACTATTTTGGCAGTTATATATTAGTAAATATTTTTTTCCCCATTGAGCTATTATTTGATTTCCTGGTACCAGAGCTATTGCTCTAAAGTATAATGGAAAAATCAATTCTAAATACAGGAGAAAAACATGAGATATGAGCTGAAGTTTATGGGTGAATTTAAAGTGATGAGTAAGACAGGGTTCTAATGTGGAAACTGATGAACACCATATGTTGGCACAGCAACACACCTCCCTTTTCTTTCACTGTTGGTCACACTAGAAGGTGGCACAGTTAAATTCGTCCCCACATCTTCAGGAAATAGGCTTGGTGGCGTAGGGCAAGGTGTTGAACTAATGTAGAACACACGCTAACAGCTAACATGCTTGCAAGCCACGAACAGGCTAATTAGTCGGACTAGGTCTCCAAGCTTTTTGTCTATTTCCTCATTTTGTTGTTCAGGAGATAGTTAGCAATTGCTAAAGGGACAATAAGCAATTTCTAACTAAATATGTAAGATAAAACATATTTCACTGCAACATCAGAACATTAGCCTGGATATTGCTTGATGCCATCTAGTTAACAGCCTGTAAATTCAAATTTGAGCAATGCGATGAGCCTGAAACCACCATGACTGATCACCTGTCAGTCAAGGTATAGGTGTATCCTAAACACGTCCCTCTTTAAGCCTTGATTATCCTCATAATGGATCAATAATTCTAAAAATCATCATCAAGGCACACGTTAGCCACAATTCTTTGACATTGTATTAATAAAGAGAAGTTGAGGCTTTTCCTATTCACTTCAATGTAATTAGACTTTCTTCAGTCAGCATCTAGTGGCCATTTGTGGAATTGCACCTTGAGGCGCTGGCTTCAACACTGCCTTGTGCAAAAGCAATAAAATGCATTTCGGTTGCTTCATGAAAAATGATCCATATCAAATATTAAAATGTTGAATATATTTTTTGTAATTAAAAGATAAAAAAATAATATTTTGACCACAATATGCTGCAGTGAACTGGCTTGTCAGTACACACTACAGAATCAGAGAATTGGCTCTCAGCCTACAAGCCACGCTTATTGGCTCACAGCTTTACTGCACAATGGCTCCTTTCTTTTCCTCCACCCTGATATCATTATTGCCGTGTACTGCGTAAAGATAATGATATGTACATCTATTCAACCTGGGTAACATGCCTCGTAGGGAGCCACCAGGCAGACAATCCCCCCCTCTCGCTCCTCGCTCAAACTCTCTCTCCTCTTCCTTTTTATCCCTCTCTCTCACTCCCTCAGTAGATATCGGGCATTTGTTATTTGTCCCCTAACCTACTATGTTTTTTCTCACAATGATTTATAAATAGGGAGCTACTTAGCATATCAAAAGAAACTGTGGCAGGGAGAGAATGAGAGAGAGGAGAAGAGACAAAAAGATGTTGGAAAGATAGAGGAAGAAACCAGGCTGAGACTTTATGGACTCAGCTCAGGTGTCTGTGGCAATGTCACTCACTGTGTGTGTGTGTGTTTTAATATAACGGATAGCTGGGTGCTTTTTTGTGATTGGCTGAATCTTAATCCACTGCTTAGCAATTTAAAAGTTCATTTAAATATTCATTGTATTTCCTGTTATCAGAGCATTTACTGTATATTTGACCACATACTTTTAACTGTATTGCACTAAGCTGTAGTCAATGTAATACATGTTATAATCTCATCATACTGCCAATAACAATTATAGTAATCTTAACTCTTGGGAGACTCAATGAACTGATGAAGACTGTATTTACGGCTGATGTTTATAGACGTGCTTTTAACATGCAATTTTTACCCATTCACATTTTAAATACATCACATATGAAAACATCAATTTTACATGTTAAATCATATATGTTGATTTAACTTACATTTGGTTTTATGTGGTTGTTGGGCATTTTTCATGCAATAAAAACTCCCAATATAAGTGCATGTGAATCATACATCATGTCATTTATGTGAAAATTAAAAATTTCAAAATTTCACATAAAACTCTTTTGAGACGGCTACACAGGAATGTGCATTTAAGTGATTTAGAACAGCTAACAAGGCGTTTGACACTCCCAGTCATCATGTCTCTTAGCTTTTCTGAAATCTCTTTAAAACATCTCATGGGTGATGGATCCCATTTGTCTGTCGGTGTATCTCAGGCTGCACTCGCATTATACCTGCATGCTGTTGATGAGCTGGTGCATTTGAATATTCTGATCAACATAAGATTTCATCCTTGTCTCTATCCTTAGAGCTGCTACCTCTGTGGCTCACTTGTTTTTATCCAAATCATTTGTAGTTCTGTTTATTGGCCTATGCACATATACAACATATTGCAAAGATTGAAGGTTAAATGAATTAATTTTACATGACAAGCTGAAACAAGACGAGTGCAGGGGTCACACAGGGGTTTATTTTACAGCCATAACAGATTATTAGTAGGATTTCCAAGTCTCAGAGTGGCCTAAAAGAGAACAGCAGGACTGCCCTCATTAAATGGGATAATACAGGACGAGGTGTCCTGATACCCTAAAATAATGGACACATCATCCTCTATTGTCCCAGTTATACCACAAGAAAAAAAGAGAAGCTATGTTCAAATTATGATCCTTTTTTAACAGTGCAGTTAGGCTATAGCAGTTTAACCCAGGGATGGGTTACAATATATTCGCCTGAGAGAGTTTTAAAGGTACAGTTCAACGTTTCTTGTTGAGAGTTAGATATGACGACTGATACCACCCTCATGTCTGTACCCTAAATGTGAACCTGCAGCCAGCTGCTAGTTAGCTTAGCTTAGCTTAGCATTAAAAAAAAAAAAGCTGTAAACGGGGGGGAAACAGATAGCTTGGCTCTGTCAAAAACAAAATTCAAAGTTGACCTACCATCACCGCAAATTAAGTCTTTACATGAACTGTAACTAATGGGTTTTAGAGCTGCTTAACTTCTGACAAAGCCAGACTATATGTTTCCTTATGTTCCCAGTTATGCCAAGTTAATCTAACTGCCTGTTTGTTTTAGCTTCATATTTAAAGGAGCTATTAGTACATTTTCTCTGTTGGTAAATGGTGTCTTCCCGGGAGAGGGTGGTGGTGATTGTTGCTTGACAAGAGCTTCAGCCATCGTTGTTTTTATAAAAAAAAAAGAGGTTATAATACGTTCTCTGAGCAGCGATGCGTCTTCAGGGCAGATTGGAGGCTACAGTGAGTCACTAACAGGAAGTGCACGACAGGCCGGGCTAGCTGGTTAGCATTCTAACTTCAGCACAAGGAAACGTGATAGAATTAAGAGTTAACATTGCTGGTGTTGCTTTCTACTGCTGGAGACAGCTGTTGGTGAATAAAGGAATGAAATTTGATGCTGAACTCCAACGTTTTTTTCTAGACTGGTTACACCTGTTAAGGAGAACGTTGGCTATGTAGCAATAGCGAAACTTACAAATAGCTCCTTTAACTGACTGAGATATGAGAGTGTTGATCTTCTTGAGTACATTTCTGGAATATCAAACTATTCCTTTAGCCATGATGAAAGCATTATACATCTTAAATGTTATTGCTATGGTTACCTATGGTATGGTTACATGCAGTCTAATGATTTAGAAAAGTGATGTCCTGACACCCAGTCTTAATACACCTGTCAGCCAATCACACACAAGTCCTTTGGTTGCCCATTGTACAACCAAAAGAATTGGCTTTGTTGCATGTGGTGACCCACTATCAGAGCACAGTGCAAATGTGAACAAAGCCTCAGTGTCTTCGTGTTGAAACTGGGGCTTTAACTAAGGCTTGGCTGAGCAGCAGGCTGAGTCCATCAGGATAGTGAGGTGCATCTGAGCCCAATTAACCTCTGTCCATATCTTTGTGTGTCTCAGTGGACGCAGGAGATGAGCCCTGGGCCGAACCATGACAGGCTCACACGGTGAGTACAGCACCTTGAAAAGATGCCACAGACAACTGGATACATCTAAGAAAGGGAGGGGAAGGAAGCGGGTGATTTTTTTTAACCACTGGTTGTGTGTAATTTAAGTTTACTACAGTTCCAGCAGCTCATCTCCTGTCTCCCACTCTCTCACTAAACAGTCTGTATTCGCCTCTCTGTGACTCTGTGTTTGCATATTTCTCATGCTCTGTACACCTCAGCTGTTTGTAATAAACAGAGGAGCAGCTCACGCTGCTAAATAAATAATGAGCTATCAAACATTGCCGATTTATGTAAAACTCGTCGGCATTGTAAGCATTTATTTTCCTTTCATCGCCGGCTGAGAGAGTAATGGGCCGCACGCTCGGCTCAGAACAGGGTGTCACTATCAGGGTTAAAGCTGTCCTGCAGAGCTGATAACGTGCAATACTTCTGCCTGGATTACAGTATTACACCCAAAACAAGTGTCACACTTTATTTGGCTTGTCCCACAACCGATACCCAAATTATTTTCAACTGATAATAATGTGTCACAATGATTTGGAAAGCATTTCAAACACATTAAGAGCTTCTTCTAAAGGCTGATCTTATTTTTAGGAAGTGGGTGACATAGCCTGTCCTCTACATGCAGCAAATAGACAGGTGTTACATTTCTAATTTTAGTCACCTGACACGAGTGCAAATAATAGAATAGCTTAATAAAATGTTACCAAAATATCTCTTCAGTTTCTATTGCATTTCTAGTCCTTTTTTTAACCCTAAACCAGACCCTAATATGGTGGAACTTAATAAAACACATGCAAATAGGAAAAGTACAAACAAATTCAGAAAACATCATCAGTTTGACAACACATGCGCTGTAAATACACACAATACAACCAAATACAGAAACATGCTGCAAGCAACACAGACGCTGCAAATAGCACAATAATACAATGGGAGTGTTTCCAAGGGAGGTAAAAGTGATGACCCTGGCTAGGACACACCTTTTGTTCAATGCTATTAGCTTTAAATGTCACAAAGCATTGACCAACAAATGCATCCCAGCCAGGTTAACCTCTTTCTTGTTTCCCCTGGAAACACTTCTGTTGTCGCCTGTGCTACTTGCAGTGTGATTCTGTATTTGCTTGTGTTGTGAGCAAATAGAAGAAAAGAAACATTAAAGTTGTCAATAATGGTTCTTGTAATTTCTTAAGAGTGATATAATTTGGTTTTAACAAATAGAAACAAAGCCCTGCATAAGACATAGTCAGTAGCCACTCATTTACTTGAGTTTTCCCCATATACATGTATAGGGAAATAATATAGCTGTTGTTGTTAGGTGAGAACAGTCTGAGAGCAGTAATCAATTTCCATAAGAATTTCTTTAACAGAGCTGCTAAATCTCAATGGTTAAAGAAAACACTGAGATCCCTTTAAACCCACATAAATATTCATGTATTTGTTAGAAACTATATTATCTATAGTCATGAAAATTGTATTCTTTCTTTACATTTTGCTGTCAGCTGTTTGAACCCTGTTTTCATTTTCCCTATAATTATCCCCAAAATACAAAGTCCTTTCCAGTAAGCATGCTAGGTAATTATTGGGAAAGCAGGGAGCTGTAAAATAAAGCAATACTATAACTCTCCTTTTCTTCTTCTCTGTTCTGTTAATCATTTCACACTATCACAAGATTTATTTTGTGACCTCTGACTCCCTCCATACTGGCAGTGAGCAAAACTGGAGGACCGGTGTGGTGGAGGTGTTGAGTGGTGTTACATCAGATTTAAGCTTCTCTGTCATGGTATTGCTAAAGGTCCATCGCTACATCAAGACCCCCACTCTCGTATAGCTGTCAAACTCAAAAACGTGACTACTCGTCTGTTCGTGGTTAGGTTTGCACGGGCATGCTGGGCTTTATTCTCGTGCACATGTAGGTCAGTTGAGAATCGTGGCCTGCTCAGACTGGTATCACACGCTGGCCCACAGAACACACCGTGAATGAGAATGAATAAGGAGTGAGCAGTGAGGCCTCAGTGTGAGCGTATCCTGTGATTGGTGTTGACCTCCACACTGAATGTCTTCAGCAATATCCTCCATCCTCATGACTCAGGACCCTGCCTCTCGTCTTCTCAGCTCTACAAACAGGGACTAATTTACTTGGGGTGTGTGGTGAATGATAGTTGCTGGTCGGACAGAAATCCAGCAGCAGTAAGTGATTATAATGTGTCAGTTAACATATTCATTCTAATACTGGTCTATTTAAATAAAACCAAAACATGACTCTTCATCGATCATATTAATTGAAGACTAAGCTTCTATTATCAACAGCAGGTTTTTCACAGAAAAAGTTGACGTCTTCATGAATGAATTTGGGCGTATCGCAGAATAAGGCTGGTGATATTCTATAGTTTTCTTATCGTCAATAAATGCTTCAATATCCCTCTGTGCCACAAAGCTCCACTGTCCAAAAACTCCTACAAACACATCGCAGAGCCTCACTGTTGTAGTGCGTGTCATGTTCCTTCATTACCACAAACACGCACACTGTAGTTCATTATTTCGACCACTCATCAGATCAACCATGTGGTCCGTTAAATTGATGTCAAACTGGATTTTATTCAACTTTATATTGGTGTGAATGCTGTTACAATAATGTGAAATACAAGACAGTTGATCCTGAAACTGTCATGTTCAGATTTGGTCCTAACAATAATGATTATTATTATTATTATTATTATTATTATTACTGTTGTTATTCCAGTAGGTTTGGTCAAGTCATCATTCATAATATCACTTCTACTAGTACTATCACTAATTGCAGAAGCTGATAGTTTCAACCATTTATCCGTGTGACCTTAAGCCATCCATCTTATCAGCTGTGGCTCAGGAGGCGCCTGGAAGGTCGCTGGTTCGATTCCTGTCCACACGTCGAAGTGGCCTTATTAGGCGGGATACTGAACCCTAAATTGCCCCCGATGTAGCACCGCTGGGTGTGAGTGTGGGTGTGTGGTAGAAAAGCGCTGTATGAATGGGTGAATGTGGCTTGCGGTGTAAAGTGCTTTGATTGATTGATAAAACTGGAAAAGCCCTATAAAAGTACAGTCCATTTAACTGATCTTCTCATTATAGCTGGTTATTGTGACAGTAAAAAATTATAAAGATCAGCCTCACACCCGTGTGTAGATATATTTGTGTATTTATTTTTCTCTCAGTTTTTCCAACTTGGCACCTGCAGAAGTAATCCCTGAGGTACACATACCCCTGGCAGGGAATCACTGCACTAGGTCACTAAAGGTATATTAATCCACAGCTAAAAATAGTCCCCAACAAATAAATACACTATTTACTCTTGGAGTAATGTTGTTTTTTTTTTTGTTGTTTTTTTTTTTAAACTACAACAGCCAGATGTTCTAGAAAATAAAATGAAAACTTCCTGTCTGTGATTTATTTTAGAATATTCTTCCTCAGAAGGAAAGAATGACTTTTGTCGGTTTTCCTCTTTTCATGGGATTAGTTGGCAAGTAAATACAGAATAACACCAGTCTAAAGAGGACTGCTGCTTTTTATTTGAATTTATTTATTTTATTTACTTTGCGTAATTAATGTGTTTTACTAAGAAATTCAAATTAGCCTTACCTTTACCACATTTAAATGATGTACACATGAATGCTTAAATAACTATAATCATGTATTTTATTCTGAAATGAGAAACTGATTCAATCTCTAAGTACATTTCCCTGCTGATACTTTTGTAGTTTTACTGAAGAACAACTTAGACCGCAGGACATTTACTTGTAACAGAGTATTTCTCCACTGTGTTGTGTTGTGGTATTTCTCCTTTTGACCAAAGTGACAGATCTGATTTCTGAGCGTGAGCTAGAAGTCACATCCTCACCTCTGCTTCCAAACTGGGGAAAGCTTCAGGAGAGTTACACCAGTGCCACCAGTGTTATATTTACAGCCCCCGGCAGTAAAAACTTGGTGACTGCATCATGATGAGTCCATTTTTACTGCTTACATTAGACGTTCATAAACTGCAGAGCAGGTCTCACGGTGACAGACTGCAGGCCTGTTTTCACTGCGTGCTCGTGGGTCCTGTCTTGTACTGAGACTAGATTTACAGCAGACCGTCGGGAATTGCTTACACCAAGTGTGCCCCTCATTTTTCCATTACACTGCATGAATGTATTATACTTCATTAAATGTATAGGAATTTAACCTTTGACCCTTCCGACTTAACGCTCTTAATGTGTTTGAAAAGAGTTTACATCTCAAACTTGACCCGTGTTTGATTTCATTAACAAGCACTGAAAAAAATACTAATTATCATCCAGTGAATATTTTATGTGATAAGTAATTCATCCATAACCATAATATATACTTTGATATATCTGACCCATAACACCACTGATGCAACTGGAAAATGATCGAAATGTATTTTATTGCGTTTATTGTTGAGGATGTAATGCAGCTTGTTTTGATCAGAAAAAAACATAAAGCTATGTTTCACACATCACAGTTAAAATAAAGGGGTCAAAGTTGACCCTAACACAACTGGAGGGTTAAGTTAGGGAGTTAATCATATTTAAAAAGACTGACTATTATTACTGATCACAGGAAAAGAAGCATTTAACATTTTATCCATCTAAATTGTGCGTGAGGAATTTAAAAAAAGAAAAGAAAAACAAAAAAATAACAGTTCAGTATCGTTTTTTCCTGTAAAAGAGAAATAAATTGGCTTTTTGTTAATATTAATTTTGCGTCAGAGCTGCTGCTTTAAGACACATGCAGCAGGACAACAGGTGTCTGTGATGTCACCAGGCCAAAGCCGCCGATCAATGTGTTCCAATGAGGAAACACAGGGAGAAGGCCTCACCTGAGCAGCATTACCTGCCTCTCTTATGAAATTCAGTGCAGTTAGTTTTCTGTCCAGATGAGGGCGACACATCAAACACTAAAATTCTCAGCACAAGGAAACCTTCCCAGCATTCAGCAGTGAAGCTGTGAAGGGACAAAAAAAAAAAAACAAGAGAGGAAAAAAAACGAGGGGTGCGACACACGAATGACTTTAAACACATATTAAAATGCTTTATTTTAATCCAACAAAATAGGATTAGAGCTCATGAGATTCAAGGTTTTTTCCAGTGTTTGGACACAGGAAGCAGTGTCTCAGCCACATGGCCAGACTACCAACGACAGCTGAGACGGAAGCAGGAGCCTTTGCCAACTGTCTGGCTCGTTCCCTAGTAGGCCTGCTTCCCTCAGGCCACTCACAGCCAGTGTAGGAACATGTCCAAGACTGTCAAATATCAGCACACTCACACACACACACACACACACACACACACACTGTTGCGGCAACCCCACATATTAATCTACACACACACTGGGGAGATTTGAGGAGGAATACACGATTTGCTCTTTTCATGCAGGTGGCACGGTGACTTTTAGACACACCTCAGTTTTCATACACGAGCGTGAATCAATCAGCGGAGTGACTGGGACTTTATTCATAAATACTGGAGAATAAATTGCGTCAGACGGCTGCTGGATTCAGCTGGAGGAGAAATAATTGAGACTGAATGTTCTATCACAACATGATAACTTACAATCTGAAGGGTCCCTAATTAGCAGCTGGCTTCGTGGAGTCAATGGTGTTTTATCAGAGAAAAATGGCAGCAAAAACACATTTACAATTCACTACTCAGACATTACACTTTTCCCCCCGCTTCTGTAGTGGCTTATTGTCTTTAATAATATGTCTGTCAGTGTCAAACCTGAAATAATACACAAACATTACACAAAATTATGCTCTTTACAAAACACAGTGTTTTAATGTAAAGGTTGCAAAAAAAGGCATTATTTTGAAAATATTTAAATTGTTGACTCACAAAAAGATGAATATTAGGGAAAATGGCAGCATCTCTGTCTTTGAGTGCTGATTATGAACATATTTAATGTATAAAATGGTTATTTACATCAAGATTTTAAGGCATTTCCAGGCAGTAGCAGGAAGTATAGAGACACAGAAATTAGGTTTTCAATGTAAGTTAAGAGCCAAATATTATGTTGTTGCATGTTAGAAGCAAAAACACAAAATAACTGAAGATTGTTGTTAGAAAATCCTAAATAAATCAGCAAATTATGACAGAAATCAATACTTGTAACTTATTTTATTTTGAAATGTTGACAGTATGTCGAGGAAAATCCCACTTGCACACAGGTAATCCATCTGATGGAAACTTTTATGACAACAGATAACATCCATCCCCACTAACATTAAACACGCACACCCTCCTGCTCCGGGCGGATGGGTGAAATCCATACTTCCCATCTTCCCTTTCTCCTGCCTGCTTTTATTTGTGTGCGTCACTTGGCTCCCGCCACCTGTTGCAAGAGGAAACCAGAGGTGAAGCTTCCGGTGAGGCCCCGAAACACTGTCAGGTTTCAGGTCCGACTGCCCCACCTCCCCACCCCCCTTCTTTTTTTTCTCTTTTCTCCCATGGGTGTCAGCTGGATGGACACAAGAGCGCGGGCACTGCGCCACGCTGCCGCTCTCCACACTCAGCCCGGGACTCATCACGCATGAATAAATGAACAGGATAGATAGATAGATAGATAGATAGATAGATAGATAGATAGATAGATTTCCATCAGTCATTTTAAGGAGGAATCTCACAAAGCTTGACAGATAAATATTCTTAGAAGCAGAGGTGTGTTGTCATACCTTAAGGCGCATCTCTTCCTCTCTCCTCCGCTCCATCCATCTCTCCTCCTCCTCCTCTCCTTCACTCCGCTGTGATCCGCTCTCTCCTGCAAAAACGCACAAAAACAGAGAAAAAATGTGAACCGCATAAGCCTCTGATTGACTGATTTCCCACCTCCTCCACCCCCCCTCCTCCTCTCGCAGCCCTTCTGACTGCAGCACTCTTGAATAATAACCCCCTCTCCTCCTCCTTTCCTCTTCTCTCTCCCTCTTCTCTCCCTCCTATTTAAAATGCCGCTCACAGGCGCGCTCCCGTGCCCGGTTTAAGCACACACACGCTCCCTCTCTCTCCTTTTCTCTTTCTCTCCTTCCCTCCCTCTTTCTCTCTCCCTCCAATCGGACTTCGGGGACGCGCTCGGACCGTGTCGCGCAAGTCAAAACCCAACTCGGCCGTTTGGCAGGTAAAGCGTTTTTTTTTTTTTTTTATTTTTATCCCCCCCTCAAAACACACGCGCTCACACACTCCCCTCAATGCTCTTCATCAGCTTTGATCTTGATCCCCTTGGAGGTTACACAGGAGAAAAAAAAAAGAAAACAGGTGAGAGCTTCCTAAAAAAAAAAAAAACATAGGATAATTAGAAGGTGATAATAAACAGCCAGAGATGCAGCCATTAAAGTGCACGCTTAAAACAACAATCTGTTTCAAGGTCTTAAGTATGTTTCTTTTTTAATTTTATTTTATTTTCGGTGTATGTCAGAGAGAGAGAGAGAGAGAGAGAGACCCCCTCCTTCCTCTCTCTCTCCTCTCGCTCTCTCTCCCACCTCTCTCTCTCTCTCTCTCTCTCTCTCTCTCTCTCTCTCTCTCTCTCTCTCTCTCTCTCTCTCTCTCTCTCTCTCTCTCTCTCTCTCTACATCGCTGCATTCTCCTCTTTTAGTCGTGTGGGAAGCTCAGTGAATGCGGCTGCAGAAGGAGCCAGCATACTTATGCGCCTGACACGGATACTGTGCTGTCGTACACTGGAGGCGGGGGGGGACACAAGCTCGCTTTCCACTCTTGTAACAACCCCTCCGTTTTCCTCAAACTGGATAATTTCTTTCTTTTATTTCTTTTTTGTTTTTTGGCTTTAAAGTCTCTGCATTTCCTCCCCAAGTTTATTTTTTGATGACATTTCCTCTGGACCGATGGGAGCGGGAGGGAAAGCGCGGAGTTTCCAGCTCCTCACTTGCACCGCAGCGGACTAAAGGCTGAATAACTGCATTATTCATTTTTACGCACCGGTTTCTGTTCTCCTGACTTGTCTCTCTTGTTTCCTCTCTGAGCTTTTCTGCTTTTTTTTTTCACCCGGGAGAGAAGCTCCGATATCGCCCTTCTTATTCCTCTTCTTCTTTTTTCTTTTACATCCAACCTTTTTTCTTTTTTAAACTGAATGGAGACTGAAATAAGCATCTCTTCTTTCTCCACCTGCGAATAAACTGCTCTGTTAAGACAAAATAACTGTCTTTTGTTCACGGGGTCAGAACATATAGGATTTATGCTGACTGGATGGAAAATAATATTCAGACACACACAACCTGATGGGAGCGTTTTGGTTGCTTCTGCCCTCTGAAGCATTATCCCGGTGCGCAACTTCGCTCGAAACAAACCAGTATTTATTCATTGGATCGCTGGAGGTTGCTGAGCCGATCTGAAGCCAGACGCACACTATTGGCCACCCTCTCCTCCTCTCTTCCCCATTTTTTCCTCCTCTCCTATTGCTCCTCCAATTTCCCCCCCTAAATACAAAAAAAACTCGCAACTATGACGGACTTATTTCACCGCATCACCGGCCGCCTTGCGCCTTTTTTCACGCCTTGGAGTCGCCGGACGCGCCGCCAAGATCTCTAGAAGCTGTCTGCCTCTCCCTTTTCTCTCTCTCTCTCTCTCTCTCTTGCTCTCGCTCTCTCTCTCTCGCTCTTTCTCTCTCTATCTATCTGTCTCTCCCCTATCTCTCTCTCTCTCTCCCCTCCTCTCTCCTTTCTCCCAATCTCTCCCAATCGCTCCTGCAACCAAATGAACGCTCTCCCATGGAGGTAGTACAACCACCTTGGGGACCGAACGACCAGAGGGGTGATTTTTCTAAGCAAGAGGAGCCTGTCAGCAAGAGACGCATCGGGTGAAATCGGAGCCTCGCGCTCCCCCCTCTCCCTCCCTTCCTCCCTCTCCCTCCCTCTCCCACCGCATCCCCCCACCTCACCCCCACCTCCACCCCCCCTTCCAGTTTTGCTTGGCTCTGGTTGACACACAGTAGACCTACATGGGGATATAGGGGCTGGAGAAACCTTGTTGCGCCCCTACAACTGTCTGCACTCTACTTCGGCGGGGAGGACCGTTTGCGCAAGTCTCCATCCATGTCTCACCGATGCTGCCCCGTGTCTCCAGAGGGAGCCGCATTCATCACCACCTCAGCTTTGGGTAAGTCTCATTTATTTAGATGTGATCCGCCTTCCTTTAAAATGACCTGATTTTTTTTCTTTCTTCTTTCTTTCTTTTTTTTTTTTTTTAAACTGAGGAACATTTTTATTTATTTTTCTATGTTGTGCCAAATGTGGGATTAAAAAAAAAAAAACGCTCCTCTGTGAGAAATGGGTGCCGCTCAAACCCTCTCAACATGTCAGGAATGGGCACAATCCCAATTCATTCTCTCCACTCTTGCTCGCACACTTGCTTTCCTAAATAACCTAAATGTTCTGCTCAGAGATGCTGCTGCTGCTGCTGCTGCTGGCTTCAAATGAGACCCCCATGAAAAAAAGAGAGCTGCAGCCGTTTGACTTTGATTATGTTGAATATGCTGAGAGGGGGAGAATACAGTCGTGCTGCTGTCTTAGACATTTTTTCCAAGATGATGCCTCACGGTTTTGGATGTCAGAATAAGATGCAGAGATGCAGCCTTTCATGGCTGTGAGTAATTTCCAGAGCATATGATACTTTTCTTTTCCTGCAGTCCTGAATAATCTGCATCAAACATGTGTCTTGTCCTGTGATTAGGGTGAAACTCTGTGTCAAAGCCACCCACTGCAATGAGTCTTAATGAAAAGTGCAATAATTAGAAATGGGCTCCATTAGCATGTAAATTTGCATATGATGTTTTATACAGTAAATGGTAATGAATAATACAGCTAATGTATTTTTTAAATTAAAAAAAGTGCTAAAATTGATTAAATATTGGAATTGCAGTATAATCAATATTGAATATGCATTTTGATGGTTTGCTTTCTGTGTGTGTGTGTGTGTGGGGCTTGTTTGCACACATGTGTGACTGTGTGTGTGTGTGTGTGTGTGTGTGTGTGTGTGTGTGTGTCTGAATGCTTGTGCATGCACCTGTCTTTTTTTTTTTTTTTTTTTCTCCAAAGGTTACTAAATGGTTTTCTGGGGGAGGATTTCTAACCGGCGAGATGCTGCTCGTACTCCTGCTGGCAGCCTTTTCTTCCTCCATCTCCGGCTCCCTCTCTTCCTCCCTCTCCTCCCCCTCCATGTCGGACGGACCCCCAATGGCAGACCCGTCTGCCTCGGACTTGATGGCAGAGACCTGCAGCGCCTGCTCCTGCATGTCGGTGGAAAACGTGCTGTACGTCAACTGCGAGAAGGTCACCGTCTACCGGCCCACGCAGCTCATCCCGCCGGCCTCGTCCCTCTACCACCTTAACTTCCAGAACAACTTCTTAATCATACTCTACCCAAACTCGTTCCTGAACTTCACCCACGCTGTGTCACTGCAGCTGGGGAACAATAAACTGCAGAACATCGAAGGTGGAGCGTTCATGGGGATGAGCGCGTTGAAACAGCTGCACCTCAACAATAACGAGTTAAAGGTGCTGCGAGCAGACACTTTCCAAGGGATAGAGAACTTGGAATACCTTCAGGCTGACTACAACTTGATAAAGTATATTGAAAAGGGGGCATTTAACAAACTGCACAAGTTAAAAGTGCTGATCCTGAACGATAATCTCATACAGGCACTACCTGACAACATATTTCGCTTTGCCTCACTCACACACCTGGATATAAGGGGGAACAGGATCCAGAAGCTTCCTTACTTGGGGGTTCTGGAGCATATAGGGCGCATTGTAGAGCTACAGCTGGACGACAACCCCTGGAATTGTACCTGTGATTTAGCACCTCTCAAGGCGTGGCTTGAAAACATGCCCTATAACATTTTTATCGGCGAGGCCATATGCGAAACACCAAGCGACTTGTACGGGAGGCTCCTGAAAGAAACCAACAAACAGGAGCTTTGCCCCATGGGAACAGGGAGTGACTTTGATGTAAGGATGCCACCCGCACTGCCAGATAATGGGCAGTCGCCCTCCAAAGTGTCCCCGACCACCGTGGGTCCCATAGCCACAAAATCGCCAAAAACCACTGACTCATCCAAAATTTACGGTAACGGTATCGTGGCTGGTTTGCCCCCTTTTGGAAGAAATAGTCAGATTGTTTCCTTTCAGACACGGACCCCTCCGTTGTTGTGTCCACAGCCGTGCAGTTGTAAAGCCCACCCCTCTGACTTTGGTATTAGTGTCAGCTGTCAGGAGAGGAATATTAAAAGTCTAGCTGATCTCATCCCAAAACCTCCAAATGCCAAGAAACTTCACCTGAGTGGGAATTACATCCGCGACATAAGCCCGACTGACTTCCAAGGGTTCGAGGGTTTAGATTTGTTACACCTTGGCAGCAATCAAATTGTCACAGTCCAGAAAGGTGTGTTTTCTAACCTCACTAACCTGAGGAGACTGTATCTGAATGGAAACCAGCTCGAACAGTTACACCCAGAGATGTTTTTGGGCCTCACGAACCTCCAGTACCTATATTTGGAATACAATGCCATAAAAGAAATCTTAGCGGGCACATTTGACTCAATGCCGAACCTTCAACTCCTGTATCTCAACAATAATGTTCTGCGGAGTCTCCCCGCCTACGTGTTCGAGGGTGTCTCTTTAGCCAGACTGAATCTGAAAAACAATCACTTCATGACCCTGCCAGTGAGCGGTGTCTTGGACCAGCTGCGGTCACTGACCCAGATAGACCTGGAAGGGAACCCATGGGAGTGTTCCTGCGATCTGGTCGCCCTCAAACTCTGGCTGGAGAAGCTGAGTGATGGAGTGGCTGCCAAAGAGGTGAAATGTGCCTCCCCTGTGCAGTTCTCCAACATTGAGCTGCGCCTCTTGAAAAATGAGATCCTGTGTCCTAAGCTTATTGCGAGGCCGCCGTTTATTCTCACTAGCGCCACCCCTGTTCTGACCTCAGTGTCGCCCGCTGGGGTTGGAAAAGCACCACCGGGAGGGCCCGTGCCTCTCTCAATTATGATCCTCAGCATCCTCGTAGTGCTCATCCTCACTGTGTTTGTGGCCTTCTGCCTTTTAGTCTTTGTCTTGAGGCGGAATAAAAAGCCAGTGGGTAGGCAGGAGGGGCTGGGGAATCAGGAATGCGGCTCCATGTCGTTGCAACTCCGCCGACACAGCCATAAATCCGGCAAGAAAGGCTCCATCCCGGGAGACGACCTCGGAGGTGAGACATTCATCCCCCAGACCATCGAGCACATCGGCAAGAGCCACACCTGCGGGATCGGACGCTCCTCGGACATGGACGCCGGGTTCAAGTTCGCAGACTCGCAGAGGCAGAAGATCATCTTCCGGAACAGCGCAGACAAGGACAAGGACTCGCTCTCCACCCTGGAGCGCAACAAACGCCTCAGCACCATCGACGAACTCGAGGAGTTCCTCCCCAACCGAGAGCCCAGCATGTTCATTCAGAACTTCCTGGACAGCAAAAGAGATTTCAACAGTATAGGGATGGGCGGGTACGAGATCCGCTACCCGGAGAAAACGCTGGATAAAAAGATGAAGAAGTCGTCGCTGATAGGCGGGAACCACAGTAAGATCGTGGTGGAGCAGAGAAAAAGTGAGTATTACGAGCTGAAAGCCAAGCTCCAAGGAACGCCTGATTACCTGCAGGTGCTCGAGGAGCAGACTGCACTGAGTAAAATGTAGGGATGGTTGTGTGTTTGATTTAGTGCATTGATTACACATACACAAGGAAGTCAGACACACATACAGGCAGACAGACAGCCAAACACACCTGCCTTTCTCTGGTACTTTCTCCCCCTCCTCTAGCCGTGCGCACACACACACACACACACACACACACACACACACACCCATCTTTCAACTCCCCCTCGGATTCCTTGCTTTCTGTCTTCATCTCTCTCTCTCTCTCTCTCTCTCTCTCTCTCTCTCTCTCTCTCTGTCTCCCTCTCTGCACACACACACACACACACACACACACACACACACACACTCCTACACACACACACAGCAAAAAAAAGTGCCTTCTGGAAATCCTTAATGACCAATGCAGAGATGGACAAAATGGCTCCACACTACAAAGCTATTAGTAGAATCAGCGTGGATGTATTCCACAGTAAAAGACCTTTTGGATTACCCATGCCACTACATGTATGAATCCCACATACATACAACAGGACACCATAAAAAAAGCAACCAGACAGTCATAGTATTTTTTGCTGCTATTGAAAGGGGTACTTACCTACTTTTTTTTTTTTTTTTTTTTTGTTCTTGTTCTTTTTCTCCTCCTTTTTGTTTTTCCAACCAAAGGGTCTTGAAAACAGTGCTTGAGAATATACCTCGCCGTCTTCAACCCTCGTTTAACAAGAAAAAAAAAAGAGAGAAAAAAGAAAAAAAAAAAGGAGGCAGCATTGGTTGTTGTTCTTTTGCTCTGGAAAGGATCCAAAATCACTACTTCTGGGATGAGATTAACCGAATCAGTGACTCAACGGATGCTACTTTGCTTCTTCTTCTTTTTTTTTTTTTTTTTTTTTTTTTTAAATTTGCGCGGATATCTGTTTGTTCTTGGGGATGCTCTCTGGAGTCGGCTTGCGGACTCTCTGCCATCTTGTCTGGATTACACACCAGTAGCAGTACACCTGCTCTTTGCCTGAAGGCTAAACGGCTCCTGCTTTTTCCGTTCGTGGGAATAGGGAAGGCACTGCTGAAACTCTTTTGGGGAATGATTTCATGACTTGTTTTCTTTGTGTAAAGAGCCATGTTAAATATAGTGTCTTCTGAATGGAGTTGTGTTTCTCTTCAAAATTGCTACTTACAGTAAACTGTATGTTTTGGGTGAAATCTAAACGGCACATACACTGTCAGAGGACGTTGTTTCTGAAAAATGAAAAAAAAAAAAAAAAAAAAAAAAACAAAAACCGAAGGATTAAAAAAAAAAAAAAAAAAAAAAAAATTACAAAGCTGCTTGCCATGTAAGCGTAACCTGGAATTTATTTTGTAAGTCTTACATTATTTGTATCTGTGGGACTGGTTTGTAAATTACAAGGAAAGACAGACATCTACACACACACATACACAAACACACACACACACACACACACACACACACACACACACATATACTGTACGACGGAGCATCATCATCAAGAGACTACAAGCCCGAATTGTCAAACAAACCGCTAATATAATTCAATCGGTGATCCACCTCCCCTTGTCAGCACTCAATTCGTAGTAAAGAAAAAAATTTAACAACATAGTTAATTTATTTTTCTATGCAGGATTATTTAAAGAGTTATTGGTATTATTTAAAAAAAAGAATAATACTCAAAGAGCGGAAAGGACTTGATAGAACGATGCATCAGAGCTAATTCAGGCCACCAGGAAGTGACTGTGGAGTCGATTCGAGGGTTTTTCTGTTCCTCTCAGTTCGCTGAAGAACTCGACCCGCTTGGACAAGGGTTGTGAAATGTGATCTGTGATGTTTCCTTTTTATTGTGTCGCACGACAAGCCGAGGCCTGATAAAAGAGTCTGTGAAGTTTCAAGCAGTTTCCTTATTCTTATATCTCCCACAGTATCTTGTAAAAGGTTTTTTCTTATTAACATTATGCAACCAAAATAAATGTGCATTAAACTTGATATGGTTCTGGGATTTGCTGGGACGGGAATGGAGACATTCGGAGTGGAAACGGTTGGACGGCTGGAAAAATCGAGGCTCTAAATTGTTAGATTTGGGAAAGAATCATATCATAAAAACACCGTGTGCAATATTAGTAAAAAAAATGCTCAGTCATGATGGCTTCGAATAATTTTGTTTAATTTATTTAGTTTGAGGTTATATTGTCAAGAGAGGTTCTATTTCGAAATTCTTTTATCAACTTAACTCTATCCGGTCCTTATTTAAAAAGTATTGTTAAGTTAAAATTATGAGTGTTTATTGACATTACAAATGAATAGAATGTATCTTGGAAAGTATAATAAATACAATTTTCTATCGGTCATAAATCTCCTGTATATTGGTTAATTTTCTCTTGTATAATCATGTTGAAATCAAGGTATTAAAATCAGCACCTATTTGCACTGTGTCCCCCCTATTTCTTTCCGTTGACACCCTCTTAGCTTCGCTTCCAACTCTCCTTTTAATTTCCTCACAGAACAAGTTGGATTGTCTGGCAGTGTCAGTGTTGGACAGACTGCAGCTCTACAGCTCAAGTGACTGACTGCTGTACAGAAATTTGTTCATGTACAAAAAAATAACTGGCTGCCCTTCAAGCGTAATATATGTTTGCTTAGTCTGTTTAGTTTTGAGGAAACTGGCTGTGGAAGCAACGGAAAGTGCTGCTTATTACACTTGAGGCCACAAAACTACTTGTGCTTTTTCCACTTTTCTCATCTTAAGAATTGATGTGTCCTCAGCCAGCACGGGTTGTACTTTGTTTTTGAGTTTAAGTCTTAATTTAAGCATTTTCTTTTAGATATTTGACGCTTGAAAAGATGATTTCACCGGGGGTTTGTGTTGTATTCTGGGTCAGATCTCTTTGTGATGCTCGAAAACTGTCAAAGTCAGATTTTAAAGATGTAATGTCACTAAAATTTGCCTGTGTTTCTGTTGCTGTGTACCCTCATCCCGCATTCCTTAGCATGTTATTTTTCACCTCTGTTCCTGTTTAAACCATGTCCTAACATCCCCCCACTTCCTCTTTCTGTTCAAGTTTTCTGAAGCTCTTTCGGCGTTGACCTTGCTGTCTCACAGGTATCATGACTCCCTTCTGTTTTTAGGCACCCATCAAACATTCATGTCTGCTTCATTTTAGGGTTAAAAATTCAGATTTCCCATTTCTGTGTTAATCCAACCTTTGGGGCTTTTGGGAAAGCGAGTAGCAGAAAGTATGACTCATCCAGACGCCAGAGAATTGTCCTCATTAATTATTAATACCATTGGCAGTTATGAACTAAAAAAGCGATGCGTGAGTGTGTGTGTGGGTGTGGGGCGGAGTGGGGGCTATGAATCTGATATGTCCTACCCCCCCCCCCCCCCCTTCCTCCTCCAAACTCAACCCCCTCTCTCTTCCCCATCTTTCCTCTTTTCTCTGTCACATTTCCAATCACACCAGAAGAGAGCAGAAACATCATTTGGAAACTTAAAAAAAAAAAAGAACTCAAATTGGCTGGAAAAGCCTCTTTTCAGTCCAACATTTTACTGCAGTGACTTGGCTCCTGAGCAGGGTTCTGTTCCTGGAAGCTCCGGGGGTCCTTGAGGGGCTGCCATGGCATCCCTAGAAAACGGAGAAATAGTTGATTTTCACTGTAGCTCAACTCACCAGACATTAGTGCAATGAAAAATGCACAAAGAGCCTGATGGTCGTGTTTTTTTTTTTTTTTTTTCTCTTTTCTTTTCTCTCCTCTCTCTCTGTTATCATCCCACCTGCTGTAGAGACAGTTATGCAATTCTGTGCTGAATCTTTACTGTAAAAATCACCTCTGCTGCGCCTCAGAGTGTGTTCTTATCTGATGGGGTTGCCTGGTGAGGGGTGTGGCTTTCTTTGGGTGGAATTTAAGGTGGAGAAAGGGGGATGCTTTTTCTTAGGGAATTCCGGCTGGTAAAGCAGGGCAGCATGACTGAAGTATGGAGTTGGCCACAAGGGGCGCTGTGAGCTAAGAACACAGCACAGGGAGAGTGAAATGGTGTGAGTGGGCTGCAGCAGGGTTCCTCTTGTTTCAAGGCTTTCAGGATTTGAAGAAAGAAAGACAGAACAATATATTCAGTCATTTCATTAGTTATTTTTATAACATTTATTTAACTTTGCCCCTTTTCTTCTGGGAATTTAATGACAGGACATTTCAGAGGCTACACAACAGGCTTTTGATGATGATGATTATTATTTCCAGCCATGAGTCATGAGATTAATTGCAAGCACTGGATCAAGGTCTAATTGAAAAACAATAACATAACAAATTTAGGAAAAAAAAAGATTGAAATTTGCATCATTAATGTAGAACAAAGATTAAAAAAACTTTCAAAAAATTCAATGATTGATCTTGACAAGAACATTTTCTCAAAACCTTCACCGTGTTAGAGTACGGTCACGTCTAGGAGTCAAACAAGTCCAACAATAATGCATCATCACTGAATGCCTATAATATGAGAGACACATTTTTTGTCTCCAGTTCTGTCTTGAGCTACAAATATAATCTTCAACTTCATAAGCTGCAGACTTTTAATTGTTCAGTAAATTAATATGCAAATTCACCGTTTTTTAATCTCCCACATGGGAGTCGTGAATCCCAAACTGTCCCGACAGCAACTGAACACAGCACGGAAAGTTTTACTAAAAAATTAAAACTTTCTACCACTAGTTGAGTTTTGAAATTGGATATGTACTTATCCTAATTAAGAATTACAGTAACTTTCATAATAACAAGTGAAAAATTGTTTTTATTATTGTGGGAAATGTGCAGGTCATGCTATGGAAACACATCCTTTTGTTGGGAGGACATGTTGATCTGTGACCGCAGTGTGCAGCTTCCTCTTGTCTTTTCATCTCTGTCTCTACATCTTTCCATTTTGTTTTTCACTGTACATCATCTGTTCTCAGATGGAGTTTCCTCCTCTTCATCTTCAACTTCCTTCCTCTCTCGTTTAATCTCAGGTCCACCCTGTGCCACGAGTTTTTCTCATCTAAAAACAACAAGAACGATGCGTTCACGGGGCATCTCTGTAGTGGAAGTGATTGAACCTGAAAAAACTGATCTTATTCCTACACTGTATTTATAACCATTGTAGAAATGTCTTTTTTTCCTGCAGTGTTCCTTTGTGAATTGTTGTCTACTGTTTCTTATTTGAACCCAGACTGCTCCATGTATCTTGTGGTAACTGAACAGAGAAATGAAGCTAAATTTGTGTCTTCAGTGCAGCAGTCGGTGCCTTTTTAAATGTCAAAGTTGGGAAGTGAGGAACCAAGAGTTTCAAGAATATACTCTATATGAATATGAAACAATGTCCTTTTTTTTTTTTTTTTTGCAGATGTAATTTTCAATTTCTTCACCTGAAATATACACTCACTGAGCACTTTGTTAGGAACACCATACAAATGCAGGGTATAGCCTCCCTTTGCTCTTCAGTTTCATTGATTCCACAAAATGTTGGAAACTTTCCTCTGAGACGCTGCTCCATGTTGACATGACTGCATCCCATAATCTCTGCAGATTTGTCAGCTGCACATTGAAGCTGCCGCTCTCCTGTTCTACCACATCCCAAAGGTCTTCTACTGGAGTCAGACTGACGTTCACTGAACTCACTGTCACGGCCATGAAAGCAGTTTGAGACGACCTTTGCTTTGTGACACGGGGCGTTATCCTGCTAGAAGTAGCCATTAAACTGCGGCCATAAAGGGATGCACATGGTCAGCAACAATACTCAGATAGGCTGTTGCATTCAGTCCATGATTGATTGGTATTAAGGGCCCAGAGTGTGCCAAGAAAACATTCCTCACACCATTAAACCACCAGCAGTCAAAGATGCCAGTTACGAGAAATAATCCATGCATTCATGCTGATGATGCCAAATTCTGATGCTACCCTTCAGAATCTGGATCCATCAGGCCAGGCTATGTTTTGTCCAGTCGTTCTCTATCTAGTGTTGGTGAGTCTGTGTCCGCTGCAGCCTCAAGTTTCTGTTCTTGGCTGACAGGCGTGGAAACTGACTTGGTCTTCTGCTGTTGTAGCTCATCCACCTCCAATGTTTTTCTGTTCACCACAGCTGTAAAGATTGTCATTGTCATTATCTGAGTGACCACAGCCTTTCTGTCAGCTGCAACCAGTCTGTCCATTTTCCTCAGACCTCTCATCAACGAGGTGTTTCTGTCTCACAGACCTGCTGCTGACTGGATGTTTGTTTGTTTTTTCGTTTTCGGTTCCTTTATGAGTAAAAACTCTAAAGACTGTTGTGTGTAAAAATACAGTTTCAGAAATTCTCAAACCAGCCATTAAGCGAAGCTCCTGACTTGCATCTGCAGGATTTTATGCATTACACTGCTGCCACATGATTGGCTGACTGGATAACTACATGAATAAGCAGGTGTACAGGTGTTCCTCAGTGCTCAGTGAGTGTACATATTAAGCAGTTCATCTGTTGATAAAAATCCTTCATTCATCAATCAAAAGTCTGGTGATGTCATTGTGATGTCACCAGGGTTATCTCAGATTTGGCTTGAGACTTCAGTTATGAACTTGGGGCAGTGAGGTAGAAAGACAGGAACATTGACCATCTGTCAGGGTCTAGTGAAAGATGCTCTGCTAACACTGCTAAGAGATTTTCATGTGGAAATTAATTAAAACCAATGAATGTATAGAGCGGTATTAAAAATACAAATTCAATTCAAATTCCCAAAATACAGTAGTATGGTTTGCAAAATACTAAATTGTATTGTTAATAATAGGTAAGGCATCTCTAGTGAATGGTCTAAAACATGTGCACCCACTGGTACGATTCTTCAAAATAAAAGTTTGTGGGGTTGAAGAAGGCTTTACTGCACAACATATATTTGTAATAATGGTCCTAATTGTGGTTAAAATAATTATTTTGTCACCGTACGTCATCAGAGCATTAAGCCTTAATGCTAAAATCCCTAATGGTTACATGACAAACGATTAATTCTGAAATTTCCCTTATTTATGTGGTATTTCCTTTAATTGCATTGTTATGTGTTTTTCTTTTTTTTTCTCTCTTTGACAACTTATTGAGCTGTGTGGCCACATTGTAACAGTGGTGGCCCTGTGTCTGCTGAATGCCAACAATGTGCTCAGGAATGGTACCAGGGCATTTTTTTGGCATCTGCCATGGTCCTTCGGCCATTAAAAGGAGAGATGAAAGGGGATGGCATCTCCTCGGTTACCGCAAAATTACTCAATGCATCCCCAATGAGAACAAAACAATGCTTCACCTCTTCACCAGCTGCCTCATTAAATGTGGACAAATCCACCCAGTGCTGCTTTGTTGTAGCTACTTGGCTGCCATTTTCACACATTTAGTGACACGCATGAGAGCTCACAACAGGAAATCCATTGCCACCTGTCTGGTGAGGCCATCACATCCCCGGAGCGGAAACTTTTGTTTGATTTGGATAATTTAATGTGTGCCTAACTATTATTATAACGAAGGACTTGTGTGTGTTTCATCAGCCCCTAGGGTCATGAAACTTGAACAACCTTGTGCAAACTTTCAACACTGGCATGACATCTTTTCACAAGACACTGGCAAAGTCTGATGTGTTAAAATCTTTTAATTTTTTTTCCCTTTTTCCTGGCTTTAATTTAACGCAGACACACATTAAAGGACAGCAGTGGAATCTCACAGCTCCTCCAGGGCCCATTTGGCCTCCATGTCCACACCATTAAATTAATTTCATTTCTCATTCAAATTGTGTCCTTTGAATACAACTTTTTTTTTTTTTTTTTTGCATTAACTTGGTCTAAAAAGGATAATGAGTTCCTGACCAAAATGAGATATCTTCCCTCTCAAAAAAAAAAAACCTGAAACCTGCTCTCACGAAATGATTGAGTGAACTAAAGTAAGACTCTCTTTTCAATGGTTTCATTATTACCAGTCTCTGAGGATAACACATAGTTGTATTTTGTATCTTGCTTTGACCTGTAAACACAAGAGTGCTTTTATTCTGAAAATCTTATCTTGTATTACAGTAAATTTTTCACACAATGTGCATGCTATTTTCTTTGTAAGTCAAATTATCTTTCTTTAACGGATGGAAATATGTGGTGTTTTCATTTTTAATCCAGAGGTGTATGTAATGGGTCAGCATTGTGCAACTAGGGCAAAGCGGGGATCATAAATGGGTATTGGTGGTGAAAATGACTGATGATGATTGTATGGATTTTAACCACATTATACAAATTTTATGACTCACTGTGAGCTTAAGTTTTTACCTTTTACACCTTGCATGCCATGAGCGGTACACTCTCGGTCTCCCAGCGCTGGTACTTAATCTGTTAACTGTGTCAAAAATGGATGAAAACGTCCACTGCCAACTTGAACCTTAAAGCCATGGTCCAACCATTCACTGATGTTGCTTTACTAGACCTCGTGTCCTGACTGAGAGTCTGTGTACATTTGATTGACATCTTCCTCACTCCCCTATCATGGATTTTTACCCCGTTATCATTCCTATTGGTGCATTGAGTTTTATGATGACACATAACACAAACCTGACCCTGAACAGGAAAACCACCGCTTGGGTGAGATCGCGCATCATTCCAAACACACCAAACACTTAGCTATTTTGTTGTGTAAGGCATTTGTAGCAGTTGATTGAAATATATATATACTGCAAAACCCTTTCCTGCCTAGTATTTAACAACTACTGCCTAAAGGAAAAAGCAGTGGATCTACTTAAGAAAAGTACCATTAACTCAAAATTATACTTGGGTTAAGTGTCTAACTAACTGCATTTAGCTACTTTACCTCCAAGAAGCTCTAAATTACAGTCATTCTGAATAATCGCGTTTCAGCAACCAAAGACCTTGAAAGTCATTAAAACCCTTTAACAACGTGAAAGACAAGCCTTGAAAATAATTGTTAAACCGATTCATTTTAGCTTGGTAGCAGCTGCATGTGTAAGGTATCTGAGCACAGGGCTGTGATTAATGTGCTGCTGTTTCCTTTGGGTGCAAACCTACACCTGTTTCTATTTTATTACATTGATCTATGAGAGATCAATGAAGGCAAGGGAACAATTGCAGACAAGTAGAGGAGACATGCTTACACCTTTGGGACTGCCTCTAGAGGTTGTTGCTTGTTTGTGTTTATATGTGAGTGTGTGTGTGAATGTGTCTTCCTCTGCTGACATCCCTTGGGAACATATCAGGGGCCTTCCTTTAGATCCTTTATTGTGCTAATCAATAGCTCATATTTTAGCATGAAACCTGAACCCCCTTGAGCATGCAGCTAAGAAATATGTCTCTTCAAATAATACACCAAGTGTAATAAAAAAATGGTCATATAATTGTGGCACAGTAGATGTCCTTTTTGCTGCTCCCTAGCACAATAAGGATCGACCCTGTAGCCAGCTCATGAAAGAGTTTCTATTTGTTCTCACCCAATCAATGCCTCATGGCTATTTTCTAGAAATAAATGATACCCATCATTTCTAAAAAGGAAAAGGAAATGTACTGCAGAACTTTATGATTGAGAGGTGATGTCTAATGACAAGCAACTCTTGGGATACCAACTTAAACCATCCAGGGGGGGTTACAGCCGCAATCATCCTTCTTACTTCCTCCTTTCCTGCCAATGTGTCTTGTTTGCCTGTCTCTCCATCTATTCATTGTTTCATTTCCCTGTCTCTCCTCTTTGCTGTACCAGAGCTGAATTATGATCCATAGTCTTCCCTGATACATTGTGATTGATTGGGCTTTCCGGCTAACTAATGAATTGGGCCCTCAAGGACATGTAGCGGGCCAGCTTTGGCAATAATGTGGACTCTGCTGAAGGCAGCTCAAAGACTCCTGACACCACAGATTTAGCGCTTACAGTGTTTATTTGGATTTGGCTTTAGCAGGGGTGGTTTGTTGGGGGTTTAATGTTTAAATAGCTACCAATTGCAATTCTAATAGGTTCATGCATAGTGTCTCATAGTGATAGGCGGTAGGGAAACGATTATCTTTTTTTCATGATGATATGGCAAAAAAAAGAAGAAAAAAAAGAATACAGGTCATTACACAGCAGTTTTTCAGAGAGGCATTAAGTGGAACATGTTTAGGAGGCAGTCTCTTAAACTACGGATTGTGTTTTCCTTCTTAAACCGGTAAAATGGTAGACGTACTGTGTGTATCACTTGAACAAGCTTTGTAAGTTTTGCTATTGGTACATTGCTAACATCAGCATTGACAGCTGATTACTTACCAGGCTAGAAGAAACACTGCGACTTCAGCATCAAACTTCATTCATTTATTCACCAAGTACTGTTTCTTCTTTTGCTTCTATTTCTATCACTTCTTTTCTTCTGCTGAAGTTAGCATGCTAACCAGCTAGCCCCGGCCTGGCCAACCCTTCTCATCAATTTCTGATACTAAGTCACTGTAGTGTCCAGTCTGCCCTGAAGAAGTATTGTGATCTTGCAACCTCTTGTAAATGCAATGATGTCTGAAGCTGGCAATACTGGTGAGTAAACAACTGTTGCTAACATTGACACGTGACAAAAGCAAAACAATGGATTAAAAGGACTGTGTGCAAAGTGACACACGTCTCTAACAGTGAGGAGCCCACAGAAAATTCTAGAGTTCTACATTTAGCATGTTTCAGCTCATCATCAAATTCTTTTGATTCTGTCTAATGGCTCTCTGCAACAGGCAGCAAAACAAGCTCTGATAAACCTGTTCTATGCTATCCAGGTCTTTGGGTTTAGCTATTTTAATTGAAGTTACTTACAACTGGTGAAAGCCAAACCTCGATAAGAGGCTTTCAAACCCCAACCCTAGCTCTGGTGTCAGGCACGGATGATTTGGCCCAGATCTTACTCCTGATGAACATACTTTTTAATCCTCTTTGAGCACAAAGTTTGCATTTAAGTACATGCTCAATATCATTTTGCATGGGTTTGTATATGCATACATAATGCATGCAATCACACGTGCCAAGAGGATAAGCACCAAAGTGATAGTGGATGGCTAATAACATAATTGGTCACGAGTCATTAGCATTATTCAGAGGCAGTGACTTCTCCAATGTTGTTTTTTTTAATCTATTATATTTTCTATATATACTAGTATGAGTTTTTTTCCACTATCCAAACCAACTCCTAGCAGTATTCAGTGACTATGCAAAAAAAAATCCAGCTTTATAATGTCTACAACTTCATGTTATTTGTCACACTCTAGTGATGGGACAAACCACTAATAGATCGATGTGGCTTTACATGACTTAACGTGTAAGAGAATTCACTTTCACTTTCAGATCATTCCACTGTAGGATTTTTTTCTTTCCTGAACTGCTCATTTTCTCCTGCACTGCTGTGGTACATCAAAAAATCTTTTATGCATTCATCATCTGCTCCTATGTGTTTATCTCATTTCAGATGCACACACTGAATCAGTACCTGCTGCGATGGCTGGCCACGCAGACGAGTGTGTGGGTATGAAAAAATACTGTGAGGACCGGGTGCATTTTGGTCATTTTAATGGAACTTTTACTGTGTTGGTGGAGGAAACTCAAACCTATTTGGATTCCTGAATTTAATGCTGAAAATTGAAGGCCCATTCGTCTTTTATTGTCATATTTTATTTCAGTTTTTCTTAATTTTGTGTCAAACAAAACAGCACAAAGGCAGTTAACATCCACTGAGGGATCTAAGAGTATTTAAACTGTATGAATGCTGCCATTTAAAGTCGTCGATATATTAAATTGATGTAAACCTTTTACCCCATACAGGTTGTTGAGTATTGGTGACAGATTTTTCAATGGATCTGAGCTGTTTTCGCCATAGAACAGACGGAGACAAGTCGACATCAAGATCAATGTCGACATGCATCTTGTTTAAAATCAGAGGTCAATCTGTCACCGTCAATGTGTTTTATACTTCCTCTGATGACAGATAGTGTGGAGTCACGTTTGTCATTGAAAGTCGGCCGCACCTTCAAGATTTGTTTCTGCTCTGCGTCTATTCCATCACTGTTTGGTTTTCGTATTCAGAATGTCACAGTAACAACGCCAAGGGTGACGGTATTGATTTGTGCAGTGAAAATGTGGCAAAGGAAACGTCATAATGGACTGGTGCAAAAGCACAAACGCAATATAACCATCTGCATTCTTTTGTCTGATCATAATTATTTCATGTGTCTTTTTTTTGTGACTTAACAGACTGTCCTGCACAAATTTAAAGAACCTTTGAACCTCAACTCCTGCGGTATGATACAGAAAGCAGGACTCTCGGATCATTTTAAGACACAAAAAAGTTGTTGTTATTTTACAGAATTAAATGATATCCATGGAGTATAATATAATACAAATATTCTTCAGGGTTTATTTAGACCACCTTAAAACTGGGCAATAATGCAGGACACAGTAAGAAGAGCTTTGTCTTTTCAATGCAAGTTGATGGTTTATGGTGCATGCTCCCAAACAATGGTGTGAATTACCACAAATCATACACTAAGTGAAACTAAAGCTACATCCACACTACTGTGTTTTAGTCTTAAAACCTTAACATCTGGCGTCAACACTAGAGTTTCAAGGTTGGCTGGGACAGTCTCCCACTGTGCCACACTGGTAATCCAACTACGACTTGGAGCAAGGAACAGCAAAGGCAGTTGTAGCACTAAAAATAAGACCCAATCAGGGAGCGACCGTGGGTGTCTATGTCATCGTTTTAACCGAAGGTCTCTGTGTCTGCCCGTACAATCTACGACAGCAGCGTTTTAAGGGCTTGAAAACTCCAGAGTAGTGTGGACGCCAGGAGTGAACGTAGCAGAGGTGTTTTTCAGAACATATTAGTGTGGATGCAGCCTGACTTTAAAGTCCTCATCTTGACACCTCAGCACTGAGCAGGCAGATCAGGCCGCGGAGCCGCACACTGCTGTTGTTTATTCGGCTACATCGTCAGGATGATTGTGTAGTGTGGCTTTCGTGACACACAGTTTGCCTTTTCATTCACAAGATTTGTTTGGCATTGTGGTGCGTTATGTACAGTTTGCCCCGTCGCTGCCAATAGGTCTGGGATGGAAAACATAAATGGGCTACATTCACGGTATGATATTCACTGTTCAATATGTTTTAATCCACTGAATGCATCTGGTCAGGTAATGTTTTCTTTGTGTGTGTGTGTGTGTGTGTGTGTTAGTGTCTTCCATTAGATATAGCATCTATACCTCATTGTCCAGTATCAATACTGGCTTTTGCAGGATCCAACCCCAGGAAAAAAAAAGAAATGAGACCAATGTGTGTGTTTGTGTGTGTGTGAGACCGCAGTGTTTCCTTACCTGCAGTGCTTTCATGCTCTCATATTACCAGTTTTTTTTATCTCTTATCTGTCTTCCTCTCTATCCAACACCTCATCTCTCACTCTCTCTCTCTCTCTCTCTCTCTCTCTCTCTCTCTCTTGCATGCCAAGCCAGCCGGTGTTGACGATGCACTCGCTTGAAAGAGAACGAGTGTGTGTGCGTGTGTTTGTGTGTGTGTGTGTGTGTGTGTGTGTGCGCGCTGTTGACAGAGCTGAGAGATTTAATTGACACCCACAGAGAGAATTATACAAGCTTCCAAATGCTCTCTCTCTCACTCGCTCCCCCTCTCCCTCTCTCTGTGTATGTGCTTAATGTTTTTTCTGTATCTATGTGTGTGTGTGTGTGTGTGTGTGTGTGTGTGTGTGTGTGTGTGTGTGCGTGTGCGTGCTCAATCCCAACCACAAATGTTGCGCATGTGAACAGGGTCTCTAGTGTTTTTCTGTTTTATTGCAGAGGCAGATCACATTAATATTTCTTCTCCTCACGTCTTTTCTCCATTGCTCTCATTTTTTTTTCCTCTCCCTTTCCACTCTTTCCCTCCATCTTTCATTCCTCATTCTCTTTCCCCCCATTCCCCTTTTAGTTGTAGCTCGTCCTCTGATGTGCTGTATAATGAAGAGCTTTAATCTATTGTCTTCTTTTACAACATGCTGCAATACAAACTCAGGGAATTACAACACATCCTGCAAGCTGTTATCTTCCTGTTATCTGCCTCTGTGATCTGATGTGTATCTGCGCTCACAAGTGTGTGTTGCTGCACTTGTGAGGGTCCATCGGTTGTTGTCTAACCTTGTACAAATGGTTGCAGAATGAGGGTCAAAAGCACAGTGTGAAGAACACTCGTTTGCAATTCAAATTTTTTACTTAAAGCTGCTTTAGTCAGTAGTTTTACATTAACAAAAGGTCGAATGACTATGTGTAATATGAAAGTCGCACACTATGACCAACCCACAGAAAATAATCATCCTAGATTTCAGTTCCTCTAAGATCTATTCAATGTTTTAGCGCCTTTCAGCACATTGTTTTGGTTTAGATGCCCCATAATTTCCTTTGGTTCCCTCTCACTGCTCTCATAGTGATGCTTTCAGCGTAAAACCTCCGATAAACCCAATGTGCACCAGCTGCTCAGCACTAAACAGCAGATACACAAAGTAAGACTCCAGCCGGTGAACGTAGTGGAGCATTTATTTAGCGGCTGAAGAGCTAAAGAAATAATTTTCCCAGCAGTGCGTTCCCAGCAGGTACGCAGCTGGCCACCAACATTGTTAGCTAGACGTTGATATCTGTTGGCTTCAGGTGAACATAATTCAGTTTCAGCACCTCATCTTACGCCAACGTTCATTTGACATAGATTAATGATGACTGCTAACTATATGCTGTTGGTTTGAAGTTGTGTTTTTCAACCAAAATCCAATGTCTTCCACACATTTAATGCCAGCGACTTCTGTGGAATACAGACATTCTAATCGTGAGGTATGGTGACCAAAACCCGGCATTTACTAACCGTCTGCTGAATGTCGCAGTGTCAAATTCGCCAACATTGGGTTTCGATGTCAATCTGATTTTCATTTTCAACTAGTATTCAAGGTCTGTCCAGTGTTCGAGTCATTACAGTCTCTAACATCTTTCTGATGTTACGTTGACATCTGGTGCCTGCTTGGTTCATTAGATGTGTGTTTGTTGGATGTGTAAATAGGCGACTCTTTTCTAACGTTTGCTACATCTAAACAAAGTGGCTATAAAAGTATAAAAGTAATGTAGTTTTAGTAAAAGTACAGAGATGCTATGACCAGCTCTGCATTAACATACTTGGTAGCCCCATGTCAATAATGAGCTGTGAGCCCCAAATTACAACAAATACTACTACTAAGTTTTTGACACAAGGCCCCTCAAGGCAAGGCATCAGGCTTAAGAAGTAGGAACCTATAAGATCCTTACATTTCAGTGTATGTTGAGCAATAATGTCTTACAGCAACCTGAACCTGGATCTGCCATAGCTGGTCCAATCACATTTCTTGGTCTTGTGAGAGTCACTGTAGCTATTTAAATCCTCTCGTGAACTCTTTCTCTTTTCATTTGATGACGTTTAAATGTTGAAATGTTTTATTGGGTGTTGTTATCCTCACAAATTGTTTCTATAGTTTATGGGTACTAAAGCTGTTACCTGTTTGCTCACACACTAGGATGCATAGTGAGTCCTGCAGCCTGCAGAAGGAGTACTGGCCTGTGGTTGGAGCTCATTGCAGTCAGCTTGGTGAACCCCTGGATGTATGTATCATATATGCTGCAAGCCCAGTTCTGTTTGTGCTACAATTTGGATTCCTGGAGTCTTTGTACAACTATAGAAAGCTCCCAATGCTGTTAAGTAATAAAAAAAACACTAACAGAGTGTTACATAAAGATCATATTGTTGTGGAGTTTAAGTACTTCAAATATTGTTGGATGCACATCACAATCAAAAGTTGACTTTGATGAAATATGGGAAAGTTACAAGTGCGAGGATTAAATGAAGGATGTGAAATGTGAAGTCCAGTTTGATAATGCCATCTTCATTGTGGACATGGTATGTCCATGATGTAGGCTAACAGTGGGGTTATGTGTCCAACCTTCCAAACCTCTAGTCTTGTTTCAGTTCAATTTATGAACTAATTCTGGTGTTCAGTGGATGTTCCGCAGTTGGCCTGGGCCGATGAACATGATATTAACCTGTTTTGTACGTCCAGAGACATCACCTGCTCAGTGGGTAGTGGAGTGTAGAAAAAAAATAATGAAAGAAAATAAAAAACAGACGTACTCAATTAAAGTGCAATAAATACTGTATTCAAAGAAAATATACAATTAAATACAGTATAGGAGCAAATGTATTCTACACTAACATTGAAAACCTCCTTTCAATAGATGTGTATCGCCTTGTTTTCCTTTTTTCTTGTAGGCTACATACAGCTTTTTTTATACATACAGCTTTATACACACACACACACACACACAGAGTTTTGCACATGAGCATATGCTTAAAAACAAACAGACATAGTAATACCGTTTCTTACGAGGCTCTGTGCACATAAATCCACACACACACAAGCATGTAGATCATAGACAAGACACACAGATCATATACATGACATATGTTTAATCCCCCTTTTTATCTTTCCCACTGCTGCCCTATTGCCTTTACAGCCCAGGGGGAAAGCAGTTTCATGCATGATAAATTTTACATCATAGTCTGTGTTTTTTTTATTTTTTTTATTCTCAAATATGCAGATGATGTTGCAAAATCAACGAGCATATGACATTAGCTAATCCTGTGGATGTGTGTTGCTTTACAATATATATGCAAAAGTCCATGTGCAGAATGGTGTATCCATGTGTCTTTTTCCATACAAGGACTTTGTTCCTATCTCCACAGCAATATGTATTTGTGTATGTGTGCATGTATTAGTCAAAGTCTTGTCACAAGACAGACGGCCACCACAAATGTGTTTGTGTGTGTGTGTGTGTGTGTGTGTGTGTGTGTGTTTATGGAATTAGAAAAGAAATACTACATAAAAGACCTAAATGATGATCCATGTGACTAATGGGATTGAAATTTAATAAATTTGTTTCAAAGAAATTCAGTTTGTACATGGATGTGAACACAAATCATATCAATAGAAGAGTGTGTGTGTGTGTGTGTGTGTGTGTGTGTGTGTGTGTGTGTGTGTGTGTGAGAGAGAGGAGAGATAAAGAGAGTAAATATGGAAGCAGTGGATGCAGCGCTGATATACATCGTAAAATAACGTTGAGCATTTAGGAGCATGACGCGGTATGGACAGCAATTTAAATGACAAATTTCCATATAAATTAATGTTCTGCACTGAGCCTGAAAGTCAAACCATAATGATTCATTGTGATGCATGTTAGGCTGTACAAACATTCTCCACTCAATGGAAATGACTGTAACCTCTCTCAGTGGTGTAGTGGTGTTCGTGGAGGCGGATTGCTGCGACCTCAGCATCCTATACATTACAGGAGTAATTAGGGTTAAAAGTCAGTGTGCTCTTAAAATGCAGAGAAAGACCTCTGGCTTTTTCTTTCTTTTTTTATTTAAGTTGCTGGAGTTTAAACAGAGGAGTAAAAGAAGATATTAAACAGAAACAGTGTTATTGAGGACAGCAGCTTCAGTACTGCAAGAAAAAAAAAACTGTTATAGTCAAAGTAACAAAAGAGAGCTGCACATATTGCAGCAAATAACAATGTGTTATTTGTATCCAAAGCAGCTGTAGCTTGAGGGCAGGCTGCTCAGTAAACAAGCAGCTGGCCTTTGGCTTTGTTGGTTAGCTACTGTAGCTATAGCCAGCAGGCTAACCAAGCAATGCAAACAGTGTCTATAACCAGCCATTATAAATCTTAGCTTTCTGCAAGTGCCAGTTTATGTATTTCAGAGACTTAAAGACCGTTCATTTTACTTCAGGCAAATAAATGGTCTGATAATTTAAAGTGCAATGTAAACATAAAAGACATTAATGATCCCCAGAGGACTGATCTTGGGGATCCCCTGACTTTTCATTGTTGGGATTGCTGTGAAATCTGATGCAGACATCATGCTCCCATGAGGATGAATTGTGTAACTTTGAATATAAACGTATGACCAAATAGTATTTCTTTAGTGCTAGTAGCATGTTAGCCTGCTCATATGCTAATCTAAGGTGGGTAATATTGTCAGCGTCACCTGCTAAACATTAGTATATTACCAATATCAACGTAAGTGTTTTAGCATTTAGATTTTGCTGGTCCTCAATGGGAGTGCAGTGACGAGAGTGTGTGGTTCACTTACCTGCGCATGGTACTAATGTTATGAACGGGGAAGACCATCATACTGATTCATGGTTGCTCCAAAAACTCTCCAACAGTTAACACATGCTTAAGTTCAGGAAAGGTGCACTTCACTGTTAGTTGTCATAGCAACACCTCTGAATTTGAATCTCTCAGCATTGTCAAAACAACTTTTAAAATTCACAGTTTCCTTGACTTCAACCTCCCTAGCTCGGTAACTGCAGGGAGTAGGAGAGTTAACTTCTTAAGTGTTAATGCACTTGATATGAAGGGTGTTGCTAATGCAGTTTACCAAGTCCATAGCTGGGTCTTAACCCCATTAATAGTTAATAAATGTCCAATCACAATCACAATCAAGAGAATAGTTGGGGGTGTTCAATATGTCATTATAAGTCTTTAAGTACCGCCCATACCAGGAGGATAAGCAGCTCTTTGTGCGTAACCAAAAGGGAAGAATAAAAAGCCGCAAATGGAGTATCAAGACATTAACTGCTGGTGTCATGAGTTGAAATTCTTTTTGGAGTCGTTTCATTATTCACAACCTGTGAGAAGCTTCATCGTCTGCCTTTTTGACCCCGACACAGTCTGTCTCTCTGAGCTAAATATGTAATTCCTATGGAGTTGATTGGTCCCTTAATGTAGCCTATATTTTGTATTCTCAAATCTAGACCGGGCTGTTCGAGATTATATTAATCATGTGTGGAAATCTTATGAATGAGCTGGATTTCATTTTCCTGATATTGTGAAGCTTTGTCAACCATCAGTGTGTATGGATCTGTTATGTAATACAGTATACAATGATTCTTAACACATATATGTAAGTCACATCTAACAGAATCATGCTGCATTATCACAAAGAACCACCTGACATGTAATTTAAATTTCATGATAAACAACAAATGAATTTCATTAATAAACACGGCCCAGATAACGCTATCAGTTCGATCGCACATCACATTTAACTGAATGTAGCTCACTGTTCCCAGCTAATCTTTATTTTCTGCTCCATGCAGCTCTTTCATCTGCCTCTCACTGGCACTTGAAGAGGCCTTTGGCTTTAGCACCTCGCTGCAGTGCTGCATCTAAAATTATAACTCTCAAAGTGGGCCAAAGAGATTTAGATTTCACTGCACTGATGTGTAGGTGCCCTGATGCTGAGTTGGAGAGCTCCTCGTGTTGTTGCTTCACATATTGTGAGACTGCTTAATTTAAGTCTTTGACATTTGAAATTGCATCAAATCTGATTTGAATACAGCGGAAACACTTTGCCTCGCAGTACTGCTGTTACTGTCTTCAGCGCAAGTTAACACATTGTAGTAACAGAAAGAGGTTTCACTGTTGTTTGACTGTGTTGGAGTCGACATGTTTTCATATCAGTGCTACATTCAACACTCGGCGTCCTGTCGCTCACCGGGCATCAAAATGCTAAAATTGAAGTCTGTTGTTGCCTTAGAAACTTCCTTTCCTCGGCATCAGTTTGCTTCAATGCACTGTGGCCTGCATACTAACACATACTGTTGCTGTTGGACATTAACATTATAAAGTGCTTGTCCTGCAGCTGCATGGAGAGAGTACTATTATAAGTTATAATTGTTCTTTTCAAGTGAGCTCCTTGCAGCACATTTAATTAGTATAATTATGGCCCCCCCCCACACACACACACACACACACACACACACACACACACACACACACACACACACACACACACACACACACACACACACTATTATTAAAGTGGCACTCCAGGAATTTAGTATTGTAGTTCAATAAAGTAGCTGGAGCTGGGTCAGACAGATTTTTTAGAAGAATTGTTAAAATTGGTGCAGCAGAAGAAGAGATGTCCTGACTGTCAGTTCAAGATCCAAAAACTCTCATCCTACACAGAAAGCAACTTGATAGATTTCAGCAGACCCCACCTTGCCTGGTGAATGTGAACTGCCTTTCAAAATTTTTACAAGTTTGAAACAGAGTATTTCTGTTATTATACTTTAAAGTCTCCAAACCTGAGGAGATGATCCTGATTACTTGATGAAGTTCATGAACCTTCATAAAACAGCCTAATTGGTCCTATGTCAGGTCCAGATTACAAGCTGTGTAAATCAAAAAGCTGCCAGGGGTTAAATTTGGCCGGAGTCAGTTGGAGCAGAGCTCTGCCTCCTGATGTCCAAATCACACACATTAATTCAGTCTCCTCACTCACATCCAGGGTTGCCAACACTGACACGTTAGGCATACGACACCGTCTTTAAAACTCTTTCATTCCAGTTATAAACATGGTTTCCTCTGGAGAACTATGTTTTACCTTAATAATAATTTTTTTTTTTTTTTTTAGTAAATGGATAGAAATGTAATTATTTCTTCCAAAATATATTCAACAAAAAAGAAAAAAATAAGTCATTAGACACTGGCATCATATGTTCTGGTAATGTATATTCATATTTTAGCCTTTATTATTTGGCTTTTTTTCACTCAACTCGTGGTATCTGGCCATGTTGATAGTTTGGATTCAGTTCATCCAGGGTTTTAGGCATCTTTAACCCTTTCCGCCCAAGCAGTGCTGGATCAGGCCTGATCCGTTATAACCCTGCCTCCATGTGAGTAACCTGCCTCAGTAGTAACAGTGTGAATTTAAGTGTCCTAAAAATATCTGCTGTCTAAATGTAAAGAGCAATCCCAACTGAAAATGTGACTGTTGAATTTTTTCCCTCATGCCACAATGACATGTTTGGTATCATATGAAACTAGACTGTCTGCTAAAGCCCAGAGGAAAATCTGTTAAATCAAACTGGTTAAAAGTGTTTGAAATCAGTGCCTTTCCTTCCCTATGTTGTATTCCACAGAGATTTGTGGTTAAATTGGAGTACTTACCCAAATTAATTTCAAACCTCATTATAGCATCCCATTTACAAGGAGTGGTCACATGACCCTGTAGCTCCAATCATTGTTTTAAAAGTTATTGTTTGGGGCATTTTTATGCCTTTATTTGGCAGCAACAGTGGAGACACATGCTGCTGAAACATGTGCTGCTGGTAGCCTGTTTCTCACGTCCAAGTAACGGATAAGTGGATATTTTCATCCACAGAGCCATCAGATGTCGGACCCTAACAAGAACCTCGTCCTTTCTGGTGGGAATGTTGCCAGGGAAACACGTTTGATCATTTCTACATCTTCACAGGCCCAAAGGGACAAACTTGGACATTCTGTTTGAATTCAGGTAGGAAATTAGCGAGTCTCTTTTTTGCTTCTTTATAATTGCTCTTTGGATCTGTGAAGACATCCTCTAGGACCATGTGGCCATCAAACATTTTGATCTGACAGAGTTGAATTCTTGGCTTTTCTGAGTCTATATATATATATATATATATATATATATATATGTGGGTTAGTATATAGCAGAGGCTGGAACTCTGTAATCAGAATCTAATCATTTAGGTTTTTTCCAGCTTCCAGATGAGATTATATAAGAATAAAATATATTTGTTATCCAGTGGCTGCTGTGTCTACCACTGCACTTATTTGATGGTGTAAACAGCCAGCGTTTCATTTCTTTCCAATAACGCACATTTTCCCACCTACTGTTCCCAAAAAAAACATGTTGTTTCTGTCATGAACATTGGGAACATAATTCAAAAGAGGAAAAGGGTATGAATAAATAAAAGACACAGTTTGACATCTGTCCCCCTGCTGTTTTCTGGGTATTGGGGGAGGAAACAGTTCATTCGCTGAGTGATATTGCAGTGTCGTATTTGCATAGTGAAAACACAAGGCGATTGAGGACATGCTTTCTTAAATATTAAAGCGTACTGTCTGTATGGCTGGAGACACACTAATTATCATCCTGACTTACAGCAGATCTGTCTGTCCTCAAAATTGAGACATTTTCAAATTCACTCTGAACAGACATGTTTGAGGTTTTCTGAAGCAACAGCAAAAGCCCAATTTTCAGACAGCATTCAGTCTGGCTGTATTTTTGCATTAAAGATCCCATATTTCACACTTTTCCTTTGTTTTACTTAAAGTTGTGACATCTATAAGAAGATATATTTGTGTTTTCAAGAACAGAAAAAAAAATATTACATTTTAGTTTTACATCTCCTCTCTCAGGCTTCTCTCTGGAGCTATAACAACATGTCAGTGAGCCAGTCAGAAGAGATGATGCTCTGAGCCTCTCTTCTGATTGGCTGACTGTTTTTTGAGTGATCAATCAGATTTCAAGTAAACATTCAGAGAAACCAAATCCTGGAATGTTGGATGATGGTTCCAGGTGGGCGGGGCTTGGGCTATGGTGGAGAGCAGTGACTGTTTTGTTGTGACATCACAAAGTTCCAGAAGTCCTGACGGCTCGTTTGAAGACTCAGTTTCTGAATACAAGCTGTGTGCATTTCTCTGTGGACTGAGCGCTTTGATACTTTCACTGTATTAATACAGAACATAGAGGTGCTTTATAATCAAAGAACACATGGACATCTACCTTTATATTATAGGGGACCTTTAAATACACAATGCTCTCATTCATTTGGCCAATCTGGCGATACAGTCGCGTGCCAATGCAGAGAGAAAACTGGCGCACAACTGCACGGTCATCTGGCAAAAAAGTTGAAATTGGCTGCAAAACAAACAAAGTGTCAAATAATTTCTACTGATTACCTTGCAATCATCTTTACACAATCATCTTTATCAACTGTACAAATGTAAGGCATAGTCACAGCCATCCCCTGCCTCCACCCCACTCCAACATATTTCAGGTCAGTATTATTTTTCTTTTGTTTTTGTCTTCACAGCTCTGGTTCAGCTCTGGATTTAATGACATTGACGATTTTGCTGAGAGGAGTATAAATCATCTGGTTTAAGGTAAAACAGCTCAGTCTGACTGTGTGATCATGCCTGTGCTGGTCGGTTGTTGTATAAACGTTTGCCAGGCTGTGGGATTAATGCAATACATGTAAATGCTGAAGCTGAAATTTATAGGATGAAAGTAAGAACGGGAACAAAGGAACCAAAGAGCAGAGATTCAGATACAAGCTTCAAAATGACTCCTAATAATAATATTAATAGAAATAATAATACTAGAAAATAAATAAAATGGCTTATTTCAGATACACACTTTCTGACAATGAATAAACACTATGATCTGTACAGCAGAAAAAACTGAACTGAAGATTTAAATTTCTGTGCCACCTCAAAGTGAGAGCTGGCCTCGACCTGGACACCCCTATGAAAACTGTCTGGCTTCCCCACTGATAAACGTCAACTGCTTTGGCAGCTAATGAGCGTGTGCATCTGTGTGTCAGCTCAGACTTTGCCTAATCTCAAAAATCACCAGGAAATCTGATGCCTCTGTTCTGTATATTTTACTACCGTTTCTCTCCATTTTCCTCTCGGTCGTGTTTGTTCATAAATTAGGATAATAAAAGCCTCTGGATAAGCAAACACTTCTTTCTCAAGTTAAAACATTCCCAATCCCTGCTGATGCCTCTTCACCTCAGTTTGTGCCTCCTAGGGCAAACTTGAATCTATTTGCATCTACTTGCGTCTTTCTATTGACTTCATATGCAATTGCATCGCCTCTAAATTGTGCTCCGCGCTCCGTCTAAACACAAATTTATGATGCAGAAAAGTCACGGGGAGAAAGTCGTGGTGGGTGGTTGGGCACACGGAGCACAGCTGGCTTTAACACCGGAGACCGGGGCCATATTTCACTGAATTTGCAACACATGATTTGCAAAATTTATTCTCGTTTTAATATCGACAGATTTCAGTAATTAAAAACAAAAAATGCCAAGCTTGTGACCTACACATAAGCCCTCTCTGACTTGTGTTTGCAATTTGTGAATGACAATCATTTATGAAATGGGATGCTGCCACCATTTGCAATCCATGTGTAAACAGTGCTCACAAAACACTTTTGGGAAATAGGCCCCATTTTTGCATCCTGTGCTGTGCATGGTTTGAGGGTTTGAGCACTTGGTTAAGGTCTGGGAAAACGCACCACATCCCATTTCATGCATTAAATCGACAGACTCGTCCGTTAATTAACCAACACCAGCATCTTCCCCGACCATAGCTGTTTAAGTGACTCAAACCAAAGTGCTTCGAGCCATGGTTTATCTGAAAAGGCAGCTATTGCAGGGTTTTAGTTGTTTCCAGTTATGTATGTGTGCATGTATAAATGTTTTGTATATGAAGTTAAGTCAGAGACTCTTATATTGACAAATTCACTCTTTATTGTAAATGGTTATTGACAGTTAGAGCAAGAATCCGAGGAGCAAAGGAAAATCAACAATAGCAAAAGCCTGGCACTGAAGATGATGGTGGTAGTGAAAAAGTCTGCACTGTATATCTGTATGAATACGACTGGACGACACTAGACAGCTGGTGACTAAGCAGCTGATGAATGAGTCAGTAATGTTGAAGCATGAATGAAACAGTTGATGGCAACAGTGTTAGCAGCTATTTTTTTTTAATAGAAAGTAATGCATGATTAAAAAGTCAGCAGACCTCAACAGATTACGTCAAGTGCCAATTTGCATATCTGTTATGTCATGAAGTAATTACAAAATTAAAGTTGAAACAGGAAGTCAAACTTGACTCTGATCAGCTTCATCATTAGCTGAGTGGAGATGATGCAGACACTGGATTAAATGTTCTAAGGAGAAACGTGGAGGCTGGGGATTGGTTGTTAGGTATGTAAATTGGTAAAGGAGTCTTAAAAGTCATCAAGGGTGCAGTTGAATAGTCAAAATAATCTCTTTTCCTAACTACTTCTCCTGTATGCTAAAGGAGATAAGATAGGAAGCACTGACGCTCCTTTCCTCATCATTTAGAGAATTCCACCAGCTGTTATCGTGGCTGCTGCTCAGATACTTCCAGGTCATTTCACTCAGTTAGGAACCCTCCTGAGCAAAAAACACTTTTGGACCACGGCTTTAATCCAGTGAGGACTTTCCTAAATTGTACACAATGTATGCCATTTAGCTGACATAACATGCCTTCACCTGAACTAACACTATAATCCATCATGAATATTTTGAATAGGCAGTGAACTCTTTGCAGATAAGTGCAATATCGATGTTTTTTTCTGATATAATGATGAAAAAAAGGCTCTATCAGCTGGTGTTGCAGATCTCAGTGAAAACAGTGAGTCAAGATTTTGAGATAATGTTACAAGTGATGACCAAACGTATGAAAACATGACCCAGGTTACAAAATGATATGATGGCGTGCCTTATAAAGTCGTCCAGTGTGACCTGAGGCTGAGATAAATGATAAACAGCATCACCCTCTCCCTCGTGGGTGGCGAGAAATCGGTGCAGGAGTGGAGAAATAGATCAGCCAGTCACGCTCTCTGACCCGGCACACCTTCTCAAAGCAGCTGAGAAATCAAATAGTCGGTTGTTTTAGGGACATGACAGAGCCGCCAAAACACCTGAGCTCAGCAAATGGGTTCACGGCCCCTTCCTTGACCTCTTTTGTCCTTCCTTCCCGCCTCCTACTCATCTCTCCATCATCTCCCCTATTGACCTCCACTCGCTGCAGCCTTTATTTAACTGTCCTCATCTTCCACGCCCGCCTCCTTTTTCTCCTCCACCTTCATCTATCTGCACCCGGTCTTCTTCTCATTATCCCTTCATCCCTCATTCTCCTTCTCCCTTCTTCTCTCCTTCTCATTTTCCTTTTTAACGCTCTTCTCGCCTCTTCTTCTGCAGCCTCCCCACCTTTCCTCTTGAGATGCTTTCATTGTTCTCTCTCAGTCTGTCCGTTACACCACCCCATGTAGCCACACACACACACACACACACACACACACACACACACACACACACACAAACACAAACATACACACACACTCTCCTCTTATTTCCCGTCAGCCCGAGCCCCATTTGACCTTAGTAAATGCAGCCTTAGAACGCCTATTGATTTATGCATACAGATGTAGTGCGCACGCGCGTGTGTGTGTGTATGTGTATGTGTGTATATATGTGTGTGTGTGTGTGTGTGTGTGTGTGTATATGTGTGTGTTGCCTTGTTCACCCTTCTCAATGTCACATGCTCGTTAGCTTCCCAAGTCCCTTTCAGAGTGTGTGTATTAGTCAGAAAAAGCCAGAGTGAGAGTTATGTGCATGCTGCTTGTTTGTGTGTGTGTGTGTGTGTGTGTGTGTGTGTGCGTGTGTGTGTGTGTGTGTGTGTGTGTGTGTGTGTGTGTGTGTGTGTGTTCACTCTCCAAGCCTGTGTGATTGAGATGGAGAGGGTGTAGCAGAGTTGCTTGTCTGCATGCATAATCATCCACACCCCAATATAGTATGAAGGACAGCCCCTGTGCCCAACCAGGGCACAGATATAAGGACGGGGCAGCGCTCTGATTGGTAGGTACAGGAGATGGATTAACCCAGGGGGCCTGGTGCTCTCTCAGACTCTCTCATTCCCATGTTGAATAATGTAGCTGTTTGTTTGATGAAGAACAAGTAAGAGGATGGGACGGAGAGAGATAGAGAGAAATGTAGTACGGAGCAATCTGCAAAATGAGAGGAAATAATAAACAGTGAAGGGGGAAGAGCAGGAATTCCAATCTGTAATGGGAAAGCCAAATAAAATGAGAGGAGGAGGATGTTTGGAGTCATCAAAGTCTGTCCTTACGATGTATGAAAGTAGCCTGTTATTTTAGTCTGAAAACACTAGTGAAATCAGTTTGTTTTTGGGACAAATAAATGACAGTAAATGATAGTTTGGGTTATTTGATGTGGGATTGTGTCAGTTACTTACCTACAGTCAGTGTATTATCTGCAGTATATTCAGATATGCACTCTCAGTTTAGAAGAACTACTATATTCCTATGCACAAATGCACCTACTGTATGCTGCTGAAAATCAGCAGTTTGAGTCAGAAAGAACTAAAGTCAAAGTGGTCATATAGACCAGCTGTGGCCATGCGAATTATAACAATGTTTCCATCTCACTGTTTTCGCGCATCTATGTTTTTTTTTTTTTCTGTTTATTGTTTTCATTTAACATAAGGCTTAAGGGTTTAGTGATGAGGAAAATCACCGCCAGCTGGCACATCTGTCAGCATGTCCACTCATGACGCAGCCACTTTGCAAACTTTACTTTGTCAGTACAAACTAGACCTTGATTTTGTAAATAGCCGAACGAAGAAAAAATAAATAAAGAGTTTTGACTTCAATGAGTAATGAATAATGCCACAGACAAGATGCTGAGCATGGATAATAGTATGTCTGCTTAACATCAGCATGTGAGCATGCTGTTGTACATGACTGACATAACTAACCATCTGTGCCGTCAGCAGCCAAATCACTCATTTCAAATATAACAACTACGGGACAAACAAAATTTGTCTAAAATGCTCTCTCCATTGTTCTTCATTATAAGAAAAAGATCCTCATCCATGTACACACAAAAGTGAAATGATCATTACTGCTATGTTGTATTTGTTGTAGCTGAGATGGGACGACACATCTGTTTGACCAGTCACAGATAGGCGACAGCCCTGCGAGCGCTCACTCCCTCCTCCCTACCTGTAACTGGAATTTGAGCCCAGGACAACACGTTCAGTCACAGGTCGGTGAGTTCCTGAAGTGTAAAAGAGTTAAGTCTGTCTTCACTAGCCTGACCGACAAAGAACATTTAGCGAACAAGGAATGTTGTCATGTATGCCGGGCAGGAAGAAATCAGAGGTGTTTTCGTTCATTGATTTAGCCAACTGATTTAATTTCTATCTACAGAATCTATACACAAGAACCGGTCTATTGTGAAATCAGCGACCTCATGGCTACAGTGGGAGCCCTGATCAATCATTGCAGATAACAGTAATAAGTGAAGAACATATAAACAGTGGCAGGTCGGAGTGTTTTAAACAGAATGGCAGAGAGAAACTAAATAGACCTGGAGTGTAAAAAAGCTTCACGGCACAGTGAGACACCGTCGCAGTAATGACAGCTTGTCTACCTCCTTCTGCAAAACACAGACTGGCTGCTCAAATGTCGCTGACATTTTGTACAGTGGTTTTTAACTTGACCTTTTAATGCTCAAAATGAGACTGGAGGACTTGTTCTACACTTTAAACCGTTGTAATTTAGAACACGATAAGACACAGAAAATCCATAGCAAGTTAATACACAATAAGCACTAAGATCCACAAATGGTGGGGGATTTCTGCAATGAATCACTACCCTTAAATTAAAAATTCGGTATCACTTCACAGTAAGACTCCCCTTATAAAGAATGTATAAATGGTTTATAATGAGGTTATTAATTCAGTTATAACACTGATCTTACCAAATAATGAACCTGCATCAATGTATGAAAACTGCACTTGTTAATTGGCTAATTGTTTATTTATAATTTATAAAGTGTGTGCGTCTCATGTATGTTCTGACATCTCCATAATGACACCGATTGGTCTGAGGTTGGGAGAAACAGCAGCGATGTAAGGTGATGCTGTGATTGGTCCAGGGAGGTGATGCTTTGTGTCCTATTTTGTCTGAGGCTGTTAGTGGAGTGTATTGTGAGGCTCAGCTGGTCTCACTGCTGCTTGTCACTCATTTTGATGAGCTAAAGCGGAGTTTGGCCCAAAGCTGAAGTAACCCCCCCCCGCCCCTCCATCTGTAAAGCCTCTGTGTGCTGTGAAGGAACAGACGGTCAATCTGACATGAGAAAAAAAAAAACACTTTAGATATTTTTGAACAGGATGTGTATGCTGTGTCTGTTTGTGTGTTGCCCTTCCTTACTGTTCTCCTACATTGTTGCTGCTGTGACCTCCCCGTGGCTCCTAGCCTCAAAACAGCCACAACTAGCAAACTGCTAGCTAACTGCGAAAGGTTAATGCCCTAAAGCCAAAAAGCCGATTTTTTGCAAAAATGAAAGATTAAGGCCAAACTGTCACACACATTAAAACCGAAGCTATAATCTTATTGTTTAGTTATTTAATTGTGATAACACTGCACCTAACAACTTTAACTCTGTTTAGCATCGGAAATGGGTGAGTGCAGCGTTTCTTTTTCTGTCCACACATGCCAAAACTCCTAGCAAAAAAACTGTTGTGGATTCTGGGTTTTAAAGGTTACAGAATCCCCCCCGCTTCACATGGGACTCTGCTAATAGCTTTAGCCAAATCTGGCTTTGTAGGAAATGTGTCTGGACCGTCATCAGCTCAGCCTGCTCGGAACAAACACTGGAGATAGCGTCTGTAAACCAGCCAGGCCACAGTGAGGACGGGCTAAATAGGTCACAGGACGAGCGACTGCGGTGGATCCCCGCACGAAAAGAGAAGGGGTGTGTTTTAATGAGTCTTGGTCCCATGGTGACGCTCCTGCCTAAATTTATTCAGATTTTAGTGTGTGAACCCAAAGTGGGGAAGACTGTGCGAACAGTATGTGTGTGTTTAATGTCATTAGCATAGCTTGCTTATCAGCTGTTGATAGAAATGTTGACCATATTGGTGACTGGATGAGTGCCTTTCTGGTTCAGGGACACTCTCTGTAACCAATCTGCCTTTCTAAGCTGTGGTAAGCCGCGCTAAGCCAGTTTGAAAGTTGCCGGTCTGCTGTATGCCTAGAGCATCGATTGACGTTTGTGTGTGTATGAGTGTGTATGAGTGTGTGTGTGTGTGTGTGTGTGTGTGTGTGTGTGTGTGCCTGTGTGCCATAATGCCCAGAGGAGGTTGTTGGGCTGTAGATAGGCCACATACAATGTTCCCATTTGAGATAGAGAGAGAGAGACAGGGAGGGGGAGATGAAGGGAAACAGAACTGGAGAGAGGAAGTGAGTATTTTTGGGTCATGTGGGTTGCCCTATTTAGCGGTTTTCGCCGACATCTCAAAAGGCACAGTGTACGCACACACATACACACACACGCACACATAAATATACATGCACTCTGGCATCCAGTCATACACCAACAATCCATTTTGCTGAGTAACATCAAAAAGGTCTGTTTGCTTGAGCAGCTTTTCAATATTACTTCTCATCAATAAATCAGGCTGTTTTGTTTCTGCAGTTTCCTCAATTATTCTGCAGGACCACACAGGAAGAGGGAATCACAACGCAGCAACACACTGAAGACCGGCTTTAATAATTTAACCCTTTAACACCAGGTAATACTATGATACTGTTTAACAACGTGTGTGTCTAGACTGTCTATCGCCCTTTTGTAAGCCGGTGCTGAAATCCAAATTATTCACAATAAAATAGAAGAATAATATACAAGATGATGTTTAAAAAGTGAAGTACCTTTGGTCCTGAATGAACACCTCCTCTCACCTCTGAAGGACGTGCTGTGTAGGATCTGTTTCTAGTGTTTCGTGTCTGGCTTCAGCAGAACACGGTGCACAGTCTGAATCCCAATAACAGAATTAGCATTTCTGATTCTTTGCTTGTGTCTTTGTAAGTCAAAGACCTCTCCTACCTCACAAACAACAACAACAACAACAGTGATGCACATTACTGTAACAGGGTTGGATATTATGCATTATAATTAAAGAACAAGACAACATTCCTTTATTTGATTAAAAAAAAAAAGAGCCCAACCCAGCAACATCACTTTGACTTGACTGTTATGTTGGGTATCGTTTGAAATTTGCCACTAATGGTGTCTATATTATAAATACATTTTGATACCAATGCTAAAACTAATTTGTTTTTTTTATACCTCACATTTGGAAATATATCTGCTTTTCTCTATTTGACACACAAAGAAAAAATGAAACACTGATGTATTGGAAAAGGTGGACAAATACAGAGCAGCCATTCAACAACTTACAAGCATTTCTAGAGACTACAGCTGCAATACACAGTCTTCTTCATGTAACAAAAGGTGGTTGTTTATTTGGATCCACCTACTGTAACTTCGTCTCTCTTCAAGGATGGTTTTCACTTCATCATGTGGCTCCCAAAAACTAGGTTTTTATACAACTGAACTGCTACAAATATGTTTTGTAGATATTTGTGCTATTAACATGAGGACATTTTGTTAATTTATGTATTAGCAAGTACATTACAAAATACATTGATAATGAACATTACAGTAAACATAATATCTGATCTGGGAGTGCAATACCCACTTGTAATAAGCGTAGAGCATTATTAGACTTTTTATGGATATGTTCAGACACTGATAAAGTTAGGGAAAGATTGTAGCCTGGTTAATTACAGAAAAACAAAGTGCTTTTGTTGCATAAACCACAGACGGGACTGTGGCTGTGAACCCCGGTCTCTGGTCTATCTCCAGTGCTGTTAATATAGACCCCTTCATTAATTTAAAAGCTACACTGCCTCTGAACATAATCCAGCCAACAATTACGTTTCCCACAAAACATATTTACTGTTGCAGTTTAGTTTTATAGAAATGTAATTTCTAGGAAACAGGGTTGGACGTGCATCTTTATCTGACTCTTTAGTCCGTCAGCTGTCTGTGAACAGATGACTTAAACCGTTCACAGCATGGACTGGCAAAGGATCAGAGTCATCGACTAAGAGTCAGTGGACAGCTGGCCATGGGATATAATCTCCAGAAACAAGACAGTGACAAAGCTGTCACTGCTAACTTTCACAGTTTTCAATACAAATTTTCAAGTTTGGTTCCTGGCCTGACAATTTTCCCTTTTCTTCTAATACCGAAGTCTAAGACTAAGTTACCAAGAAGAGGACGTCACAGACGATGAGACACTTCATCAACCTTAGAACAGGTTCAGGACGGAGTCTGAAATCCTCTACTGAACCAGCACACATGGGTGAGTGTGAGTGTGATGAGCATTAACATTTAGACAGAACATCGATATCCTGCAAAAAAGTCTAGATTACTTTTGGTAACATCCTTTTGATTCCAATATTATTTTATTAATTATTGCCGTAATAATCAATGTCTAATGTCTCCTGCCTCAGAATCGGCTACTTTACTGGTTACTTTTCCACCAGCTTTTCTCAGTCATGAGGCATCAAGGCCAAAGATTCTGCAGACTTTAACTCCACTCCAGCACTGTAGCAGCTCATTTCCCTGTTTAGCTCCTGCGCTTTTGTCGAGGTTATGTTAATCAGCGGGACCAGCTGCTGCGGTGCTTGGCTGGAATAGAAACCAGCAGACTGTCGGGCCTCGACGGGACGCGTTTTTGAAAAAGGACTTGAGGTATTCGGGAGGCTGACACCGGGATGCCGGGAACGCTGTTGAGTAGGAAGAGACCATTAGTGTGGGGAGAAAACAACAGCAGAGTATTTGCATTCCACTACCTTTGATGCTTCTGGGTAATGTAGTCCCCAAGGAGTATTAGACAGTTGCAAATAAATGTCAGCCATCTGTGTGAGTGTAGCACTTCCTGTGTGGTGACATTCACTCACACCTGCCTCCACCTGCATGTGGATTTACTGTTGGTAATCAGTGGCTTTGGATCAGGACGCTGAGTTGAATAATGAGGTGAGGGTGAACGCCTTTAGTTTAAAATACAGGTGGTGTAGCTGTAGCACCATATGTTATTCTTTACTACAACAGTGAATTGACTTTGTGTCCTATAAATGCTGATTCCACCCACCATAATAATGTAACCACCACATCTACAGTTTTAAGGTGAAGCAGAATCTGTCTCCATCATCACAGTGGTAGTTTAAACTGCAGTAACCAGCTGAGTATAAATGAGCATCAATATGCCACCTGTTGCAAATTCCACAACAAAACGCTTTAGCTCTGCTGCATTGCACCGTGGGGGCCTGCATCTGTTCATGGGATCCAGATCAGATACCCTCTGATCATAACACAGTATGCCACCAACCTGCTTTCGAGAGCTCAGCTGGGAAGAGGCACTAAAGCATCGGGATATACTGGGGACTATTCTGCTGTTCCACGGGGGTGTTTTGGCTGCCGAGGTACAGATAGTGTGGTGTGGTTGCTGGGAAATAAAAAAAAAATTGGAACCAAAAATTGCTTCCAGACTGTTCTTGTGGGCCTATGGGTAAGGCATGGACCATAAACCACAACACTGATATTGAGTCCCTCACTTCCTGTCATCTTTCAACACTGTACTTAGTCAGGTGTTCTTCTGTCATGGTGATCACGGTGGGGCATATTGGGCAATCCAGAGGTGGGAGTAAGTCACACATTTGTAAGTCACAAGCAAGTGTCAAGTCTCAACCTTCAACTTCAAGAAAGTCCCAAGTCACTGTGGTACTAGTCAAGTCAAGTCCCTGCTGTAAGTCAGTTTTTTTAATCGCTGTTTTAAATGTGTAGAATTGTTTGGCCTTGGTGCAGGTATGAACTTTACTGAGTGATATTCTTCATTCAACCATGAATAAAGCAGGTGACTGTTGATTGTGTGTGGATGACCTATTACTTATATATGTGGTCTAGTAGTACAACACAGAATATACAAACCATCGTCATCACCACCTCTAACGTTAACAAAGTCATATTTTTCCATCTAAATCTCTGAATGTCACTGCTGTAACCCCTAGACTTTCCTTCAAAGCACTTCTTAAAATGTACTTTTCTACAATACTATATTACCAAGTTATCAAATTTTCAATGTCTTCTTGTAATCCTGTCACAGAAACAAGCTCACACACCGTGTCGTAGTGGCTGTTAGTTGTCGTACTTGCACTGTACTTTGGGGATTAAGCCATCAACCACTTCTGCTGTGCAAAGTGGTCAAGGTTTTCTCCAAGGATGTGAAAGTGTCATGCAAGGGTAAAAATGCAAATGCATGCTAATAAATTGCAGCACTTTCTCGGGACTGCACAGGCTGGGTTATCTGCATGGGTCAGACACAGTTAATGGACGGTTTCTGAACCTCGAGGTTGTTTCACAGGTGTCACTGGAAAGTTTAAGAGATTTAGGAGTTCTTTTACACCATCTTTCATTGGTTTGCATATCATATATGCTGCATATACGTTTCTTCTGTGTTGCATTGTCTGATTTTACCCCTAATGCCTTTTGCTGTCAAGTTTTGATGTGTATTTTCATCGGTTTGCACACTGGCTGCCAACCAGAATTTCCCTCAGTTGGTCAATAAGATAATGTGAATATCATGGTAGAAAACCCAGCTGCCTAAAAATATGCCCATCACAATAACATCATCTGCAAACACAGCCGCAACAACACACACACACACACACACACACACACACACAATGACACATGCTGAGGACAAGCTCTGCACATCCCCTGCCGCATGTTGTGCACAAACAAGTCATGTCAGTTTTCCGGTCACAGGCTTTCTCCATTGCCAAACATTTGAATGGATGTTGATCCATAAATATTTAATTGGTCCTTCATCCCCCCCTGAGAGGAAACTCCAATCCCTCAATATCTGACTAACAAGACCGAGGGAGGAGGAGGAGTAAACTCAGTATGGAGGGAGAGAGAGAGAGAAAAGGAAGTGGCAGGAACAAACATATGATGCTTGTGTGTGTGTGGCACCACAAAAAAAAAAGTGGAGTGGAGTGTGTGTTTCTTCCGAACGAGTGGATGCATCAAAGCACAGCGTGACAGTGATGTCCCATTGACGTTCGCGGCAGGAAGGGAGAAAGCGCAGGGGGAGAGAGGCGGAAGGAAGGGTGAAGGAGGGACAGAGGGTGAGGGAAGAGGGAGGAGACAGGGTGAAACACCACAGAGTGACGTGTGTAGAACTATATGACATCGACTTTAAACGGAGTAGCTGAGTAAGTGATAGGGCTTGGAGGAGTGCATGATGCTCAGTGCGATGGATGGATGAGGAAGGTGATGAAGGGGGGCTGAGAAGGACAACATGACTCATTCTGTTTATATTCTTTTTTGGGTATATGTGATTCAAAGTCATTTAAAAAAGAGAGAAAAAATGAAAATATATTAACATATATGATTTGTGCCTGGCCTGATTCCCACAGAGGCAGCCAACTCACAATTTGTGTGACTCAGCTTTTGACGACTGACTGACTGACTGACTGACTGACTGATGTTCCCCACTTTTAGTTATGGGCTGGCCTGTCCAGGGGGCACTGACATTTTACAATGAACTTATCATTCACAGTTCTATAAATACAGCTTTAAAGACAGTGAGTCATATATAGGCTTGGACAGACAAGACTGAGTGAGTGCAGCAAAACATACCAATTAGTCCATCCGTTATCTTTGCTGACTTGTCCTTTGCAGGGTTGCATTGGACTGAGGCCTATCCTAGCTAACCTTGGGCAGGAGTTGAGGTCACCAGACTAACACATGTACCATGTATCAAGGGTCTCCAGCCTTTTTTACTCTGAGAGCTACTTTGATAAAATAAAAGGGGCTGGGAGCCCCTCATGTCTTATATTACTGGTTACTTCTGCACATATCGTATCAAATAACTCACTTCACTTGTTAAATTACTAAGGTAATTACTAAGGTAATTTAACAAGTCATCAAATATCAATATCCAAAACTCAAATTTTGAACCAAAACATCTCAAACTCACATCTGTGTACCTGTGTATTTGATTTAGTTCACTGGGAGTAGATTTACTGAGTGAAGTTGTGTTACTTAAAGTTTGTACTATGCATCCATAGAAGGAATCCAGAGAACCCAACCTAAATTACACATAGGTCATGTCAGTGTCAAGTATTTTCTGATGTGAACATTGTTACGACCTTCCAACAGGTTTTTGCTGCCCAGCCACATCTATGGTTGAGTTTTGGTCAAGTTAAACACAATATAACTTCTTGGTTAAGGTTTGGGAAATAGTGTGGTCATGGTTTAAAGAAAGGGTGTCACAAACAAACGTTCGACTGTCAAGACTAATGTAAAAATATCTTGTTTCAATTGACCGATGCAGTGGTTTGAAGACCAATGCTGTCATTTATTTAAAGACAAGCTGGGGACTGAAAAGAGGAGCAGGTGTGACCAAAGCAGAGGAAGAATTTAGGAAATATGAAGAGGAAAAAAGGTGATAAGGAATGAAGGATAGAGGGAGTTAGAGTAGTAGAATTAGGGAGGGAGGAGGGAAATGAAGACATGAAAGAGTGGAAGAGCGGGAGGGGGAAAGAAACCGAGTAAGACAGAGATTAACTGTGTTCTGACCTCTAGCAAAAGCATCAGTGAGCTGCTGTCTGTCTGATTTAGAGCTGCCGCATACTGACTGTAGCACCAAGGACGCCGCAGTGATAGGCAGGACTTAAACGGGTCGTAATTAATCTATGACCTTCATTGACCTTAATCGGAAAATGGTGAGAATTGCAACAACGTTAAGAGAAAAAAAAATCTGTTCCAGCCACCCCACTGCTCTCCTCCACCTCCTCCTGCCCACGAGAAGTATCAAAGGTAGCCAGCTGAGTTGGGCTGGGACTGGCTGAGTGTTGATGTATGCAACTACAGTGTATTCTGACACCAGAGGACCAAATATGAGCCACTTCTGGGCCATATATGGCTGCACAGTTTTGCATAGTTTGTTACAGTATAAATGTGGAATATCTGGCTGAGAGTCAAATCTGTTTGACTCAGTGCAGCTTTGGACTTTGGCTTTGTATTTTGTGTATTTTAAGACAAATTTTGGCCAGGGGTGGCCAGGTTGTCCTTTAAGGCTCACTTCTGCTCACTGTCTGCCCTCTGCATCCATGTTTGAGCATGTTTTCTGAAAGCTTGTCGATACAGATTAAATGGATCAGTACCATTGAAAACCCTGTGGGCAGTGTAGTCTATAGTTTAAGCGAGGAGGACACCACAGAAATGTTTTAAAATGGCTGAACTTTCTGTAGAGAGGTTAAAGGTTAGTTGGGCAAACTTTTAAACATCTATATGATGTTACTTCACCCCAACACAAGGACAAGCAGTTACTACAGAGCAGGTGAGAGGAGACCTCCTTGAACGTCGCCATGTTTGTTAATGTCAGAAACCTTTCAGTCTGAGCTGCCCATGTATTGCTTAACATCCATGCCAATGTAAATGACGCAGGGCGGTACGTGGGCACTAACGCTTACATCATTTGAAATGGATAAATCTGTTTGAGAGGTAGTTGGTTTGTTAATATCAAAGACGGATTACAGAACAGGCCTACTGCGTACAGAGCCAGCGACCTCTAGACCAGAATCTCCCTAATGAAGGGACTGTTTTTTTCTTTGTCATTTTCGTTGTGCTTGTTTGACTTTCAAAGAAAAAAAAATTACTAAAAAGACAAAGTTACTACAAAAAAAGTGCAAAGTAAGATGCAAAGTGCAAAATGCAAAAACAAGACAAAACAACTACAGAAGCAAAACAATTATAGAGAGACACGAAACCAAAACAGAAACACAAGACCATTGAAAGAGATGCAAAACAACTACAAATAAATGGATGATGCAAAACAATACAAAAGAACCACAAAATGACTACAAAGGGATGCAACAACCACAAGGAAATACAAAAGGAGTTGTAAATACAAAACAACAATGACTATAGATACAAAGTGACCAGAAAGATGCAAAAACAAGATGCAAAACGACAACAGACACGAAATGACTGCAAGGTGATGTAAAGGGCTGTTTGATAAACTACTGTAGACAGTGAGCTAACTGCCACCATTCTGTAACTGATCCAAACTATAGAAAATCACATTTTCATCAGAGGTGGTGTGATGAATATTATTTCTCGCTGCGAGTTCTCATTTTGTTGAGATTAAATCTTTGTACACAGTCATTTATCTAAGACTGATGATGTGACTAAGTTTTTAAAAGTGCCTGAAACAAAGTTATCCTTGAAACCATTTCTTGGGCCATGATTAAAATGAATGCTGCCTCCACAGACTGGCTGCTTAACTCGTCTCTGTTGTGAATTCATGGTGAGAGCTGGAATATGAAGTGCCAGAGGTGCAGAGAGAAGAAACTGATGAATAAGAGATATGTACCGACAGAGGAGACAGACGAGGGGAAGGGAGTAGAAGGCAGAGAATGAGAAAATTAGTTTGAAGTGTAAGCAAGCAAGTGCTTTTGACACATCATTGTAGTCTAAACATCTTCACTGGAGCAGCTCATTCCTCCTCGTCCTGCTTTTTCTTTGTTAGACGTCATTTCAGCTCCTTTGCCTCACTGTCTCTTAATTCCTAGATAGACTAAATGACAACCTCTTCCTCTCATATCACACAGAATCAACACAGATATGGTTTTTCCAAAACAATCCTCTAAGCATCTTTCTATTTTTACACAACGAGCCAAGTCTATGCCCTTGTGATGTGTTACGTTGTAATGAACGATCTTTCTTTACAGTTATAATTTAAATAAATTTAATCTAAACCTGACGCACCGACTCTTTTGTACTCTCAGCAGCTATGCAATCTTCACACACCGTAGGGCCAAAAGACAGTCAATATGCCTATTCACCAATTTTATTACTATATCATACTAATATTTCAGTCGGTCATGTGATTCCAACCTTGTTCGGTTTGGGGTAGTACTTCACTAACCTACTAGAGCTCTGACCTCAACTCCACCTATATTATCCTGCACAGTGACCTGCCAAATTAAAGGTTCGACCACATCAGATCATCAATGCATCTTTGGAAAATGGGTGCTGCTAGAGGCTGAAGTCACACGCCCCAACTCTTTGCCCATTTTTTCGTTAGCTGGGAGTTTGGAACTGCCAAGATGGGGATGGTGGAGCAACTCACTCTCAGCTTCAAAACTTAGGATTTACGTCACAGAGGCTATGTCCATCTTTAAATTGTTATGATTTGGCTGTTTGTTTTTGTTTTATCCCTCCCCCTCTCTCTCTCTGTCTCCCCCTCACTTGGTTTCCCTCCAGGTGCTGATTGGTGATTGGGCTCCACCTGAGCAGACTAGGGGAGGACGGCTTATTGAGCTCCTGGCTGTCCCAGTGGCCAATCATCTGCCTCAAGTCCTCCAATAAAAGGGGAGCCTGAATGAAGAGATCTCTCTCTCATTTTGCCGGATAGTGATAAGCCTGCCAGTTGTGTTCATGTATTAAAGGGATGTACTGAAGGTATGTGGTGAGAGGAAGGAGTTAGGTAAGTTGGGGTACCCTGTACATCTCAACACGCAGTTTTCCTTTGTCTAGAAACATTAGGTTAGTGGTGGGTGCCACCCGCTGTATTGTTTTGGAGGCTCTTGTCTTAGATAAGTTAGGTTTTCTTTTGTGTGTTTTTGTTTCAGTAGATGAAGATAGCTTAGGCCTCATTTTGTTTTATTGGGTTCATTTCTTTGGCACACCACCTTTGTCCCTTCGTCCCCCACATTGGACTTCCTTGTTGAGACCTTCAGGGTGCAAAAAAACTACCTTCTAGTACTCACTGACTCAGTTTAATTCTTGATTTGTCACGTTACGGTTCCTGTCACCCCTAGCTCCAACTAAGGGACGTAACAATATACATGAGTCTAAAACCAGTATTCTTTTATGGAACACTTTGTTCACCAACAGAGCAACATTATGTAAAAAAAGCGTGGTGCCACACAGCCAATGGGCTACGATAGATTCCTCTCTTTTGGACTCTGTGGTTCTCCATTCCCTCAAAGATCAGCACTGTCAACATGGTTTGCAGCTCTAGTCAACAGCACAAATCTGCATGTCAAAATTCAAAGCTATTTTGATGTCGTATCTTGACAGATCTGCTGATCCGTAAATGACTGAATTGATTTCCCCCTCGAAACTTTGATGTTGGTGTGTCGGGGGCCTCATTGCTCTCGTGGCTGAATGGCAGCAAATCTCTGGAGCCAGGTTCCAAAATCTTGTCGAATGCCACACAACATGGCTTTGGCGTGGGATGTTTAACAATCTGTCATGGTTTGCTATGGCAGACACTTTTTGTTAGTTTTGTTTTGGAGTTTTTGCACTTCCTGTTTTATTTTGTATTGGTTTCCTTGTGTGTCTGTGTGTTGCTTCCTGTCTTGGTCCTGTGTCTGTGGTGATTGTCTGCCCCGCCCTAATGTGTTTCACCTGTGTTCAATCACCCTTGCCTCCCTTGTCTATATAGTCCTCGTGCTTCCCTTTGTCTGTGTCGGTTCGTCTGTTTAGTTCAGGGTTTGTTCATGTCTGTTCATGTCACGTTCGCGTTTTGTTAATAAACCTGTCTGCACCGTTCCCCAAGAGTTGACTGCATTTGGGTCCAACTTACCTCGCAAACCTCGTGACACAATCAGATAAAGGGGTAATATTCAGTTATCCACATCCTTTGTGTGTCCAAATACTTTTGGCTACATAGCACATGATCACCGTTACTGTACAAAGTAAAACAAAAATCTAATTGATTTTTATCGACATCTTAATATTCTGATATTGAAAATAAAAATCAAACGTACCCACTTGCTTTATTCTGAATACACAACAGTGGTTCTATTTATAACTTGCTTGTTTTTTAACAGGTTGCTTGTACATAATTGATACAATTATTGTCTGTCTGCTAGTTTTTATATTGATTGCATGTATCATTAAGCTAACTGCAGTGTTGCCTGAAAGATGAGTGTTGACACGCATGACACAGGTGCAAGCTGTTGACCAGTAGTACATACTTGCTGCAAATATAACTGTAGTTTTAGTCTAATTTTTTGTGTGGATTTTATGTGAAAACAGAGATTAGTTACCCCCATCTGTCTGTTACAGTGTAAGCCGAGGTTGTTTCCTCCCTCCCAGTCTTATCTGGTTTTGGAACAGGCCTCTCGGGATGGAGATTAAGAGGGACAGAAATAAAGAGGTGCCGCTAAATAAAATCCATGTTGAGGCCTCTTCTACAATATGCTTTCATGAAATGTACTGTTCCTTTACTGCACGAGAAATAGGATTTTATTTTCTGCTTTATATTTATTTTTTAGATATATTTTTATCCAGCAAATAACAGCCAGCTTGTATTGAAATCTACAGATCTACTGTGTTGCTGTTGGGTACACACAGGTACATGTGGAGTTTGCTGAGATAGTCTGCTGAAAAGTTCAGAGTTGTTCTCTTTCAAGTGAACAGGCAGTGGGTTTTGTTGGGACTGAGAACACATCCTGCACTAAACACAGTGACTTTGCACAAAACCCAATGATTTCTTGGAAACATGAGCAGATATTTACATTTAAAACAGTTTTTAAGTTATAATTTGTAGCTTTTCAACATTACAATGTTGTTTTTAGACATTTTAATGTGACTAGACCTATGTTATATATTTTTTTTAAGCTGTGTATTTATGCCAAATTTTTCCAGCAATTCTCAAACCTAAAGAATTACGTGATTTCAATCACGGTAATGGTCAGTTTCATTTGGTCGCCTGTCACTGACATCATATCCTTGTTGTGGTTGCCTGCTAGAAGCATCAAAATTGACTTTTTATCCTGTCTGAAACCATTTGAATGCTCCTCATGAGAAGATTTGTTGTTTCTTCCTCTTTGATTTTGGTCATCGTTTGGATCTTAAGTTATCAGAGAAAAAAAGCCAAGCAAATAGACAACTAATCTCCCAGTCCCTTTAAGACGTCCTGTGTCTGCCGAAGAACGTCAATGAATCACAGATTTTTAACATGAAGCTGCTTTTTTCAGTGATTCTACCAGTTTTAATCCCCTGGTCTGTTTGTATTTGACAGAAGGGCACTTCAGTGGATGATTCGGCTGCTGGTGAAAACCTGCTAAAGGTCTGGTTCATAAGTTATGCGAGAAACAATCGAAACAAAGGTTAGCAGCAATCTCAGCTCCAAACCCTTCCCTGATGCCTGGTGTCCACCATGAAACACTGACTTTATTCATTGTTTTACCGGTTATAATCTCCTGGTCTGTTTGTTTTGGAAAGCAGGAGACCTCTGTGGATAATTCGGCTCCTGGGAAAAACCTCCTGAACAACTGATACTGAAGAAATCCAAACCGAGAGAAGTTGATGGCAGTGGTGGTGAAGACGACAACTCCCTTGATCCCACGGTACTTCATAAAGTCGACAAACATCGCCTTTTCTTATAGTTTTGATTGAGAGACCCCTAGCATCAAAAGTTACATACTCTGTTTAAAAGACTTGACTAAAGTGACAAGTGACATGTCTCGTCATTACACCATATAGTGCAATATTTGCTTGGGCAAACAAAGTTCTCCATGTCTATGAGCAAAAAGCAAATTGTGTCACAAATAAACCATAGGACTGTCAGTTTTCCATGCGAAAATGCAGCTTTGTGTGTGCCCATATGCAGAGGGTCACCTGCTTAAGGAAATATTCTTCTCACGAGTCAGGTTGTGAGACTGAGGAGGGAAGAGCAGAAAGCGGTGGTTGTCTCCACTCTTAAGTAAGTGATAGGTCAGTAACAACACCTGCGCATTCTTGTGCGATTAGCTGTCTGAACTCATATATTGTCACAGATGTGTTGGGTTGGCAGGAAGTAAAGGGCCTGCAGGTAGTAATAAATACCAAGTGGGTGCATGGCTGCCAGGTCAGGAAACATTGTCTAGCTTAAAACCTAAAAAAAACTACAACTCAGAAACCATAAAAAAACGTCAACATCTGAAAATCACCATAGACACATTGCTGAAGCCCTTATGGTGTATGTTCAGATTTCAGACCTGCAGAAAACCAACTACCGAAGTGATTCGCACACCATTTATGCTGAAAATGATTTAGTGGATGGATTGTTCATTTTTCAGTGATTGTAGGAGGTGCAAAAGGCTGTGATTGCATCTGTGAAGTGGTCTGCAGCTGCAAATCACATTTGTTTTAGTAGTAGCATCAGAGCTGCCTGACAGCAATGAATCCAACACTTTGAACTATTTTGTGGTCAAAAATTCAAGATCCATGTAATAACGAGGAGGGTTTACATTTTTTTTACTGATTAAGGTAACTGCTCACATTGAACATTCTAGTCAGTGTTTGTTTGTTGGAAAACATCACAGTGGCAGGGAAACACTAACTGATTGATCTATTAACTATAACTTTTGATGTATTCCTAGATAGCTACAGCTGCACATTGGCTGTTTGGGCAAATCATCTCAAAAGACTCAAGCTAATTTTCACCTTGAGTGAGTACCTTAAGGGTCATTTTGGGCAGAGTGTATTACTATATTTTCCCTTCTCCTACTATTAGTCAAAGTTGGTTTCTTTAGACGATGAAACCAATCTATAATCTTAAAGGAGCTCTTTGTAAATTCTGTTATTGCTACATAGCTAACATTCTTTTCTTCTGCTGAAGTTAGCATGCTAACCAGCTAGCCTCGTCACTTTCGATAGCGACCCACGGTAGCCTCCAATCTGCCCAGAGGATGTAGCGCTAGCTGGTTAGCATGCTAACTTCAGTAAAATAATATAAGTTACAGAAATAGAAGCAAAACAAGAGAGTGGCTTTGGTAAGTAAACAACTATTAATGCTAACTTTGGCTATGTAGCAATAGCAAAACTTACAAATAGCTGTTGTAAGCCTCCAGTCTGCCCTGAAGATATAGGTGTTCTTGTAAACAATGGCCGAATCTCTTGTCAAGCATCAATCACCACCTAACACTCCTGGCAAGAAACCACATTCACCGACAGAGAAAACTTAGAAATAGAAATAGTTTCTGATTCCTAAATAGAACCAGAAATAATTTTTCATTCATATCTGTAGTTTTGTAAGATATTGACTTATATTGTTTAGGCATGAGGGATATATAAGTTTACAAAGTAAAGTGCAGACTCTGTAAGGAACTCTGTAAAAGTCTCTGGAACCCATAAACCCACTCTCCTTCACTGGTTTTGCGGATTTTTGGTCTAGACTTCAACATTGCCCTTCGCTAGTGGGTATAGAGACGGCACGACAGATTACCATATTTGAATATTAAATCCCATGCTGTACTGCACTGTTTTGTTCTGTTGACAAGTTGGACTCAAGTGCCTCTCAAAGATTACTGCAAAGCCATTCTGTTTCAAATTGCATTGCCAAATGCTTGGAGATTATTAACAAAGCTGTGCAGCTTTTTGCAGCTGAGCGTGGAGCGGCAGTAACAGTTGGCTCAGAGCCACAGTGTATGGGAATATTAATGATTAGGCTATGCATCCGAAGCTCTGATTTTTTTTTTCCTCACATTTTCTTACTTGAATGGGAAGTTTACATAGGGTTCAACGTGTTGAGTGTGTTCTGTAATCCTCAGACTCATTACCAACCTACTTAAAATTTTAAAGGTTAGGTTAAAAAAAAAAAATCAATTGGCAAAACAAGAGCTTAGTTGATCAGCTCGTTGAAAAGCTTACATTTTGGTGGCATGTGAGAAGTAGCATTACTGAAAACAAAATGCACACTTCCTGCCTGGCGTAGTGAGTGAGTGACTGATTAAGTGACCTGTCACTGATGTAAGTCCAAGAAATCCTGTTGCTATGACTGACATGTTGACGGCTCAGTAAATGAAATCCAGCATTTTATTGCCAGCGAGTCACTCAGGCAGCGTTTGGCCTTTTCACTGGGATTTGCATGGAGGGTGTAGAATATCATACGGAGACACACACAGGCATGCACACACTTAATCAGACTGAATGGACACAGCAGACAACACAACACGTTACACAGTCAGTCGCTGCTTGACAACCCCCCCCCCCCCCCCCCCGCTCCATACACACACATTGTATATGTCAGTAATATCTCTGCTTGCTCTAGAAAGCAGCGCCATGTGGCCTGGATATGTTATTGCCTTAGCAACAAGCTGCCTTATATCCTGATTGTGTGTTCATGTGTGTGTGGGTGAGCTAGACAGAAGCAGAGAAGTGCTTTTTTATGTGCAGTAGATCCCAATTCATGTGTTTGCATGCATGTGTTAATGTGTGTTTTAGCCTATATAAGCGCACGTGTGTACTGCATAAACACATGTATAAACCTGGATTTGGGTTCTTTGATGCAGCACACAGGCACATTGTGACCTGCATATGCTTTAATTTTCACACAACAAATATTGGATTACATTTACAGAGGCCTGTTATTGTACCAGCAGCTCAACAGCCCTGCTGCTCGGGGCTTACTGTAATTATTGCAGTTATGGTTAATTAGCTTGCAATCACTGAGGATTCATCTCAAATCAATATGAGGAAGAAAAAAAAGTGCACACAGGCTACTGACCCACAGGTGCCTTTAAATAAAAAGAAAACACTTAAGGAAATGAAGAGCTGATATCAAAGCTATTATGAGTTGCATTTTAGCATTAATAATTCAATACCACCCTTATTTTAAGACTGCTATAATAGCGTAATTACTGTAACAAGCGAGATCATTATTGAAAAGACTGGCAGCTTCTACAGTCTCAGTGAATTTTACATTGTTTGCCAACAAGATGGATTTGGCAAGAAATCTTATTGTTTTGATGCGAAAAATTGAAATGAATGTGATTCTCGCAGCTCAAATGGAGCTTTTGGACTTTCTGGCAGAGGGAGATGGTGTGAGCGAGCTGATGGAAGAATTACTCCCCAAATTCTTATCCTATTTAAGCAAAAATGTGCCTGGCTCAGGGACGGTAAGACTGGAAACAAGGTGTGCTGAAAATGTTTTCTGAATCTTAATGAATACTAATAGTAACAGTGGCATGCAAATTCAGGGTACCAATTTTCTCGAATATGGTATCATTTTCTTGACAGTAATTATAGGTGTAATTTTAAACTGCACACTAATACTTTCAAGTATCTAAATGAAACAGTGTATTTTAGCCTGTTCCCACCTCCGACACATGTTTGACAATCAACCAAATGAACCTGTGCTAGAGTTGCACGCTCTCTAATCTATGGAGAAAAAAGAAGAAAAAAAAACATAGTTTGTGCTCTCTTTAAGAAGACTACCTAAAAATCTTTAGTAAAGAGGGTTGGATCAGCTCTGCATTGTGGGTATCTGCATTGCTTACAAACTAAATAGAGCTAAAGTCATTGCACTCGACCATTGAGCATTTAATTTCCTTCATCAGTCTTTCTGAAAAGGTGAACGTGTTTCTTGGGTTTACTATCCATAAGTAAGAGTATCTACAAAAACACTGCCTTTGCTGTAGTTTAAGTTTAAACCACCATTCATGTTTTAGCATTGGTTACAAAAAGCAAAAATACCCACAAGGTTTTAGCAGCATGTCCGGTATATGACACTTTAACTTTTTATTTATCTTCTTTTCATCTTCCCAAGTGTTTAGCCACAATCTTTGCCATCTAACCAAGACTACGAGTCTATAGCTTTGCTAGTGGCTCTGTGCCTGGGCACTGCAGTGTGGTGGGCCGAGCTAATGCTAGCACCAGAATGCTAACATGCCAACAATGTCAATGCTAACATGTTCATAACCATTTATCATGGGCATCTTAGCATGCCAGTAACATTTGCTAGTTTACACTAAACACAAAGGACAGCTGAGGCTGATGGTAATGTCAATAGCTTGCAGCAAACTGAAATGTTGACCTCCTAGTAGAGTTACATTAAAGGGTCAACAAAGTCATGAAAGTTCAAAATGTCATGGCCATACACCTGAGAGTTGTTGAGACATTTTCGTGGGAATCGAAGTGGTGGATCATCCAACCCACATTGTCGATTGAGTTACTCTAACAACTTTGACTGCCCTTTTCTTTCAAACTGGTGATATATCTTACCGGCAAAGGTGGGCTTGTGGTAAATAGTGTTCTTTAAATTCAATAAACCAGACAATACAGTCTTTAACAAGTTTGTTAAACATAAGTCCTCCAATCCATACGAGCGTGTCGATCGTTTGTTCCTACCCTCAAATACGACCCAGAGGAGTGTTTCCTTATAAAGCATCCCTACCGGCGGCAGGAGCAACCCTCTGATAAGATCCATAGGAGTGTTCCCTGAAATAGAGGCCCTATGGCGGCATTCGTACCAGACCTTGGTTGTCATGGTTACCATAATAATTACTGTCATAATTGCTACAACCACTAGATATCGCGTAACAACAAAACGTAACTATGGGTCATAATAAGCTGCTGAACAAATGACCTGTCTGCTCATTTTTCAAAGGAGGTTTCTTGTTATACATATTCAACAAGATTATGTTACATGGCTGCAATTTGAGTAATTTGGCTTATTCAAAATATTCCAAAAATGTTATATAACAAAGAAATGCATTCAACACACGTGTTACACCTTAAAAGGTAACCTCTGAAAGGCAGTGTTTTCACCTTCTGTGGGTGAAACTTTCAAGCCTGTTTACAGGTGAACTTTTCCACCTGTAAACACACTTAACAGTGATGTAACAAGTTCCTGGAACACACTACTACATCCCTGCAGCAAGATGAGATGTTAAACCACTGGTAGTTCAGAAAAACAATATTTTCAAGGGGTGTTAAGTTACTCTTTGGTGAGCAATGCTGAATATGATTATAATGTAAACAGAAACCTGCTTTATTTGCTAGGAAATTCCACACTGTACATTTAAGGTCCCTATAGAAGTCTTCATATACAGTTTATATAAGTTAAATAAGTGTTCAAAAACCTTTAATTTGTCTTTAATAGAACTAAGCAGATAAGACATCAATAATCAATCAATATTTGAATACTCATGTAAAATCAGTGGGCGGTTTGATTCATGAACAGGAAGTGATTTCAGCTCCTTTTTGAATTCTTAAACAGGATGTGACAGCCACAGCCACAGAGGGTAATATTGTTCCTATCCTTCTAATTCACCTCATTAGTTTGTAATCAACACAGGTTCTTTTCATTTGCAGTCAACCATACCCAAACAATATTATTTGCAGTCAATCACACTTAAACATTTATATCGCACAGTTTGTTTGATTTAGAATCTGTTAATTTACATTGTTTTATATAGAGTGCACTGTAAAGTTATTAGTTATGGCAATATTCTGTCATATTAATCATTTGTTTATTTGTCTTTGAGTTAGCGTGGTTTTTGAGGGAGGTCCCTTCCTGATGGAGCAAAAGGTTGAAGGTTTAGGACTGAAATCCTGGAGCCAGCTCATTGGGCCAAACCATGTGCTGGCGTGCCATGGGTGTAGTTAAGTTTGATTGAGTATTTAGTTATAGATTTTTTCACTTTGTGCATTGTTTGGTTTAACCAAGCCACTACATATAGTACCAGTCAAGTGTGTCCAAACTTGTACTGTATGTTCCCTCATGTGTCATTGTGTTGGATCAGTTTGTTTAATCAACACCTTGTTTAGTTGTTATCTTGAGTATAGTTATGTTTTGTTGGCCTCTTTTATAGGCCTAGTTATTATACTATAACCTGCTTTTTTACCAACAATAATTTTTGTTTTCTTGTTGCCTCATTGCTTGGTCAACTTTTTATTTTTGCTGTCTTAACATTACAACAACCATTGGAAAAAAGTGCACTAATGACCATTGTGCAAAGATGTATGTCAGTTATATTTCATCAGTTAATATAGAAGAGAAGAGAAGGACAGATGGAGAGAAAGAGAGAGAGAGAGAAATGTTGCAGTAATTTGTTTTACATCTGAAATCAATAAGGTGAAAGTATGATGAAACTCTCTGCTCGACTAAGATAAACACACTCTGGTCAGAATGCTGCAACAACTTGACTTTACTTTTCTGAGGTCAAATATATAGTTGGTTGCGGAATAAAAGGTGAAATATATTAACAGAGTAGTATCGATGTGGCTGAAGAAAAACCTTGAAGTTACTGGGTTTGAAATAATGAACCTTGTGTCTCCCTGTTTTTGTGAGACACAAAAATAGTTCTTGATCTTTCTGATAGTTACAGTATTTCTAAGTTCTTTTTTGAGATGGGATAGCTTTGCAGCAGTGTGAACAGGAAGGAACAATATATTGTATATATACTATATTTAAAGATTGCTGACATGTCCAATTGAAAATCTATGGGAGCCAATCCCATTGAAGCAGCAAAGAGCAGATAATGGAAAATGAACCTGCACCTCCTGAGCCTATTGCAGTTGCTAGGTTATCCTCATATTACTTGCAAGGTATCTCACTAAGCTCTCTCTCTCTCTCTCTCTCTCTCTCTCGTTCTCATATTCTTCCATGCTTCCTCATCTCTCTTATCCCTCTATCATTCCTACCATCATCCATGTGCTCCCCATCCTCCGCCCTTCCATTTTAGGTGTTTCCTAATAGGTCATCTCACCTGTTCCTCCGTCCTCACCTCATCCGTACCTTCACATCACCATTCCCATCCATTCCTTTCACATCTCACTATACCTCCTGTTATTTTCTAATCTCATACCCCCCTCATCCTCTTTATTCCTTCCATCCATTGCAAGCAGAGAAACATAATTGCAGTGTTGAATGGAGTTCCCTCTCATTGATTTCCCCCTTGGCTGAAGAAGTGTAGATATATGTGCCAGAATACTAACAGTTTGTTGTTTGAGCGTCAGTGGAAAAGAAATGTGTGAATTATAAATAGAAAAGGTACATTTTCAAAGAAAGTGGATATATTTTATGTATAGATATATTTTTGCTGACATGCAGCATTGTCCCAGGCAGGGGAATACACTGTCTCTTACCAAAACAGTGCAATGTGCCTTTCTTGAAATGGGTGTCAAACATATGAAAGTATAGTTTAGAATAAGGCAAAATATGTTGCTTTTTCATATGTTAAATTACCTTTGTGTTATAAAAACGTTTTACCTTTTTCTCTGTAGTATAAAGTAGGCTATATATATATATATATATATATATATATATATATATATATATATACAGCAGTGTATATACTATAGTGTATATACTCCTATCCACATATTTTTTGTATACAACATTTAAAGGTCCCATATTTTACACTTTTCCAGTCTTTTATTTGAAGTGTTGATCTGTTTTCTGAGTGATCAAATAAAGATATAGCAGATTTCAGGTAAACACTGAGGAACTTGCTGATCTTCAGTAGATTAACTTCTCACCTTGTTGCAGAGATGCACAGGGTACTCCAGGACACTGTGGCATCACTTATAGACTTGATGCTGGGAGTGGTCAGAGGTGAAACAGGCTTAAGACTTTCAACCAGAGAGGAGAGTACTACTATAGTTCCCCATGGTTTCAAGCAAGCAGCTTTATTATGTCAAAAATAGGTGACATTTAACAATCGGGGCAAATACATGGAAACTATAGCCTACACCGTGATCATGACTCTCTTACACCAAATTGTTAACATCAGGTCTGAAGCTATATATTGAATTTATAATTTACACATGTCACACTCCTACCTGTCTCTGAAGTTTTTTTTTCTGTGTAATAGTTGGTGTACAGTGTTCCCTTCCTTGGGGAAAGAGGAAATCTTTTCAATAGTCCAGAACTTCAGGCTATAAGCTGATCCAGGATTTGCATTAACATAACAGCATATCATGTTATGTCTTATGTAATTTTTACAGCTTGTTCAGTTTGGCCAACATAGACCAGACTGCATGGACATTTTATATTGTGCTACTGCAGTTTGTAATATCTACTCAGATGGTGGATTGTAATCAGTTGAAGAGCAAACTCTTTGGCATTTGGGATTTTGTCCAATAGGGAACGTCTGTCCGATAGGATGAAACCATAGGTGCACCGTCAGGAGAGGCAAACCAGGCAAATGCTTTGAGCCCCCAAGGGGAAAGTGGCCCCTCGATGGCCCCTCATATTGGCACATTTCGCAATGACAACTATGAACCTCCTTAAACCACCCATAAAGAAATTATTTAGTGAACTGGTGTTGCCCCAATTATAGGGGGGGCAGATAATGTGTGCTGTGGCCAGCCTACCTATCCTTTGGTGCATAACAATAGACATGTGAGGCATTTGGGGAACTGTAAATTGTAGCATCTGCCAATAGTCTATGGCAGGGGGGTTATTCGATGGGCTTCTATGCCTAGGCCCCCTCAGAGTCTAGGATCACCACTGGATGAAACACATTTCCTGACTCATTTTTGGAGAATTAAAAGTACGATGAATTTAAAATTGGAATATTTGAACTATATATTCCTCAAATATGCCATCAATGTGAGCAGTATAACATGCGCATAGTTATAAAAGTTTCATATTGCAATGGTGTATGTGTTATAGCAGCAAACATAGTCCAATTTTCCCAAAGCACTTTACCTGCTCTCAGACCGAAGAGCCATTTCATACATGAAATGAAGAATTATTGTTGTAGGGCACTCCACTGTGAGGAGAACTACAGTATTTGGATGTAAAAATTGGTTGGTTGCCTGTCAGAGCATTTGGTTCACCGCAATACAGCAAGTTCTTTTGATGTAGTGGTCAAAGCAAAAATGACGCCATTACTTTATACTTGAAAAGTGTGGAAGTGCCTTTCAGGTCATTATAGCTTAGGGCAGCCTAAGTTGGCTTGATGAAAGATACCAGATATTAGGACTGATTCTACTTGACCTTTCTCCTCAGCTACTTCAGAAACCCAAGGGACTGTGTTCAATGGTGCACAATCTCAATTAAAATCATTTCTCTCAGCACTGGGGATACGTGCTGACACTATGGCAAATGCAATGTTTAGATTAAGGGCTAAGGTTGCACAGATATCACAAGTATTAGTTCTTCCAAAGACACCTGAGGGATTGTATTCATCAGAGAATGGAGCTGAAATAGTCTGAATCCTATTTTGAGTAGTGGTTGTTTAACAGCTCCGTGGCTCCAACATAATAGGATTCAAATGTATGAGTGAAATTGACTGAACATGTCTGCGTGCTTCCCCTTCTGTAGTTTTGTTGCACAATGTCTAAGCAAGTGTAGACACAGGGCTCCGATGGCTGCTCATTCATGTCTAAAATTATAACTGTAACTCCAATGTTTTCATCCTACAAGAATACTAATAGTTGATAATGCAACTGGAAGGTAATGACTTTACCAATTACTTAGAGAGTAATTAGTTACAATACTTGTTACTTGTTGCTAATTAGTATAAAAGTTGCAATGATACTGCCTCCTTTTATGGAATCTTTAAAATGCCTAAATAAAAATCAAAGGAATATAGTGAAATACAATACACTTTGTTTTATGTAAACATCTACTGTGAAATAATTAAATAACAGCATACAGTATGCATTTCTGTATCTAGCTTTTTGTCTTTAATAACTCAGTGATTGTTTTTATTGTGATGTTTAAATCAAATCACACTACAGAAAACAGAATGAAGAGATGTACTGTGTATGTTTTTCTATTAACAATATAAAGTAAACACACAGTAGGTATGTACATAAAAATGTATTCATTCACTGATTATTGATTGATTTTTATTTCAGTATTTTAAATCTTCCATACGGTCACAAACACTTAGTTACTTTACAGGAGGACAGTCTAGAACAGAAAATCTTGAATGTAGCTTGCTGCCAGTTAGCAAGCTAGCTTGTATTTTTTCCACTACAGACAGAGGGTAACTTTTTCAGTGTGTACAGTGCTATGCTAATGATAGATTGATTTTCTCTATCAAATTCACAAAGATGAAAATGATAGGCTACCAATCTTCTCACAGTGAAAGAAAATGACAAAATAGAATGTAACCAAGTTTAATTACTGTGATGCAGTTACTGGATTTAATCATAATGATAATTCTACACATGCCACGTGAAAAGTATTGACGTTACCCACAAAATCAGTCAAAAGGATTAAATGGGGTGAACTTTAACTCTTTAACCTTGTTACTTGCATGAATTTAACCATAGTTTAACTTTAGCTGCAGCTACCACATGCAAATATTGGAGAAATAAATTAAAAATGTTGGCATCAACATTCTGTTTTGGCAGTCGTACGCTGGAGCAACTGTTCTTCATCTTTGAGCTGAGACAAGGTGAGGAACGGTCAAAAGAAAACCTGCAGCATGTGGGAGTGGAGTGTTTACAGGATGCTTTGAATGGAGGGTGGAAACTGTTGATGCTGTTCCATATTTTACATACAGTGATTCTGGTTTAATGCATCGGCACTAAAACCACACTACTGACCTCTGTAAAGCACAGGTCTACACCTACAAGAATTGGCATTGGATTGTTGGTAATGTTACAATTGTATTTACCCTGCATTTAGCCTGTAATACTTTCTATCAGTTTTAATTAACACCACCGACTTTGGAAAAACCATTGCCAGTGGAAACCACTGTACTGACCTAAAGGAGTTTTTTAAATCGAAAACAACTGGACTAGGTTATTTGTCTGTGAAGACGTTTCACCTCTCATCCAAGAGGCTTCATCAGTTCGTGTACGCATCTGACCAGGCTAGGACTGGTCCTACTTTCTGGTGTGGAGACCCAGGTATTTAACCTCTTGTGGGCGTTCACAAGGATGATGATGTCACTGGTTCCCTTTTGTGCTCCAAGTGTCAACGACAGTCGTTTGCATGACTGTCGTTGGTGGAAAATTGGTTTCGACTTCGTTAGTACTCTATTGTGTTATATGACAGTCGATGGAGTCACATGCCACTTGTGAACAGTTGTTATTCTTGGAGGCTAGATTGTTGAGTCTCCTGGGAAGGGATGAAAGGGCAGCATTGTAAATTGGAGATAGGTGGTGTCTGAGACCTCCTCCCCTGTTGAGGGATGGTTTCTCTATTTTAACATAGATGCCCTCTTTTACTCCTCTTTCGAACCAACTGTCCTCTCTGTCTAGGATGTGGACATTGCTGTCCTCAAAGGAGTGGGCTTTCTCCTTGAGATGTAAATGAACAGCAGAGTCCAAACCTGAGGAGTTAGCTCTCCTGTGTTGGGCCATGCGTTTATGCAGTGGTTGTTTCGTTTCTCCAATGTAGAGGTCATTGCATTCCTCGTTACACTGGACTGCATACACCAGGTTGCTTTTGCGGGTGTGTGGTGTTCTGTCTTTGGGGTGTACCAACCTCTGTCTGAGTGTGTTGCTGGGTTTGAAATACACAGGGATACGGTGTTTGTTGAAGATCCTCCTGAGTTTTTCTGATACTCCAGACACATATGGAATGACTATGTTGTTTCTCTTGTTTAGTTTTTCTTTCTCAACCACTTTGCTGGTTTTCTTTCTGGAAGTAGCTGCAGTTTTCACAAAGGTCCAGCTAGGGTAACCACAATTTGTGAGGGCATCCCTCAGGTGCTTGTGTTCTGCCCCTTGGGCCTGTGAGCTGGTGGGCACGTTATCAGCTCTGTGTTGCAGGGTTCTGATAACACCAAGCTTGTGTTCCAGAGGGTAGTGTGAGTCGAAAAGTAGATATTGGTCTGTATGTGTGGGTTTTCTGTATACCCCAATGTGGAGGCTCCTGTCCTTTTCCATATGGACGTCACAATCTAAGAAGGGCAAACTATTGTCCTTGGCATCCTCTCTGGTGAAATTGATGTTTTTGTCCACTGAGTTAATGTGTTCGGTAAAAGTTTGCACCTCTTTGGTTTTGATTTTGACCCATGTGTCGTCCACATACCTGAACCAGTGGTTCGGTGTTGTTCCTACCTGTTTTGAACGCTTTCAAAGTCCGACTGGTTCCAAAAGTCATATTTAAAGAAAAAAAAACAAAAAAACAACAAAGAGCACACAGCACATTGGATCTACTCTACAACATGACTTCCTGACAATGACTCATTCACACATGTATATTTACTCTGGCATTAGTGAAGTCCCCAGGCAGTGTAACCATATATTCACCCATGTGCAAAATATTCATGCTGGGATTTGTTTCAGCACATAATAATTCACACCTATCACTGTAAATCTATATTTCCAACAGTGTCGGTGACAATGTGTTAAGTCTGTTTTCCCAATATTAACTGGTGTTGCAAATATTATTTAATTGAGAATAATTTTATAGAATCCAATGATGGAAAAAAAACCCCATAAAATAACACTTTTTTTTTTTGCCTTTAATTTTATAAATAAAAAAATAAAATGGTGAGGTAATTGTCATCCCTTTATACTATACTATTGAAAATGGCACCTGTCCTGATAACTGATTAAATAAAATATCTTTCTCTGGGTAAATGCAACTTATTTTCACTGTATGAAATACATTAAACTCAAACTCAATCAAACTTTTCAGGGCTTTTCATACACGCATTTCAAAGTGTTTTACAGATGACTGACTAGCTAAAAAGAAAAGGAAAAGTCAACTAAGAAAGCTGACAATGAGATAAAATAAAATAGATCAAAAAAGCTATAACAAAAATAGATAAATAAATAGAATAAGTAAAATAAAGTGACTAATGAACATATTTAATGAAAAGCCAGCATGTCGTACATGGTCTCACCCTTCTGTTTTTACCTCCATTTTTAAATGTTAAATCATGCTCATTCATGTCCCTCTCAGGAGAAATTGTGAAAGCTTTGCTGACCCCTTCAGTTTTCATCTAGCACAATTACTAAGATGTTAACAAGGTAAATAGTTTCTCTGTGTTATTTGATTATAAAGCAGGTCTAGGTTCTATATTAATGTAAAATATCAAAGAGCTCAGTCCACATAGAAATGCACGCAGCCTGTATTCAGA